>NC_052350.1:49841396-50070604 GCF_009727055.1 Benincasa hispida | reverse complement strand
AATGAACAATACAACATAGTCCAACTATCTGTGAACACCTCTCGGGCCAAAAGAAGGTGTGTGGCGCCACATCGTTCAAGCTCCGGAATCAACCCTAAGGGAGCCATCTATATACTTACCCCTACCTCAGGGAAGAAGTGAATTCCATCTTATGTAGTTGAGTTCCCAGCTCCCAAATCAGACGTATCCCTAAAATGGTAGGTTTGAATTGGCGACTTGGCCACTCGCACCCATACAAATCAAAGGACCGCTCTCAATGGCAAGAGTTCCCAACTCACTCAAGATTGAGGTCATGTTACTTATGGTCATCCTAGTAAAGTAAAGTCTCTGTCCTGAATGGTGTTATATAACGAGACATTAGCACTTCGTGGTCAGGTCTTATACAAACTCTTTGTATAGGATGCCCTCGCTCGCATGTCCTCAACACGAATGATCAGAATCAGATCATCTGTGGCAAGTCACAACACTTATGACCATTCCACAAAGCAGGCCGCGTCCGTAGCATTACCAGGATAAGAATTTCCTCCTATATCCATACACTACAGACCATTTTGGTTATCACTCAAGACATGATCCACTTGTATGTCACCACATACATACTTGAGTCACATACAGATAACTAGAGATTTTATGTTTACTGGTTTATGGTAAAGCAAATAAAATTCGTAAATGAACAGAACAACAAGATGTGAAGTAAATATCATATATTAATAATCATAGGTGTTCATATATATACTGTTTACAAACTACAGGACACGAGACTTTAGAGCATCAACCCCAACAACCTTATCCTGATGACATTAAGAATATGACCCACTTTGTAGATGTTACAATTATTCTAAAGTGCTATAAATGATCTGATCTTGGTCATTCATGTAGAGACATGTGAGCAGGGTGTTCTATACAAAGGAGTTTGTATAAGACTAGACCACGAAATGACTAGTCTCATTATATAACACTGTTAATAGTAGAAACTTACATTTCACCAGGATGACCATAGATGACATGACTTAATTCCTGAGTGAGTTGTGAACTCCTGCCTATGAAGGCGGTCCTTTCATATGTACAGGTGATGGTGGCCAAATCGTCAACTCAATAAGCCTACCATTTTGGGGATTCGTCTGATTGGGAAGTTGGGAACACAGCTACACAAGATGGAATTCACTTCTTTCCTAATATCGGGGTAAGTAGATAAATTGCTCTCTTAAGGGCTGATTTCAAGGCTTGAACAATGTGGCGCCACACCGTCTCTTAGCCCAAGAGGGGTTTGGTCATAGTTGGACTATGATTTATTTTCATTAGAGGGATCAGTGGTACTTAAGGAGTTAGATGTAACTATAGGGGTAAAACAATAATTTTTGTCTAGCTGTACTAACGAGTAATTTGTGAAAGGTCATTGCACTATTGATTGGTTATATCCAATGGACACAGAAATATATTTGTAGTGAAAAAAGTGCAGTTGTCAGTCTTTAGTGGAGTGATCGGTAGTTAATGAATTTTGAATAATTTAATTAAAGAAGTTTAATTAATTATTCAAGTACCATTAGAGCTTTAATTTACATGTCCATAAGGTCACCTTTGTAGCTCAACAGGGATTAATGTGAATTAATTTTGGATTAATTTGAATTGCCCGAATTAATTTTGGACTAATTTGATTTGCCCAAATTAATTGAGATAATTAATTATATATTGATATAATTAATTTAAATTAACCTATATGTCATTATAATTATAATGTATTTGATAAATATATATATATATATATAATATATATATGTATATATATATATTGTTGGGATTGGTGTCCTAAATCTCTTGTAATCTTGTAGTTTGTAAAGTTTGTATAAACATATTGTTATTAATAAAATAAGTGTTATTTTATCAGCATATACTCAATCCAATAAACTAAGATTTGAGGTTATTTCATGTAATTTAAACAAGTATGTAGAGACGTACAAGTGGATCTTGTTTAAATAATAACCTAAACGGTCTATAGTAGATGGATAAGGCTAGGTACCTTATCCTGGTGACACTACGGTACAACTCGCTTTATAAGTGTTACAAGTGTTGTAAAGTGCTACAAATGATCTGATCCTGATCATTCATGTGAAGACATGTGAGTAGGGGTATCCTATACAAAGAGTTTGTATAAGACCAGACAACAAAGTGATTAGTCTCTTTATATAACGTCGTTAACAATTGAGACTTTTCACTAGGATGACCATAGGTGACATAACCCGAATCCTAAGTGAGTTGTGAACTCCTGCTCATGAATGCAGTCCTTTGATTTGTATGGGTGAGAGTGACCAGATTGTCAACTCAACAAGCCTACCATTTTGGGGATTCATCTGATTGGAGAGTTGGAAACACAGTTACACAAGACGGAATTCACTCCTTTCCCGATGCAGGAGCAAGTAAATAAATTTCTCCCTTAAGAACTGATTCTAGGTCTTGAACATAGTGGGCACACCCTCTCCTGGCTCGAGAGGGATTTTTTCATAGTTGGACTTGACTTATTGTTCATTAGAGGGATCAGTGGTACTTAAGGAGTTAGATGTAACTACATGGGCAAAACGGTATCTTTGGCTCAACTATATTTACGAGCAATTTGTAAAGGGTCATCGCACTATTGATTGGTTTTATCCAATGGACACATAAATTTATCTGTAGTGCGAAGATTGCAGTTGTTGGTCTTTAATGGAATGACCAACAGTTAATAGATGTTGGGTAATTTAAAGAGTTTAATTAATTATATGAATACTGTTGGAGCTTCAATCTACAGGTCCATAAGGTCCTCTCTGTAGCTCAACAGGGATTTAATTGAGAATTAATTTTAGATTAATTTGAAGTATTCAAATTAATTGAGGAAATTAATTATATATGATATAATTAATTAAATTAATTATATATGTGATATAATTAATTAAATTAATTATATATGTGATATAATTAATATAATGTATTTGATACATTATAGTATAAGATATTATGAGAGGAATTTGAATATGATTCAAATACTAATTATATGAATGAGATTCATGTAATTAATTTAATATAAACATGATTTATATTAAATACCATAATAAGTTGAGAGGAATTAAGTATTTGAATATGATTCAAATATCAATTATACGAATGAGATTCATATAAGTAAATTTAATATAAATGTGATTTGTAATAAATGTCATGTATTGTTGAGAGAAAATAAAATCTATAGGTTATATTGTATTTGATGCAATATAAAACTATAGGTTATATGTTATATTTGATATAACATATAGTGTGTGTGTATATATATATATATATATATATATATAGTAGTTGTTATATATATATTTTTTATATTATCAATTTAATTGAAATTAATTAAGGGATGGAGTTATAACTCCCCCCCCATTTTTCTCTCATTTAATTAATGTGGTGTTTGAAAAAAGGAATGTGGTGGAGATTCATCTTTTCCCCTAAATGCTCTCTGAGAGAAGGGTTCTCTCTGAAAAGAATCACATAGAAGAGAAAAGTTCTCAGAAAGAATTCTCACTCCCTCCTCTCCATTTCCTCTTCCCTCTTCCAAGGATTCAAGAGAAAAGTCCACAACTCTTGCTTGAATCTTTTGCCCAAGAGAATACAGAGGGTTCTCAAGTGTGGTGTCCCGTTTGGAGAAGGTGATTCGTTTGTGTTTTGTTCGAGGATTCTTGCAGAAAGTGTTCTTCAAAGGTAAGGATTTTTGAAACCTAAATTTTCCTTTAATTTAAAGCAAGTTGTAATTAAAATGTATATCTTGTTCTTATTTACTATAAACTTATATTAAATGAAAAATGAAAATTGGGTCGGTCTTGCTTCTGCTCAAGGATCTCTCCCTTAGTTATAGTTTCTTTATATATATTATCATTTATATATATTTATTTAAATTAAAATTAATTTTAATTTTAAAATTAAAGGGAGGGAAATAACTTCACTCTCTTTAATTCTCTCTTGATTCATCGTGGTGAGTGGGTTGGTTAAGGAGACTTTGATCTTCTACCCAATTGAGAATACATAAAAGATCTCACAGTAATTTCTCTATGAGACACGTTTCCCTCTCTTCCAAAAATCTCAAAGCCCACACCTCTTGAGAAATTCTCATCCCAAAAGAATATAGAGGTAATTCTTATGGTGGTGCCCCTTGATTTTACCGTTCGTGGTTTATTGTCCGTGATCCTTTTGGAGAGGGGAGTTCGTGAAGGTTTCCATATCTACAAGGATAAGTTTCTTGAAACCCTAATTCTAATTCATTTTTTCCTCTCTTGCATGCTATATAATTTTTATAATGCATAAGGGTTCTGTAAAATTTTTATTATGTAAAAATAATATCTATCCTCACTTCCATAGTGGACCTTAGGATACCTTCACTTACACCGTTAATTAGTTAGGTTCCTATTTCAATAGGATGACCTAGGAAACTTAGTTTTAATCCTGAGTATATTATGAACTCCTGTTCACGAGGGATTATCTTTTTATTTGTATAGGTAAGAGTGCCCAGTTTGCCGACTCAATATGCCTACCATTTTGGGGACAAGACCGAGTCGAGAACTGAAAACATAATAATATAAGATGAAACTCTCTCATTTCCGTTTTCAGGTAAATAGATGAGTGTTCCCTTAAGTGGTGTCTCCGAACTTGAATAAAGGGCACTACCCTTTCATTGGTTTGATAGGGGTTTCTGTTTATTGGTTGGACCATAAACAGGTTGTTCAATAGAGGAGCACTAGTACTTAAGGGATGATTTAAATTGCTGTTGTTGGACTTACGAACACTCGTGAAGGATTAACTTACTGTTGTTGGTCTATATTCGTGGACACAGAAATATATCTGTAGTGAGAAGAGTGCAGTTATGGGAATGTAGTGGAGAATACTCATAGTTAACAAATATTGATCATCTTGGTCAAAGGGTTTAGCTAATTAATCTCATATCGTTGGAGTTTTTGATCTACAGGTCCTTACAGGTTCACCAGGTCTCCTTGTTAGCTTACTAAAGGATATTAAAGAGGGATGATTTGAATTGTTCAAATCAAATTGTATATCAATATAATTAATATGTAATTGATATGGATGTGATCTATAATTCAAATTAAATTGGAAAGAAACATTTGAATGAGATTCAAATAATTAATTCAGATGAGTTAGATTTACAAAGAATTAATTAATTAATAGAGAGATGTTACAATTATACCTATGATGTTTATGATAATTATATATATATATATATGTGTGTGGGAAAATAAAAAAGTTGTCCAACGCTCTTGGTTTAGAATGAGACCTGGGGGATCCACCTTATAGGGCCTATATCGTTCTTCTTCATGCATTGATTCAACTTTTTTCCATGTTGTCACCTCCTTCCTTAGAAACTATAAATTTAATCCACGCACCAAAGATTCATGTGCTCAACACGTACGGTTCAGATTTCTTGAATAGAGCATGACGTTTAGTTGTTAATGATATAAGATAATATTCAGATTGTGTTGGCCGCTATCCTTCAAAATATATCTTTTTATGCAAAACAATGATTAATTTTCTTTTGGTGTGAACTTGAGAGCACCAGGACAAAATAGATATCAATAATATATAATATTAAAATTAATATGATATAATATAAGAATTAAATAAATTAAACATAATATAAATAAACAAAATAAAATAAATTAGCAAAATATTTATAATACTTTTGTTCATTTTTTCTTTTTTCTTTTTTCTTTTTTTATAAATAGTATATGAGAATGGCCCAAATTCCTTCTACTATTGGACGAATTTGTTTTGGCTTTTTCAAAATATTTTAACTATGCCATTTATATAAGTCATTATTATTTGCTTTACACTCTTTTCTAAATTGCTTAACAGAAATTTTGGGGTTTTTTTCTTATCCACATTTACAAAATTGTGTAGCACCCATGGCGTTCAAATATAAGGATTGGGTTTGGTTAATTTGATTCTTGGATAAAGTTGAGAAAATTTTCTATTTTTGTCGAGTCGAATTGAGTCGGAGGTTGGCTAAACTTCTCTTTATTTAAAGTTTGATTACTTTTTGATTGATTATTTATAACTTTTAAATATTTTATTTTAGAACTGTTGTGATATTTGTCTTTGTTTAAAATTTATAATAAATATCATAAATATTTATTATTTAACATTTGATTTATGATATTTTATTTATTACTCATGTATTATAGATAAATTTACATATTTTTAATTAAAAAGAAAAAATAGGTTATAACCCGACAACCTAACCCTAGGTTGGGTTAGGATTGGAGACTTTTATTTGGATCTTTTGGGTTGCCAACCCAACCAACACAAAGTCTCAGCTTAGCCCAAAAAACGTCCTCAACCCAATCCAACACAACCCATCTATACCCCTAGTAGCACCCTATGAAACTAAGAAAAGAAAATTAGCATAGAAACGGTTATGAGGGATTTTGGACCAAAGGAATAAATCTAATAGAAAAAGAAAATCAAACCGAGAAAAGAACAAGATCATGACGGGCCAAGGGGAAGTTGGACCTTTGGTTGACTCCACCTATGAGGCCGAGGAGTTTAGTTGGCCCAATGGATGTATGTCCTTCAGCCTCGGGCTGCGGAGCCCAACTTTCGCATTGGTGTGCTCAACACACTCTTGCACCCAAGAATTCCACACAAGATTCAATTAGGTTATCGTATAACCAAATACTAAAAGGGGACAGGAAAATATACCTAAATTAACCTCTTTTGTTAATACATCATTATAGTTTCATATGAGATAACTAGAATTCTGCTTTCAAACTTCCTAATTTTTACATTCTTTCAACTTAAGCATCAGAGTGTGTGTAGCAACAATCATAACGGTGTGCAGATTTAAATAATAATAAAAATACAGTGCCTATGGGTGCGATTTAAATGGATTAAGGAAGTCCATTGTTACTTGTAATTGGTTTGAACATTAGTGGTAATAGTATTAAGTTTATTCATGTGATGATTTTAGAAAAATAAATTTTGGCATCATTGATTTTTATATAATCATATACACGTTTGATTTCAAAGTTTAATATATATATATATATATATTTAAAAGTGACTTTGGATGAGTATGTTTAATTTTGAAAGTAATTCTAGATCGATTAAATTACTAAATAATAGTATTTTTTTATTTAAGAAATCATTTAACTAAAGACTTTTATTTTACTTTTTAGTTGTTTTATTGCTAAACTTTATATGTATGGATACGTTGAGTAATACAAATATGTATAAAAATATGGAAAGAAATTTCAAGACGTATATTTCTTTCAATATAGTTATTTGTATCATTACAAATACTTAAAACTATATATTACTGAGCATTTTATGACAGACAATGGTTGCCATTCATTTGATAAATGATAATTTTTTTAAAAAAAAATCAATAATAGCTAACCAACAATGTTTTGACAAAATTGAATTACATGGTCTTTTTTTCTTTACTGACTCTTGGTCATTCATCTCAACAAAAATTACCTACCAACTAATTCTTCCAAAATTAATTTTAGCCATGCCAAATATCATCTTTTTTTAAAAAAAGATAATTTTGACAAAATAAAAAGTAATATTGACTATCCCAAAATAAATAGATTTGCAACTTAATTTGAGGCTTAGTTGATTTCCGTTAACAATATTGTTTCCTATAGGATGAAAGAGGCTTAACATCCTAGTGTTTGAATTGGAATATTGAATAAATTATTCTTTGGAAACAAAATAAATTGCACTTCTACTTATTATAAGGATCAAAGTTGTGTCTTAATGAATTTGAAATAATTTTAAAAGATACTATTTTGATCAACACCTCAAAATGATTAAATTACATAATATATTTTCAAGGTTGTTATACAAATCAATGATAAATGACCCTTCTATTTATTTATAGAAAAAAATTGCCACTCTAGAAAGCTTGTTTTGGCTGGCAAGCATGAGTTTTTAAATAATCAATAATGATTCTTTTTTAAATAGTAATAATAATAATAAATAAATAAACAAATTGTGGTGATATAAAGTTGCTTTTTTCACTTCAAAAATAATTTGAAGACAAAAAGCATTCAATTAGATGTTAACCAATTGTCTACACCATTATAAATTAAGAAAAGTTGCCTTTGCACTTAGAGGGAAAATGCTACCATACATCTTTTCCACTCATCTTCCCTAACACCTCAAACTATTGTATCAATTAATACTAATATAAATTTTACTATCTTTTAAAAAGTAATATATAGATCTTGACAAACATGTGTTTTTTTCTTTATAATTGAATAATTATTAACCATTTAGCATTTTCTCTTTTTTCTAATTTGTAAAGTGTCACATGTTTAAAGATATGTAACTTAACTAATCGTGTTTGCACAAATTTAGTAATTAGTCACAATACCACGATATATATCAAATCGAACTGCAAATATTTGATTCATTTCAGTTTTGAAATTATATATTATAAACGGTTCAATTTGATCTTGAATTTTCTATTCGGTTTTGTCGATGTTAATGAACACACTTTATATATTTTTAAAATACAACATTACAAATGTGGAAGTGTAAATTTTAACAATTCAATTATGAGACCAACAAAATCTCAACTAGTTAAGCAACTATTAATGCGATACGACAATATTTCAGTTAAGTCAATTTGGCCCATTACAATTATTTATTTTAACACTCTCTACAAAATTACACACACATATATATGGTTAATTTACAAGTTATGTTCCTAAACCTTAGATTTGTATTTAATAAATTCACAAACTTATACTTTTTAGTCCAATAAATCTCTAAATTTTTCATTTTGTGGCTAACAAGTCGTAGACCTATTTGATTATTTTTTTTATATATATAAAAAAAAATTCATGATCTTGCTAGACACAATATTGATAATTAGAACCCCATTAGACACCAATTAATTTTTAAAAATTATGAATTAAATATGTTAGACTTGTTAGATACAAAATTAAAAATTTGTAAACTTATTAGATGTTAATTTAAGAAATAACTTTTAGAGACATGTTAGATATAAAATTAAAAATTCTTATACATATTATATTCTTTAGAAAGTTTAAGTAGTGAATGTGTAATATAACCACAAGTATTTGTGTTACAATCTTATATATGAATGGAAAAAGAAGTCTTCCATCACCTTTTCTTAAAAAATTCAATACGTGAGGTCGAAGAATCAAACCTCTAATGGATAGTATAAGTTTTATATCAGTTGAGCTATACTCATATTAGCATCGTCGAATATTACTTTTAGTTGAGGGTTGTCCAATGTAAGGTCTAAAACTCATAGGTAATGCCGAACCCACAGAGTACTAGAAGGAGCCTGCATTCCAAAAGGAAAAAGTAGATGTCTTGAGGTTTGAGCCAACCAAGTCATAAATATATACTAATTGGAAAATAATCAAATCACGTTCGATTTGACACCATGCAACCTTAAGTGTTGAAAGAAACCCTAATATCGCCAGTGTTACAGTAATAGAGTTGAGTCTAATAAAAAAGATTTATAAATAGTCTCATTTGACGATCTCAAAGGAAGTAATCTTCAAATGAGAGTTCTGACTTTATTTATTGTGTGCTTACCTAAAATATGTACTCTTTATACTAGCTTAGACATCCAAGTGCAATAGATTCATCACCACTACGATGTGAAAATCTAGCTCAGAACAACTAAAGGGCAAACCAAGAAGAAAGAGCTAAATGTCAAGCTCACGAGGGATCACAATGACAATAAATATATACGAGATTTAAGTGCTAATAATAATAATAATAAATTCTTTTAGTGTTACCGTTGTATACTTATTCTATTGGACAATATCCACTCCACTCTAAGCCCACTTCACGTAAAACATATTAATACACTCATCTTTAAGTCAGTATTAAACATTTGCTAATCAAAGGACACAAAATAAATGACTATGTCAAAATACTTTTGTTTTTAACTTTTAAGGAATCTAAATAGTAGTTGAGAGTAAACTAAAATAAAACATATCTTTTACTTAAAAAGAAAAAAAATAAAACAAACTCAAGTTAGAAATTTTAATTAGATCTAATTCATTAGAATTAAATCCAACTGTTAAAAAAAATCCAACCGACAAGATTTTGAATCCTAATCATCCAAAATTTCTAACACTTTTAATTAAAAAAATGTCAAAATACTCATTTGGTCCATATTTTAAAGTTGGTTGAATTTTAGATTTTACATTATCAACAAATCTTAAATTTTGTCATTCAAAATTAATGTTCATTAAAATTGATTAAATAATAATAATAATTTTCATACCAGAAAATATAGTAGGTAAAATATATAGTGAAAATGTTAATAAATAATAGAAAGATAAATTTAAGATTTATTTTGTATATGAATTAGAGTTAATATTTAAAAAAAAAGAAAAGTGATGAAAATATCTAAACTAAGAAAATAGATAATTGGGTCAATTTCTTCAAAGATGGTTCATTTAATTTCGTAAAGGGAAAATAATAATAAATAAATAAATAAAAATGGAGAGCTAAAGCGATGTTTGGTGTCGTGGCAAAAGCGGGTGAATTTCAATCATTTCCTCCACGCTCCCCATCTTTTTTTCCTTTTGTTTGGATACAAGTATAGTGTATCCCTATTCCTATTCTTGGATTTTACACGTGGCCTCTTACGTGGGCCCCTTTTTTTTCAAATTCCTTCATTGCCCTTTCGTCTTGTTTTTTGCCCTTCGCTTTCTTTCTTTCTTTCTTTCCCACGTTTGGTTTTTCTTTGTGCCGTTGTAAAACTTTTAACTTTTAATCCGTTAACTTTAATCAATCAAAACCACCCCCTTTACTTTATAATTAGGCTTCTTTAGAGTTTAGATTAAATTACCATTTTAATCCTTTTTACTTTGGTGTTTGTTATGATGCTTTAGTATAATTTCCTTTTGATTTAGGAAAAATATCTTATTGAAGAATTTTTGGACCAATACAAAAATTTAAGTTGATTGAGTTGGTTATATTTCAAGGTCTCTAACGTAATCATTAAAATTTGGATGGACTACCTGAAATATCCGAACATGGTCTTCAACAATTTGAGTTGGGTTGAGCTGTTATCAGATTATTTTTTCCTTATTAATTTGAATTACTTAAATTTAACTACCATATATGACTAATAACTAAAATCTCATAAAACTCAAATATTTAATACAAATTTTCTATGATATTATAAACTTTAAATAAAGACAAACATCGTAACAATCATATAAAAAAATATTAAGAATTTTACTTAAAGTTGAACCCTAAAAATCGAAACTTATAATACACACATATATAATTTGGATTGGTTTTTTTTTTTTTTTTAATTCAAACTGAGATCCAATCCAGCTCGACAAAATAGAAAAAAATTAATACAACTCAACCTAACCCTTCAAGATTGAGTTGTTCGAGTTGCCGAGTCATTTGAACATCCCTAAAATATACTATGACATTCTCTTGGCTTACTGTGCAAGATAGGTTACAAATATGATATTGTACTAGTCGCTAGTTTTCATATATCCCTAGTATTTGTGTTATTTGTGATGGTATAAGTTGAGTTTCGAGACAATTCATTTATCCTTTTAGTCGAAGTATTTGAGAGACATCTCACGTGAAGTAGATGTCTTTATAGGATCTCTCAGTAGATAAAAAGTTAGATTGAATTTGTCATTTACTGTAGGCAATTGTTTGCGTTTAAATGTCTTCTGAATAGTTTGGTTATGGTCAACTACTATATTTAGATGGAGTGTAACGGTGTCCTGTGTTTGACACTCGTAGTTGTCTTTTATTTATGTCTTAACCTCATATTGTAAAGTTTCCTCCCTCACTCTCCCTCCTTTTTGCAATCTAATACCTTAGCGCATATATATGTGTGTGTGTTTTATAATATTCTAAATTAAAAATATCTAATCAATATAAACTTTCAATTTCAAGTCTAATAAGTTATTAATATATTCATATTTTTTTATATAAAAAAATAACAATTTTCACTCTTTTTTATTTTTTTTTAGGATATTAAACCTTCAATTTTAAGATTAGTGAATTTTTTGAATATATCGTCCACTACACCAAAAATTGAAAATTTGGAAAATTAGTGTACTTTTTAAAATTGATTGACCTATAGTACAATATTGAAACTTTAAAGACATATCACATATTTTTAAAATTCATGTACTAAATTGGTTAGTTAACCATTGTTTTATAATCTGAATCAAATAGTTTTCAACAAACTTATTTTTGTACATATCATATTTTAATAAAACAATAATGTTTGAATAAAATAAGCTATTAACTTTATTTCAAATCTTTTTTTTATATTGGTAATTTATTTCCCTCACTCTAGCATATAGATCACAACAATTTGGTTTGGTATTAAAATGTCTAACTATTAAATTGTGTTTATACTATTCTTTTTTTCCCATTAATGTTAAATGGTTTATAGTTTAAATGATTAATTTTAAGAAAATAATAGTTTGAGTGATCACTTTTAATCTCATCACAAACTAATCCATTTATGTTATTAAAAATGCAATGTATCTTCAATCGTGTAATTTGAATTATAAATTTAAACAAATTAAAAGAAATAAGGTTAATTAGTCTAACGGGTCTTTTCAAATTTAATAAAAATGTCCAAACTATTTACAGTGGATAGAAAAAATTTAAAAAGAATCCAAAACTGGTGGAAGAAAGTCCAACCTAAAGAGTGAATATCGAAACCATCTCTACCCACACAAAAAATCACGACCCAATAACGATTAAATCAGACTATCCAAATTCGCCCGATACCCACGTCCATTTTCCACGTCTTCTTCTTGCAGCAACAAAAGATCTCTGTCTATCGCCCTTTATCTCACCAGCTTCTACCTCCGTTCCTTATTTTTTCTCTCATCGTTGCTACTTTAGATTTTTTGGTCTCTCCTTCATCAATAATCATCAACCGATCTCTGTTGCTTATTTTGCCGCCTCATCCTCTTGAACTAAAATTTACTTCATTTTCATCTTTTTCTCTGTTGCTGCTTTCAATTTTTTAAGGTTACAATCTATCATCATATCCTTTAAGGTAATAATCACTATCTGTTCTTTTCATTTCATCAATTCTTCTATTCAAACATACTTATTAAACATTATTGAACTTTATTTTGTTTAGCTAGATGGTGACCCAAAAAATAGTCAAAGTTGATGGAAGCAAAGGCAAAGGAAAGAAAATAATGAAAGCTGAATCATCAATAATTAGAGCAAAAACAAACAAATCTAAAGAGAAGAAGAAGGTAAACTATCAATAGAACTTTAACATCAATACATACTTGTTGTGCATTATGTCAACTATCTATCTTAGGAACTTTAGCAAAACCTTTAGCACCAATCCATCTATTATTGATAAATTTGAATTAAGATAGATAGAGATAGAAAACTATCTCTGTCTATCTAAGATAGATATCACTGTTTATCTGAAATAAATATAGATAAATTATAGATAGACAGAGATAAAATACTATCTCTGTCTATCTCTCTGCCTATCTTCTATCACTGTCTATCTGAGATAGACAAAAATAGATTACAGATAGACTGTGATAGAATACTATCTTTGTCTATCTCAGATAGACAATGATAGACATTGAACATTAATATTTGTTTCTATAGTTTTCATATGGTTTGCACTCTATATTAGTTTAGTTGAGTGGATCTATTCATAACTTTAAATTGAGATAGATCGAGATGAGATAGACAGTGATTGAGCGTTATCTCTGTCTATTTGAGATAGACAGTGACATATTTATCACTATCTAACTCAGATAGACAGATATAGAGTTCTATCTCTATCTATCTCAGATAGACAGTGATAGACATCAATGGTAAACAATAATATATGTTTCTATCGTTTCTATATGATTGGCAATCTATATTTGTTTAGTTGTGTGGATCTATTATTGATACATTTGAATTGATATAGACAGAGATAGAGCCTATCTCTATCTGTCTGAGATAGATAGTTATAGAATTTTATCTTTATCTATCTCAGATAAACAGCAATAGAGTCTATCTCTGTCTATTTCAGATAAACAATGATAGACTTCAATGGTAAACATTAATATCTGTTTCAATATGGTTTGCATTATATATTTGTTTAGATATGAGATAGACAGTGATAATGCACTATATCCGTCTATCTGAGTTAGACAGCGATAGAGCACTATTTCTATCTATCTCAAATAGACAGTGAGATAGACAATGATAGACTTCAATGGTAAACACTAATATTTATTTCTATGGTTTTTATATGGTTTGCACTCCATATTTGTTTAGTTGAGTGTTATTATTGATAACTTTGAATTGAGTTAGACAAAGATTGAGCATATCTCTGTCTATCTAAGATAGAAAGAGATGGAACACTATCTCTATCTATCTCAGATAGACAATGATGTTGGATTGTATCAGTAAGCAACAGAAGTAACAAGGATCAATAAGCATTCTAATTCATATTGGCAAAAACTAAAACATGCTCTTGCAGAAACAAATAGGTTTCAAGTCATACCTTTGTAGAACTTCTTCAAAGCTCGGTTTCAGTTGCAGATTTTTCCAAATCTCGTTGTAGACCACCTCAAGATTTTCTCCACTATTCTCTTGGTACTTTAGATTGAGTTGTAGGACTCAAAATAAGCTTGAATGAAGGGAACTTGGAGAAAAGTTCACAACAGCAACCCCACTTGAAGAACACCTTTCTTCACACGAATTTTTCAGTAAAAATTCTACCGATTGCATGCCTCAATTTCACTCCAATCTTCTCAATATATTGCAGATTATCATGCAAAGAAGATGGCTGCATGAGATGCAGCTCAGGCTTGGAGTTATTGAAGCCAAAGAAAATGGGTTTTGTGTGAGCTATGTTGAAGGTGTTATTGGAAATATTCACAATTCCATGTTTTGTTGATTATATCTTTTTCAATTTTTCAATTAATTTCATAAATCAATTTTTTTTATAAAATTGAAAATATTATTAATTTTACAAAAATAATTTTTATAATAAATTAATAAATAATTATTTAAACAATTTAAGTAATTCTAATTAATTTAATATCAAATATTAAATTAATTTTACACAAATCCACCTTCATATATTTAAATCATATTTAAATATTAATTCTCCAATTCCGTTTAATTCTTAAAATTAAACATGTAATTATATCTTATATAATTACTAATTCCTTTAATTCTAATTTGAACATTTCAAATTATCTTATCACGCTACTCTAAAGCTAATCCATTAATGAGCTAGTAGAGGGATCTCGCATACTACAGATCATGGGCACCAATGATCTGAGATTAATTTGGTTAAACTCATTAGACCAAATTAACCCCCATTCGTTAACTAATAGACCACTCTACTAAAGCCCATAGTTGAACTTCCCCCACTATAGATATATTATGTCCACTCAATATAACCATGATTAGTAACTTAACCCTTTATAGGTTATTCGTAATAACGGCTGGGTCAAGTGTCTGTTTTACCTCCGAGATTACCTCTTGTTCCTTAAGTCCCACTGATCCTCTAACGAACAATTGATTTGTGATCCAATCAATAAACTGAGTCCCTCTTGAGCCAATGAGAGGGTGGGGCCCCTTGTTCAAGATCCAGAATCAACACTTAAGGGAACAAACTCTCTACTATCCCTAACAACGGGTAGGAGTGAATTCCTTCTTGCACCCTATGTTCCCAACTATTTATCCGGTCTTACCCCTGAAATGGGAGTTTATTGAGCTGACGCTATTGAGTCAACCCTCACCCATGCAAATCTAAGAATAATCCCGAATAAATAGGAGTTCATAGTTAGCTCAAGATTAAGGTCAAGTTATCTAGGTCATCGTTTTGAAATAGTCAGTCTTAAACAATAAACAGCGTTATAAAGTAAGAGTGACTGATTTCGTGGTCCGATCTTGTACAAATCCTTCTGCACAGGGATACTCCACTCTTCATGTCATAACATGTACGAATTAGGATCACGTCGTTTGTAGCACTTTACAACTCTTTGTAACAACTACAGAGTAGATCGCATCCAATAGTGTTATCGGAATAAGTCACCCAACCTTATTCATATACTATAGATCATTTTGACTATTTACTCGAACCTGATCCACTTTTATGTCTCCACATAAAGTTCAAGTACTCATGTAATAGTCAAGGGACTTTTAGGTTTATTGGATTTCTAATAAGTAAAACATCTATTCAATAACATCTTATTGAATTTTAAGAATTAGTTCTATTGTTTACAAACCACGAGTTTTAGGACATAAAACCCAAAAAACTCCCACTTAGACTAAAACTCCAGTGGTAACTTATATATCCAATATATAAGACTAAGTTTCTGAGTTTTATAGAGAAATACAATAAACTAAGGCATCTCATACCCATGGTTTACCATTCGGTATACCCGATATTTCTCCCACTTGCCTTAGGTTATTAATCTGGTATTCCTAATCTTACTAGGTGATTCTCAAACAGTCGAGAGAATCATTATAAACATATTAGTGTAAAATAGGCTTTTAATTAAACTATATAGGGAGTGCATCTTATTCTCAATCATGACCAGGAAGTTATATTTTCCTCCCACTACATTGAGGTATTCTCAACTCTTTGAGTAAGATGCATCTGACCTGTCTTAACAACTCTTGTTAACAGTCAGATCTAGAAATCTTTAAACTTTCTATACTTTGATCTAAGCGATTTCTAGCCGTTTTAAATATCTGAATATTTGCAAATGGCTTTTAACAGTTTGATTCTTAACAGAAGTTGCTATGAGATAAAACAAACATAATTTTAAAAAATGAACATTTTATTTACAACAAAAATATATAAATTTTGTTCTTTGCAAGATAACAAAAGCAAGTAAAGTTATCATTAGACAGCAACATCTCCCACTGGTTAAGCTAAGCAAGCGGTCCTCAGGAACTAGTTTGCATGTTTAGCTTTCTCTGCTCTCTTCTCAGCAAGGTACTCAGGGTAGTTTCTTTTCCAGTGCTCTTTTACGTTGCAATGGAAACACTTTCCTTTGTTTGCAGCATTGTTCTTGCCTTTCTTTCCAACGAGTTTCTTCTTCCCTTTCTCTTTGCCCTTCTTAGCAGGAATGCTCTTACTCTTTGAAGAGGAAGCAACATCATGTTTGAAGAATGTTCCTCCTTTCTCAAAGGTAGTAACGTTTACTTTTGATTCCAGACCTTTAGTTCTCAACATAATCTGGTAAGCCTGTAGCTCATTCAGCAAAGTAGTCAAGCTATATTCAATTTTATTCATGAGTGCATTCGTGCAGAACTGCAGAAAACTCTTTGGAAGAGATTCTAGAATAAAACCGACTTGACTTCTCTTGTCAACAACAGCGTGTTTACTTTAGCCACATTAAAGTGGCCATTATGTCCAGAACATGTTCACAAATAGAGACCCCCTCTTTCATGTGGCTGTTGTAAACATACTTTATGGCATCATGTCTTAGGGTGAAGAACGATTGTCCAAAAATCCCTTGTAGAAATTCTATAATCTCTTTGGTAGTACCCATATCCTCATATTTCTTCGCCAAAACATCAGATATGATGGCGAGAATATAAGCACGAGCTTTATCATTTGCCCCGATCCATCTATCATATGCATCCCAAACAGTTCGGCTTGTATTAGAGCTTGGAACGGAAGGACAATCTTCTGTTAGGATGAACTGAAAATCATCCATCACTAGTATAGTATTCAAATTTGATTTCTAGGTTACATAATTATCCCCAATTAGTTTATCAGACGCCAACAATTGTATTATTGAACTCGTCATTCTGAAATAATAAACAAATTCTATAACTGAATTGCTATTAAATCCAATCAAGTTTTAGCAAAATAATAATAATGTACCCATAACCATTATTTTATTTGCAACGATACTACAACAAGACATTCTTGACTAAATACTATCTCCAGAATAACTCATATTTCGATAGTTATTTAGATACTGCTTTTGGTCAGAAATTACCAACACTTAATAATTCTGTAAGTGTAACCCTCTGTTTTCAGACGTCAGAGGTCGGCCCCAACTATGCTACCAAAGTGGAGAGTCAAGGTTGGGAATGAACCTAAGTAATCCTATCTATTTCTGGAGCTTGAGTTGTTCCGAATCCTATGTTACAACCCTCCGTGAGGATAACCGTCATTAAACGACTAGCAAAAGGCCACTTAAAGCTAACCAACAGGCCCAACATAGGAATCTCACGATCCAAACTAATGGAAGAGACTGCAGGATATGTTGACACATTTCCTTCACTCAATTACTATGAACTACTTCCCCAATTTACTTTTTATTGACTCATACATCCACTTTCCGTATGTAGGTCACTCCCAGGGTGCCACGAAGCGTCATATGAATATCATGGTGTATACTATGTGGAGATGTGGCAGTTGAAATCTATATATTGTATATTTGATTTCTGTTCGAACAACTTCCCCTTATTCACTGAAATCTAGATTTAAGCTAAAAAATACTTTCCATGTGAAGGTCACTCCTAAGGTGACACGAAGTACCATTTAAATCTAGATTGTAAACTCTTAGGGACGTAAGAGCTAAAAATAACATACCATAGATATTATTAATCTCCCACTGAAGTTTTCTAATAACTTTATCAAATAGAAGCTATTGAACTCCGACTGAAGTTTTATAATAACTTTATCAAATAGAAGTTATTGAACTCCCACTGAAATTTTCTTTAATTGGAAAAATTTATACTTAGGTTCTTTTCGGCTAATAAAAACAACCCTAAGTCTAAGTGGTTTATCCAAGTATAATACTTATAAATGGATTTAAAACTATGATGTCTAGGTGATAAACCGTTTTATTATCTCACGTCGCTCACGTATGCTCATAAAATCGGTTACCAACGCTCAATAATTCGGCCATAATCCCCAGGTAGGAGGTGTTCCGTAGACCATCAACTTAAGCACCCCCAACCTTCGACATGATTATATACCAGCTGAGTTTGTAACTCAAGTTTTACAAGTTCAACGACCTATTTTAAATATTAAAACGAATGGTTAACCTACGTGAGCATGCAACTATTCTTTGTTATGGATTTTAAATGTCTATCCCAATTTTATAAAATCTTACAAAATTTTAGACATGCTAAATATCCACAACATACATCAAAGGCATTCAATATTTAATATAACAATTATATTAAATACAAGAAATCCTAACATGCATACTATATATTATAACATATTTTCAATGCATGTAACATGCTTTCTATGGTGGGATTTTAAATCTACATGGCATATTGTATGCACATACAAGATTTATTTAATTATAACATACATCAAATACATAAATAATTAAACACATACTAATATGGTTTTAGTTTTGGCATAAACAAGCAAACAAAAGCCTAATTATTATAAAACAGCTTCAAACCTACTTCTAGACAGCTCGAACCACTCGAACCGAACCCAAACAGCTTGAACCGAATCAGAAAAGCCTGAACCGGACCAGCCAAAACCTTTTGAGGCTGAACCGGACCGAACCTCAAGAGAATCGGTCGAACCAGCTACTCTCGCTTCATGCTCGAAATCTCACTGAGGCTCATCGTGTAGCATTAACGACTATCATCTAGCATCTGCCGGATCATCTAGTGTTTGCTTGATCATTTAGCGTCATCGTATAACGCCTGACCAAGCTACACAATCGTGTAGTGTTTTCCATCTATCGTATAGTGCCATCGTCTAGTGTAGACAATGCTACACGATCGTTTAGTGTCTAACACTATCATGTAGCGCTATCGTCTAGCGTTGGACAATGCTACACGATCGCTTAGCGCCATCGTACAATGCCTTTTCTTGATCGTTTAGCGTGCGCACAAAGGAAAACGATCATGTAGTGCTATCGCATAGCACTTTAACGCATCGTTTAGTTGCCGCTCAAAGCTATACGATCATGTAGTGCCATCGTATAACACTTCAACGCATCGTTTAGCACCCGTAGATACACGATCATCTAGCACACAACACTTCAACGATCAACGCCCATAGCTACACGATCATCTAGCTTTTCTTCACATCGTTTAGCTTCTGTAACTAAACGATCGTCTAGCATTGAACCTCAACAACGATATTTGAACGGAGGCTGGAAAAACTAGAATTTGCAACTCGGCCTTCTTCACTTGTTTCTTCAATTACAACTTAATTTCAACTCTAATGACTCCAAATAAATTACAGACTCTTGAGAACAACAAAATTAAACCGAATTGAATACTTAAATGATGCTCTGATACCAATTGTTGAACTGTATCAGCAAGCAGCAGAAGCAACAAGTATCAATAAGCATTCTAATTCATTAATTTTGGTAAAAACTAAAGCATGCTCTTGTAGAAATAAATAGGTTTCAAGTCATACCTTTGTATAACTTCTTCAAAGCTCGGTTTCAGTTGCAGATTTCTCCAAATCTTGTTGTAGACCACCTCAAGATCTTCCCCACTATTCTCTTGGTGCTCTAGATTGAGTTGTGGGACTTAAAATAAGCTTGAACGAAGGGAACTTGGAGAAAAGTTCACAACAACAACCCATTTGAAGAACACCTTTCTTCACACGAATTTTTCAGTAAAAATTCTATCGATTGCATGCCTCAATTTCACTCCAATCTTCTCAATATATTGCAGACTATCATGCAAATAAGATGGCTGCACGAGATGCAACTCATGCTTGGAGTTATTGAAGCCAAAGAAAATGAGTTTTGTGTGAGCTACTTTGAAGGTGTTATTGGAAATATTCACAATTCCATTTTGTGTTAATTTTATCTTTTTCAATTTTTCAATTGATTTCATAAATCAATTTGTTTTATAAAATTGAAAATATTATTAATTTTACAAAATTAATTTTTGTAATAAAATTAATAAATAATTATTTAAATAATTTAAATAGTTCTAATTAATTTAATATCAAATATTAAATTATTTTTACACAAATCCACATTCATATATTTAAATCATATTTAAATAAATTCTCCAATTTCGTTTAATTCTTAAAATTAAACGTGTAATTATATCTCCTATAATTACTAATTCCTTTAATTCTAATTTGAATGTTTCAAATTAACTTATCACACTATTCTAAAGCTAATCCATTTACGAGCTAGCAGGGGACCTTGTGGACCTACAGATCATGGGCTCCAACGATCTGAGATTAATTTGGCTAAACTCATTAGACCAAATTAACCCCGATTCGTTAACTAATGGGTCACTTTACTAAAGCCCATAGTTGAACTTTTCTCATTGTAGATATATTATGTCCACTCGATATAACCATGCTTAATAAGTTAACCCTTCACAGGTTGTTCGTAATAATGGCTGGGTCAAATTTCTATTTTACCCCCTAGATTACCTCTTGTTCCTTAAGTCTCACTGGTCCTCTAATAAACAATTTATTTGTGATCCAATCAACAAACCGAGTCCCTCTCGGGCCAATGAGAGGATGGGACCCCTTGTTCAAGACCCAAAATCAGCACTTAAGGGAACAACCTCTATATTATCCCTAACAACGAGTAGGAGTGAATTCCTTCTTGCATCCTATATCCCTAGCTATTTATCCGGTCTTACCCCTGAAATGGGAGTTTATTGTGCCAGCACTGTTGAGTCAACCTTCACCTATGCAAATCTAAGGATAATCCTGAATAAATAGGAATTCACAGTTAGCTTAGGATTAAGGTCAAGTTACTTAGGTCATTGCTTTGAAATAGTCAGTCTTAAACAGTAAACAGTGTTATAAAGTAAGAGTGACTGATTTCGTGGTCTGATCTTGTACAAATACTTTTGCACAGGGACACCCCCACTCTTCATGTCATAACATGTTCGAATTAGGATCACTTCGTTTGTAGCACTTTACAATTCTTTGTAACAACTACAGAGTAGGTTGCATCCAATAGTGTTACCAGGATAAGGCACCCAACCTTATTCATATACTATAGATCATTTTGACTATTTACTCGAACCTGATCCACTTTTATGTCTCCACATAAAGTTCAAGTACTCATGTAATAGTCAAGGGACTTTTAGGTTTATTGGATTTCTAATAAGCAAAACATCTATTCAATAACATCTTATTGAATTTTAAGAATGAGTTCTATTGTTTACAAACCACGAGTTTTAGGACGTAAAACCCAACAAGTGATAGATATTGTTAAATATTATTGATAGTTATCTTATTAGTTGTTGGTGTTATTCAAATTTTACCTTCTAACATATTGTTAAATATATCTTTTCAACAGGTAGAACATGAATTGATCATGGAAAATGAGAACAGTCACTTAAGAGTTACAATCTCCTTTAGTGTAGAAGTCTTAAGTTTGATAAGAACAAAGTTAGATTAAACAATTTTTCCAAAAGTTTTAAATGGCCCATTTGGATACTTTCTTAATATTAAAATGGTCAAAATACCCAACCAATTCCTCAACTACTTGATAAGAAAGCAATGTCTATACAAAGAAGGCAAATGTCTTTGCATTTAACTTCAATGGCTATATAGCAGAATTTGGGTTGAAAGAATTTTTTTTTAGTAACTGGATTGAAAGACCATAAATTCCCTCAATTAGATTTAAGTCAAAGAAAAGTATCTGAACTTAGGAATACCTTTTTTTCTTCATGACGATCATATAACTAGGAGAGATATAGAGAGAATTTCAAAGCATTGGGCAATGAGGAGGAAGAGTCGTTGAAAGTTAAATTAGTCAACCACTACATCCTAGAAACTTTTTTAATCCCCAAGCAACAACACAACCATGTCAATTTCAAATATCTAGACATTTTGCATGATGAACAAGGTTTCAAAGACTATCTTGGGGAAGATTGTCTTATAACCTAACCTATCAGTTTTTTAAGAGAGCATCATATACTGAGAAGGATGTTGTCTACTTCAAGGATTCCCATTAGCATTAGTTTATTGGGATTTTGAGATAATCCCAAAACTTTCTGATTTAGTTGTTGAATTTGGAAAGAAACTTGGAATCAAAGGTCCAAGAATCATCACATGCGAGTGCTTGGAGTTGAACGAATGGAGGACTCTAAATGAGAACATTTTTGAAATCGAAGATGTAAATAATTTCTTCAATGAGAACATTTTCATTGTCATTTTAAAGATAGACAGTGATAGTGTTCTATCTTTGTCTATCACTGTCTATAGTTAATAGTGCTAGTTTTTTTCTATAATAATTTAACTTTTGTTCACTTGTAGTTTTGCATAACACCAATGCATCTGACAAAAGAAGAATGTCAATCAATTTTCAAATATTTCATAGAAGTTGAGGCAAAGGAGTAGAAAGAGAGGGAAAATAGAAGGAGAAAGAGAGACAAACAAACGAAGAAAAGAATGAACAAATTCAAGAAGAATGAATAAATAGAATAATTAAATAAATTAGTGAATTAAGAAAAGGCCAATGGAAAATAGTAAATGAACAAAAAAATTTGAAATAAGGACAAGAAGAAATCAAAATAATATTGAGGTCAATTATGGAATCCTTAAATTGTAGGTTTCCATTAGAAAATCTTCCATAACAACAAGAGCATGAAGAAGGTGTAGAAAAAAAATAAGGTGTCTTCTCTTAGCCTTCGAATATTGGAAGAAAGTCATGATCTTGATACAATGGTTGACTATGCAACAACATATTTATCTGGGGTAAGTATTTGTCATTTACTTTTTTTTTTTTGCATATTTATTAACTAAAATTATTTTTCCTTGTAGATCCAAGTTGAAAACGAGAGTCAAAGAAAAGGGAAAGAGAGGTTTGTATGTATGATAGACCTATCTTAATATTATATTTTTTAAGTTTCTAACTTTCTTAGATATAAAACAATAAAAAATTGTTTTCTTGTAGGAAACTACGACACAAATACAACAACTTGAAACAAAAGATGATTTGGATCCAATTCCAACTACAGATTTGGAAACACTCAAAACAAAATTGTTGTCTGAAGTTTGATTCTTTCCCTAATCTACTTTTTGTTCAAACCAAGAGAAAGGACAATAATAGTCCTCTATAACTTTGTATCTCAGATAAACAATCTCACATAGACTCTAATAGAGGTCTATCATTGTCTATCTAGTATAGATAGTGATAGTCCTATATCACTGTCTATCTGAGATAGATAGAGATAAAGCACTATTAGTGTTCTTATACCGATATGCATCCACAATGCACTGTTTTTATACCGAGATGCCCTAACATACCAATTGCAATCTTCTTGCAAACATTTAAACTCAACAGATTTTGAATTTGATCTTGTAGTGCTAAATTGAAAATTATTCTTCACTGCATTTATGTAAAAACACTTTGAAAGTACTTCTTTATTTTCAAATACATTTTTTACCTTCATATCATTATTAAAAAGAATCTCTTATAACTTCATTATTTGAACAAGAAGAAGAACCTAAATATAACATTTTATCACCATTGTCACCTATACTACTAATAGCACCCACACTACTAATAACAGTAGAAGACCCTTCCAAAGAACAAACACTTCATGAGCAACTAATGGATGTCTACTGATTGCATCTTTAGCCAAAGTCAGATACCCAAAAATATCTTTGCCATTTTTTATTGGAACCACAGTTTGAATACTATATTTACTAAAATCCAATAAACTGACAAATCTACCAACTCATTCAATTGAATCTCTTCATATATTAAATCAACTTAACCATTAAAGTTTATACAATCATATATCAAAATTCCACCAACCTCATAATTCTCATAGCAGTGATAATCATTGTCCTCCATAAAAAGCAACTATAGGAACAATCATGGTATTCTACAAAATGAAAAAAAAAAAAAAAAAAAGATTATATGAGAAAACTCATAATCAAACTCTATCATTAAGATTTTGTAAGAAACTCATAATTAAAATATCCAATAGTGATAGATAGAAATAGAGTCATATCATTGTCGATGATAGAGTTCTATCTCTGTCTATCACTGTAGATATGCATAGTGATAAACACTATCTATGTCTATCTCTATTTATTCGATGTTCCAACCATATAAGCTACTATAAATCGAGTGAAGATTAATCAAAGATAGAGTTCTATCTTTCTCTATCCCTAATAGACAAAGTTAAGCGTCTATATCTGTCTATCTAAGATAGACAGAGGTAGAGTACTATCTCTATCTATCTGAGATAGACAAGTAATGATACAATATATCATTAAGCATTTATGCACTTTCAATTGAATAAGATGTTGATCATGTTCAAAATTTTAAAAATTCGATGTTTCAACCATATAAGTTGTGAACCCCGAATCCAAATTTCTCTACTTGAGTATATTCCCTATTGAAATCAGTGTGATGAGTAGGTTGATGTGGAAACTAGTGTAAATGGTAGAGAAAAGAGTGAAAAATTAGAAGAAAAGAGGAAATTTGGAAAATTTGACTTTTGGGGAAAATTTAGAAATTTGGCTAAGTATAGAATTTTGTGTGTTAAAGTGGTGTTGAGGAGTTGTTGGTGAAGGCATACGACTGAAGAAGGAAAAAGGAGATGATGCATTGGAAGGCACACGGGTGGGCGAGGCATGCATGGAAAGACAACCATGCATCGAGCAGCCTCGCCAGCGCCCAGGACATGCATCGAGCAGCCCCGGCCGGACACATGCATTGAGTGGATACGCCCGTGTGTTGAGCACTGCCGAGCAGCCATGACCGTGCGTTGAGTGCACTGCCAAGCGGCCACGCCCATACAGTGAGCACCCTGCCGAGCAGCCATGCGATTCGTCGAGGTGCCCTGCCATGCGCCCATGCGAGCGAGCGAGCGAGCGATGGCTAGCACACGCCGCATGCCCATGCATCAAAGTAGCACGCCCATGTGCCTAAGCACCCAGCCAAGCGTCAAGGCGTCGGGCGCAACCCATGTGGCCAAGCATGCCCATGCGTCGAGCGGCCAGCCTATGTAGTGCGCCTATGCATTGGTGGCCAGCACCATGCGCCCATGCCAAGCAAGTCGTGCGAGTGAGCCATGCATCAAGAATGGATGGTCACCCTATGCGTTGGTGATGGTTAGCTCCTTGTGATGGCTAAGTTGAATTGTAATGAGAGTGAATTGGCTTGCTACGTGTTGGTGATGGCTATGCGTTGGGTATGGATTATGTGCTGAACATCCAAGAGTTGGACGCATACAAGGATGAAATCATCAGGATAACATCATCAAAACCATGTGTCTTCTTGGGAGGAAAGCCTTAAACCTTAAGAATTTGAGGTGGTGGCATTAGATTGGAGGCCCATGCATTGGCAACATGAGAAGAAGACACTTAGCTTGCGATGACCACAACATTGCGTTGATGGGATGAGAAGGAGACACTTGGCCATGCAGCCAAGTAGGTGGTGTCAACTCCGGAGAAGGTTTGGACGCCTATAAATAGAGCCAAGAGAATTCATTTTTAAGATCACAACTCAAAAATACCGTAAAAGAGTGGGAGAGTGGAGCAAACCTTGCGTTGGAACCAAATTCATGCGTTAGACATAGAGGATGCATTGGACAGTGAAGTCTAAGGAGGACGTATCAAATTGGGACGATGAGTTCTCTCAATTTACTCATAGCCACCTGAAAGCTTTGAAAGTCTAGTTTTCAGGTTAGGGCTGTCGGAAGAAAATCTTAAAGGGATCGGGCTGGAAACTGAGAAGAAGACAGAAGGGTCAGGCTATCGGATCAGTCTGAGCCAGTCTTGAAGATTTTGTGATTTCGGCCAAACCACGAGAATTTTTGAGCTCATATTTTAGGGTAAGCTTCATGAGACATTTTAGAACATGTTTGTAGAATGAAGCATCTCAAAATAAGGTTTAAAACTATAAGTAATCTAAGCTGTAAATTGAATTTGGATTATAGGGGTGAAAATGGAGCCCAAGTTAGAAAAGGGAGCTACTAGAGTGAAAAGCTCCTAAGCAATCGAGCTGAGTGGCTAAAACGTTTTGACTAAAAAATTTGCTTAAAATTTTCATTACAATGTGTTATAGAAAGTATGTTTTAAAGAAGAATATTCTCATGCCAACTAGTTTTACAAAGTGATTTCCAAGCAAGCTATGAATTATGTTTTAAACGCATGTATGTGTGAGAAGTTTGTTAAAAAGCTATTTATATGCGTGGCATGCGGTAGTACCTTTAAAGCCATGTTTTATATGTGTTATACTTTACATGCTTTAAAGAGAAAGTCATTTATGACTAATTTTACTTAAAACGCAGTACCGGAGGACATTTGAGAAGGTATCCGCCCAACTAGATACTGAAGGACATTTAAGAAGGTATCTATTGGTACTGAAGGACATTTAAGAAGGTATCTTCTTGGGAGGAAATCCTTAAACCTTAAAAATTTGAGGTGGTGGCATCAGATTGTAGGCCCATGCATTGGCAACATGAGAAGAAGACACTTAGCTTGTGATGACCACAACATTGCGTTGATGGGATGAGAAGGAGACACTTGGCCATGCAGCCAAGTAAATGGTGTCAACTCCAGAGAAGGTTTGAACGCCTATAAATAGAGCCAAGAGACTTCATTTTTAAGATCACAACTCAGAAATACCGTAAAAGAGTGGGAGAGTGGAGCAAACCTTGCGTTGGAACCAAATTCATGCGTTAGACATAGAGGATGCATTAGAGAGTGAAGTCTGAAGAGGACGTATCAAATTGGGACAAGAAGTTCTCTCAATTTACTCATGCGTTTGGAGTAATTACAAAGCCACCTGAAAGCTCTGAAAGTCTAGTTTTCAGGTTAGGGCCGGAAGAAAATCTTGAAGTGATCGGGCTGGAAACTGAGAAGAAGACAGAAGGGTCAGGCTGTCGGATCAGTCTGAGCCAGTCTTGAAGATTTTGTGATTTCGGCCAAACCACGAGAAGTTTTGAGCTCATATTTTAGGGTAAGCTTTCTGAGACATTTTAGAACATGTTTGTAGAATGAAGCATCTCAAAATAAGGTTTAGAACTATAAGTAATCTAAGCTGTAGGTTGAATTTGGATTCTAGGGGTGAAAAGGGAGCCCAAGTTAGAAAAGGGAGCTACTAGAGTGAAAAGCTCCTAAGCAATCAAGCTGAGTGGCTAGAACGTTTTGACTAAAAAATTTGCTTAAATTTTTTATTACAATGTGTTATAGAAAGTATGTTTTAAAGAAGAATATTCTCATGCCAATTAGTTTTACAAAGTGATTTCCAATCAAGCTATGAATTATGTTTTAAACGCATGTATGTGTGAAAAGTTTGTTAAAAAGCTATTTATATGCGCGACATGCAGTAGTACCTTTAAAGCCATGTTTTATATGTGTTATACTTTACATGCTTTAAAGAGAAAGTCATTTATGACTAGTTTTACTTAAAACGCAATACCGAAGGACATTTGAGAAGGTATCCACCCAACTAGATACTGAAAGACATTTAAGAAGGTATCTATTGGTACTAAAGGACGTTTGAGAAGGTATTTGAACAGAAGTACCTAAGGTATAACGGTACTTAGTGTGGCCACGTGCACGTAGGTAGTTAGAGTTAGAGATTGAGCAAAAGGATTCTCTCTTGACTAGCAGTTGGTGTTGGGATTGTTTTATCCACAGTAAGGTTATTCTCAACTGAGAAACAGTTTTACTGTTTTATGAATAAAACAACTTTATATGCTTTATGCTTGGAAAATGTTTACACTGCAGTACAAGTACTGTAAAAGCTTATGTTTCAGTTTGAACTCTTTATTGAGATTTTACATGAGAATCAATTATCGTTCTTAAGTCATTCACTGGGCGTAAGCTCACCCCGTTTTCAAATGTTTTTTTTTCTCCCACAGGTAGTGGTCAAATCCTCTAAAGATAGCTCTACATCTACTCTGCCACTAAAGGATAAAGAGATTTGTAACCCGTCTGTTAGGTGGTTACTGTTAATATTGTACACATGTTATTGTTGTTCATATAGGGATCAGGGTTCGTGGGTTTTGGGACTTGTAAATCTAATGTTGTAATGACTCTAAATATGTTATGTTTCTAAATTAATAAATTGTGGGCCTAAAGGCATTCCGCTGTACTTAAGTTATATTTTGGTATCAGAGTTATTCCGCAAGAGTTATTAGGCAGTAAGTGTTAGCCACAGGATTGATAATTGCTGCAGTCATGCCCTTTTCTAGGCTAAGAGGGTGGTCTGGGACGGGGTATGACATAAGCTATTATAAATCGAGTGAAGATCAATCAAAGATAGAGTTCTATCTCTGCCTATCTAAGATAGACAAATAATAATACAATACATCATCAATCATTCATGCACTTTTAGTTGAATAAGATGTTGATCAAGAATCCGATGTTCTAACCATATAACCTATTATAAATAGAGTGAAGATCAATCAAAGATAGAGTTCCCTGATAGACAAAGATAAAGTTCTATCTTTGTCTATCCCTAATAGACAAACATAGACGTTATTTGTCTATCTGAGATAGACAGAGATAGAGCACTATCTCTATCTATCTGAGATAAACAAATAATAATACAGTACATCATCAATCATTTATGCACTTTCTGTAATAAAATGTTGATTGTGTTCAGAATTTTAAGAATTCAATGTTTCAACCATATTAGTTATTATAAATGGAGTGAAGATCAATCAAAGATAGAGTTCTATCTTTATCTATCCCTGATAGACAAAGGTAGGCGTCCATTCTATCTATCTAAGATAGACAGAGTTAGAGCACTATCTCTGTCTATATTGACTCATTTTGATCCAATGTTGTACTAATTTAGAATTTTTTTACTAACTGGCTTCCAAAATACTTTCATAGTGTTGTATGCAACAACTTGTTGGAATTGTGGAGCAAAAGTTCAATAACTTGGTTTATGAATTGATTGAAGAACAATTGTCGTCCTCTGAGTTTTTTTTTTTTTTTTTTTAATGTTTTTTTTTTCAGAACAAAGCATTAGAGTGAAGAGAATACTGTGAAATTCGAAGAAGAAAAAATGTTCTTCACTCGGCAACGGAATGTGAGACATTACAAGGTAAGGAAAGAAGGAGAAGAAGAGGTACCTGTGTGATCAAACGAATCGACAAAGAATAATAAAACCTTTGAGCTGTATGTTGACAATGAAATGATCAATTGAATTGAAATTAAAAAAAAAAAAAAGAATTAAAATCAGCGATCAATGGAATTGAATGAAAATGAAGCTAAGAAGAAAGAGAAGAAAAAAAAAAAAAGAAAAAGAAGAACAGAAATCGTCGTAGGAAATCGATGGTAGTTTTGGAATCTTTTTAAAAATATCCATTGATATGTTTTTTTGCCATAATATGTAAATATTTTGTATGTTTTTTTTCTTTCTATTTTTGACAATTTTCCTAGTCTAATCTTACATTAAGGATGGTTATATAAATGCCAAACTCAATAACGTGATAAAATAAAATTATTTAAAATTTCCCTTTAAAATTTATTTAAATTTGAATAAACAAATATTAAAAAAAGAAAAAAAAATCTAAAAAATCAGGGAAGAAGTATCACATCACATTCGCATGTAATTCTTATAGAGAACTTTATGGGTCACATTTAGTATATCGAATTTATGAATCAATTAATATCATATGTGGTAACTTGAGGATAATAATTGATAAAGGTCACGTCCTAAAAAAAAAAGTCAGGATATTGATATTATTTTAAATTTTAAATTAAGTTACAAATTTAAGGTATGTTTGGTAGGAGATTTGAAAACAAAAATTTGAAAATAAGAAAATCGATGAAAATAGAGTTGTATTTCATATATTCATATATGTGTTTAATGACAAATTAAGAAATTTGATTATGATTTAAATAATTGTTTAAAATATGTTTATAGTATATTTATTAGGATTATTTTTAAATATAGAAAAATAACTAAAATATAGCAAAATTTTATTATCTATCTACGATAGACCATGATAGACCACTATCTATCTCTATTTGTGTCATGATAGACACATATATATTGCTATAGTGATTTATTGCAAATAGACTGTTATGTTTTGTTATTTTTAAAAATATTTTCAACAATTTTATCGTTTAAAATAATTCTTCTATTTATCAATCATCAATAATTTTAGCTGACAATAAATAATTGTCAATTTCTTTATGAACTTGTTTATGTTAGAAAATTTGTATAATTATTATTTTTGTAATATTATATAATTTATAATACGTTAGATAATACATATACTTTCAGCAGATTTGACATTTAAAATAATTTCCATATTTATAAATTATCCATAATTTTAGCTGACAATAAAGTATTGTTAATTTATTTATAAACAGGTTTTATGTTCAAAAATTTGTATAATTATTATGTTTGTAATATTATATAATTTATAATACATTAGATAATACACATTTAAATTTAAAAAACTGAAACGAGTTTATAACATGGTATATTATATTTTTAAATATTTTTATCTTTATTTAATACGAATTTAAATTTAAAATTTGGATACAGTAATAACATTAAAAATATTATTTTTAAAAATTCTATTTAAATCACAAAAACTCGAAAAATGAATTTTAAAAATAAAATTCAAGTTGTCTACCAAACATGTATTTGTTGAACTTTCAGATTGCTAACCAACAGGCAATTAATTCTCGAATTTCAAAGTTTGTGTATACTTGGTTGTCTATAAACTTTCGAACTTATAAATTCAGTCTATGAACGTTTACATTTTTTAAATTTTACTAATCTACAAAATAACAAAATTTAGAGTTCCATTAGACATAATATTAACTTTAAATTAAAATTTTAAAAAATATTAGATACAAAAGGAAGGTTTACAGATTTATTAGATACATAATTAAAAGGTTTAGATAAAAACAAAAAACAAAAAAAAACGAACCTTAAAGTTTAATTTTAAAATCACAGTTTAACCTAAGGATGGCAATGGAGCAGGGCAGAACCGGGGATACACTCCTTATCTCCGTCCTCGTGGGGACTTTTAATCCTCGTCCCTGCCCTATTTTCTATTTTAGGAAGTTGGGGTCAGAAAATCCTCATTCGAGGATTTGGGTCTCTGCAAAAAAATTTGCTTATTATTTTAAATTAATTAAATTTTAATATTTTTATTTAAATTTTAAATTATACGTAAGAAGTTAGTATTATTATTAAATATCTATTTAAATGAATAATTAAAAATATTTTAGCCTTTTTTATTATAAATTTAATCAAATTTATATTATATTAAAAAATTAAATTAAAAAGATAACTAAAAACAGTAGCTAAAAGCTATTGTTTTAGTATGTATTTAATAATATATAAACAATTTAAAAATTTTGGGGCGGGGACGTGACCGCGGATAATTTTGTCATTCATAGTTTAACCTAAAATTTATCTTTTAAAGAGGAATTTTTATAAATTATTAAGAAAAATATCAATTTACACCCTAAATTATCTATTGTATCAATTTAAGTCTTAAACTAATATTTATATCAATTTTAAAATCATAACCTTCGTATTTATTCTATTTACACACTCATTACGTTTGGTTTGAATAAACATCATATGAGATTTATAATATTATCAATTATTATCAATTTAAACTTCAAACTAATAATTATATATATATATATATATATATATATATATATATATATATATATATATATATATATAATATATTTTGTATTAGCTATTAATTTTCAAAATTTACCAATAAACTATTAGGTACAAAATTGAAAGTTTAACCGTTGATTTGGACACATAATTGAAACTTCATACAACGAATAGAAAAATCTCAAAGTTTAGGCTTAAACTCGCAATTTAACCTAAATTTTATTTTGTTCGAGGACTTTTTATTATTAAAAAATAACAATTTTAAAATAATAGCAAAAGATACCATCATAACAATTCACACGGAACCTTGGATAATTTAACATTTGTTTGAATGGACTTAATTGACTTGAGAAAAAAGTGTTGTTCAAAAAATACATTTTTATTTAAACATTTTTTTTATTAAAATTGTCGAAAATAAACTTCAAAAACTATTTTAAATTATTGTCAAATATTTCATTTTTTTAAATGACTTATTTTTTAAATTAAAGACTTGAAAGTGCATTCCATTCCAAACACACCTTTAATCATAGATATTTTATCAAGAGACATGAAATTTCTGTCACATATTCTAAGCATGCATCTTAAATTATTATTGTTATTATTATTATTCTATAGGATAGAGAGAGAAAAAAAAAGAAGAAGAAAGAAAATCATTTACGTAAAATACTCCCAAATTAATTAATCTCATTAATATATTAAATTAGAAAACCTTCCGATGAATTATTGCCCGAAACAGTGGGTTACATATTCTACATCTCCCTACACTCTTACCTAACCGATTTATATACATAAATATTAAAAAATATATTTAATTAATAAATATATAAATATTTTATTTGTATTTCTATTTTGAACCTTTTTTTCTTTTTTCTTTTAAAAAAATATCAATTTAGACCTTTTAATATTGTATCAATTTAAAATAAAAGTTGATAATTATATCAATTTAAACCATAAATTTTAGTAAGTATATCAATTCATAGAATTTATTATGTTTCACTTGAAAAAAAAAAAAAAAACTTGTGAAACTTATCTTATCAACTAAATCTCTAACCTCTCATGAATAAACCAATTCACAACCTTAATTATTTTTTTAAAGAATTATTTATGTATTTATTTTAATTGTCCACTTTATTAAATCGACATTTGAAGAAATCTATATGAATTTAAGAATTAATGCATACTATGATTGTAAAAAGTTATCGTAATAAAAAGTTTAAATTGATTGACTTATAAAAATTTAGAAGTTTAATTAACTTAAATTATAAATTTCACACGGTATAACGAAATTGGGGGAGGATGTAAATTGAAATATTTACGAAAGTTTAGGTTTAAATTGATATAATTGTTAGACGTAGTTTACTCGAAACAATTTCAAAAGTAGAGAGGTATAAATTGATATTTGCCCTAATTTATTTTTAATTCAATTTTGAACAGTTTTTTTTTAAAAAAAAATAATAAAGAAATAAATAAATGAGTAGAGTGGAAGTCCCAATTTTATGCAACATATAATTTGCTCTTTCGCTTTACCTTCTTCTTCAAAATCACAGCTCAACTACGCTGTTTCATGGAGCCAATCAGCGACCCACCACCATTTTGGTCGCCGGTGCACCGCCGCAGGTCTTCGTCTCCGCCTTTCATTTCTTTGCCGGTTTTGATTATTCTCTTGCCGACGTTAGCTTTGATTCTCTTGTTCTTCGCAATCCGTCCGCTTCTTTCGCTCACTGATAAAGTTTTCAGGCCTAGTTCGGTGAAGAAAAGCTGGGATTCCATCAATGTTTTCCTTGTTCTGTTTGCGATTATCTGCCACATTTTTGCTAGACGAAACGACGACGTACCGACCGCCGCCGACGGAGATAACCATGGTTTTGATCGGAGAACGGTTGATACCGGTGGAGTTAAGGTGAACGGGGACTCGGAGTTATCGCAGCAGTGGTATGGATTTGCGGAGAGGAGATTTTCCGATCCGGCGGGGAGAACGCCGGTGACGACGAGGTTGAGGAGGAATAGCTCTTATCCAGATCTGAGGCAGGAATCGCTATGGGAAAATGGAAATGATGGGTACCAGTTCCGATTTTTTGATGATTTTGAAATAAACAAGTTTCGTTCGCGATCCTTCGCGCATCAAACTCGAGGAAGTGAAAGAGAAGAATCACCGGCGGAGATTAAGGTTATTCCGGTTGATTCGTTTGTGGCTAATTCCTCGTCGGCGCCTCAGAGAATGAAGTCTCCTAATCCTCCGCCTCCACCGCCGCCGCCGCTGCCGGTTACTCAGAGGAAATCGAGGCGGACGTATCAGACTATCCAGAAAAAGGAGGAAGTTCGAGAGGTCCATACGGAGAATAACGCTGAATTCGTGAAGTCGCAATCGCCGCCGCCTCCGCCGCCACTTCCGCCGCGAACAGTTATTCCTCCGTCGCCGGTTCGTGTTCGATTAGAGGAGAAATTTGGAAATAGTGTGTGGAAGAAGACAAATGTTAAGAAAGAGATAGGAATGGCGTTGGCTTCACTGTATAGGAAGAGAAAGAAAAAACAGAAAGCTAAAGATGTCTACGACGCCGACCGACGATCTCCAACCGAACAACGACCGCCGCCGCCACCTCCACCTCCACCTCCTTCCGTCTTCCGCATATTCAAAAAATCAAGCAAGAACAAGAGAGTTCACTCCGAATCTACACCGCCACCGCCGCCGCCTCCGCCTGTCTCATCGTCATCACGTTCAACAAAGAAGAAAATCCAGATCCCGCTTCCACCTTCACCGCCACCGCCACCATCATCACGCCGACCGCCTCTACCGACGAGCGTCCATAATTCCTACATCGAAAACCAAAGAATAAACAGCCGGGCACAGAGTCCCACAGCAACAATTCCACCACCGCCGCCGCCGTTCAAAACGACGACGGACGTAAAATCCACAGTTCGAAGCGACACTGTGGAGTCACGGAGCTCCGAAACCTCTCGTTGCGGATCTTCGGATCCAGAAAACGTCAATCCATCATCGATTAAGGAGACGCCGGAGCCGTTCAGCGAAGAGAACGGCGGGCCGGAGTGGGGCCGGTGTTCTGTCCAGCCCGGACGTTAACGTAAAAGCTGCAAATTTCATTGCAAGGCTGCGAGATGAGTGGAGGCTGGAGAAGATGAAATTCGGTTAGAGAGAGAGAAAGATGGGCCAAGGCCAAATTACGAGATAAAGACGGGCCTTGGCCCAAATTAGGACTCTGATTGTGGTTTTTTTTTTCATCTCTCAGAGCCTTTCCTTTTTCCTCTTTTTTTTTTTTTTTTTTTTTTTTTTTTTTTTTTTTTTTTTTTTTTTTTTCAGTTTGCTTTAAACTGTGTGTATATTTTGGGTGTTATATTACAAATTATTATAAGGTAATATGGGGATTTCATACTACTAATTGGATTTATTTAAAAAGAAAAAAAAAATATATATATATATATAGGGGGTTCTAAATACTAATTAGGTTTATTGATTGTGTTTCAAAGGTAGAAATGGGTTCTTGGGAGGGTGAGAAAAGTATAGGGTTATTAAACTTTGGGTCTTGTTATATATATCAATATACATGGTTTTGTTATTTAATTCTTGATTATTGTGTATTGTATGCATTTTGTTGTTTACTAGCTGAGAATATTGGATTAAAAAGATATGAATAAGTTCATTGAATAGAACCAACTCAAGCATGTTTGAATTGATTGAGGCATATATGTGACTATCCAGAAAAAAAGTTTCGTTCAATAGAGAACATATTGATGGTGTAGCTTTAGTTCGAAAAAAAAAATTGATGATGATTTTTAAAACTGATATTTGAAAGTATGTCATCTAACAAAAGGTTGGAATGTTTTATTGTTTACCTAATGAATTGAATTGCTTAAATTAAATTAAAGGATTATAACTTGACCAAAAGATGAGAGGTTCAAATCTCAATCCCTAGATATTGTTGCTAAACAAAGAAAGAAAATTAGTTGTTTAAATAAAAATTTAGGGAGAAGAAAACCTTGTTTAAAGTTTATGTTGTAGTTTCAAGATAAATCAAATGTGAATAGAATGCGAGAGAGCTTTGGGGAGAGAAGTCCCAAAACAACCAAGGTCCAAGCAAGTTGGGCCTCGGCTGACTAGAGCCAAGATCGAGCACTAGGGATAAGCTCTAGCATATTCTACAATGCTTGCCTAACGAAGACTAGCTTGGCTTCACTAAGTGAAGGGATCGAGGTTGGCTAGGCATAAATAATTTTAGGCCTAGGGATGAGCCCTCAATAAATCGAGCAAGTTAGTCCAAATAAATTAAGGGTTTACTCAAAACCCAATAGTCTCTAAATCTCATGCCAATAGAAAGTTGAAAGACCAAAAACCTCTAGTATAAAATCAACAGTGTTAATAGAAGGAAAGATTCACACACGATGTATGTAAAAAATCCTTAATTCTTGTTATTTAATACAAACGTAGTCTAACTTAGCATCAAAGTGCATTTGGCAATTACACCAATATGTATATTAATATATATTTGCAACCATAAGTAATGTTTTTCCATTATTCTTTAGAATTTTTTGGATTAAGTTGATTCTCCTACATCGAATTCGAATGTCAACCATTTATATCATAACAATTAACATTATTCTCTATAACCTAAAAAAAGTACCTATTTGATTTCTAAACTTGTAATTTTATATGTAGTAGCTACAAAAAATTTTAATGATGTGTATATAAAGTTATTGACTTATTACTATTAAACATTATTAAAATTCATAGAAGTACATAAAATTGAACCTCTAAGAATGATTGGACATTGATCTTAAAACTTTTTTTTTTTCAAATATAAAAAAAAAATAATAATAATAAAAATCTTAAAAACCCTAAACCTAAAACTTTTTAAAAGTAAAGAAAAAAAAGTGAAAATAGTAATCATTGAAAAGCACAAGCAAAAAACACTAACAATGTCCGTTTCGAGAATTTTACTCACAATTTCAAAAACGTTTTCAAAAAATTAAAAAAAAAAAAACATATAAATAATTATTCATTTATACCCCTAAAATTTAGAGATCTATCAATCAAAACTCTCAACAAAAAATTACATCAATTTAAACACCAAACTCTTGTAAATCAATTTACACCATCTTTTAGGTTTTGTTCAAAAATACTTACATTTTTATTAATAATACTCATAAACGGTCATAAGTTAATCAATTTAGATCATTTTGTATGTTACTTCTGGAAATCGTCCATGCATCAATGTTTACACTTATATAAATTTCTTCCAATGTTGAATTAACAAAGTGGACGATTAGAATTAATCCATAAATTATTTTGTACGACTACTTCTTGAAATCGTCCATACATCAATGTTCACACTTATATAGATTTTTTCAAATGTTGAATTAACAAAGTGGGGGATTAGAATTAATCCATGAACCATTTTTAAAGGAAATTGTGACTATGAAGGAATTAAATTCCTCAACAGAAGTGCGTGAACGCGTGTGCTTTTGAAATTTGTTTTGAAAATACTTGAAAAACATAGAAAAAAAAAAAAAGGCAAACATATAATGAATATGCTTTCTATAGGGAATAAAAGACTTGCTCTTGAAGATCGTCTTCTTTGTAACATTTCGAACAAACTCCACATATTGCCAGCTCCTCCCTTGAACTCAAACGACGCGAACTCTTCCACGAACAAGAACAATCTATGAACACTACTCTATAAGAAAATCTTGCTATTCTCTGACAAGGAATAGATCGTGGGATCCATCCTTCTTTGTTTTGGAAGAGAAAGGGGAAAGAATAGAGCAATTGTAAGATTGAAGTTAAGAAAGTCTTTTTTTTTTCCTTTCTTTCTATAACACTTGCATAATGAGTCCTTAGACAAAAGGATACGTGAGATGGAGTTAAGTCCCCTCACTGCAATAACTACCCTTGCAACTGTACTGGATATTATTTGATTACTTTATTGATTTAATTAAAAAATCAAAATCAAAATTTAATTTTAATTAAATAATCATAATAATTAATTACTCTCATTAGTTAATTATAAAATTAAAATAATAAATATAATAATTAATTAATCTCATTAATTAATTATAAACTTAATTAAATAACACATATTTACTTAAGCATGCATTTAAATTATATTAAAATGCATAACTCTCTCGTAACCTATAATTTTAATATAAATCTTATTCATATTGATTTTAACCTATAATATTTATATGAATGCATTCATTATAACTAATATTTGAATTTTATTCAAATATATTACTTACATACATTATGTATTTTTAATTATAAATCATATTTATAATCAACTATATACTATAATGTATCAATATACGTTATATTTTATATTAATCACATCAATATAATTAATACCTATATCTTCCTTATATAATTTGAACAATTCAAATTATCCAAAACTATTTTATTCCTTATTTTATCTTTAGTGAACTAGCGAAGAAACCTATTAAACGTACAGATTAAAAGCTTCAATGATACAATATTAATTAATTAAACTCTTTAATTAAATTGATCGACATTCAATAATTGTAGGTCACTCCACTAAGAAACCACAGTTGCATTCTCTTCGCACTGTAGATATATTTCTATGTCCACGACTATAATCAATCAATAGTAAGTCGATCCTTCACGAATTGCTCGTAATTATAGCTGAGTCAAATTATCATTTTGCCCCTGTAATCACTTCTAACTCCTTAAGTACCATCAATCTCTCTAATGAACAATCAATTTATAGTCCAACTATAAACTAAATCTCTCTCGGGCCAGTGAGAGGGTGAGACTTCTTTGTTCAATACCCGAATTTAGCCCTTAAGGGAGAAATTCATTTACTTACCCTAAAGACCATATAGAGTTAATTTCATCTTGTGTAGTTATATTCCCAGCTCCCTACTTGGATAAATCCCCAAAATGGTAGGCATATTGAGTCGACAATACTAGTCATTCTCACTCGTACAAATCAAAGGATTGCCCTTATAGATAGGAGTTCATAACTCATTCATTATTGAGGTCAAGTCACCTATGGTCATCATATGAAATGTTAACCTATTCAATTAATGGTGTTATAAAGGGAGATTAATCATTTCGCGGTCCGATAAACTTTTTGTATAAAATACCTCACTCACATGTTTCCACATGAGCGATTAGGATCACATCGTTTATAGCACTTTACCACTCTTGTAACAAGTACAAAGTGGACCGTATAGACCATTTAGGTTATAACTTAAATATGACCAACTTATATGTCAACCACATACATGTTCAAATTACACAAAATAATCTTGGATTTTAGTTTATTAAGTTGAGTTAATGCAATCTAAATGTCAAATAAAATAACACCTTATTTTATTAAATAAATAATTTGTATATGGTTTACAAACTACGAGAAGCACGAGATTTAAGGCACCAACTCCAACATAATTGTTTCAAAGTTTACATTAATGCAACTCTAAAGTTTTGGGGTATAAATTGATATTTTTATCCAATATAATTGTCTATCAAATGGAAAAAATAAGAAAATTGTCAGAAAAGAGCACGTTTAAGTTTTTATCTTATAAAATTAGCCTCGTTTTTTAGAACTAGTAAGAATAGTTTTTCTCGGTCCATCTCAGGTGAGATCGCCCACGAGATTTTAGTTCAAAAATCAACTTTTTCCAACTTATCAATGGTTTAGGACTTTTTCAGTAGATCTTGCCAAATTATACACTAAGTGTGCATCTCGATGTTAATCTCTGGCAAAATGACATCGAGATTCTATATATATTTGAGTTTTCTTGATGAAATCTTGAGTATAATTAACACCAAAATTCATATATTTGAGCTTTCTCGGTGGAATTATCATACATGATTAACACCGATATTCTATATATATCCCAAATCTTACTCAATTTTTCACAAAATTTGATTTTTCTAAAATTTAAAAATATTGAATCAATTTGGAAATTATAGTTTGATAATTAAAAAACTCATTTGGAATTTTGGAAATTCATATAATTGTGAAAACATAATGGAATTTGAAGAAAATTTAAAAATATATAAGATTTGATATAAGATTTGGAAAGATTACGTAAAAAAATCAAAAAATGAATAAATCTCGTTGTGTAATCGATGTATGAAGGCCCAAACCAATTGGTACGTCAGAAAAAGTTGATTTTTTAACTAATTTTCGATGGTCAATCTCGTTTAAAATGGAATGAGAAAAAAAGTTGATTTTTTAACTAATTTTCGATGGTCAATCTCGTTTAAAATGGAATGAGAAAAATTATTTTTAAGAGTTTACAAAAAGCGTATTAGTTTTGTGAGGTTAAAACCTAACATATTATTTCGGACAATTTTCTAAAAAAGAAGGAAGGAATCCATAACAGCGACGTCGTTTCGTTGCCCTCTTCTTTTCCACACTTGAGAATTGAGATGTAATGATCCGACGTGCTAGGGCTCTTCATTGAGACGACACTGACCAAATGAAACTCGCCGGTCTCAAATCCGTTGAAAACGCTCACGAAGAGTCCGTATGGGCGGCGACTTGGGTTCCGGCCACCGATAATCGCCCTTCTCTCCTCCTCACCGGTTCCCTCGACGAGACTGTTAAGCTGTGGAAGTCCGATGAGCTCGACTTGGAGCGCACCAACACTGGCCACTGCCTCGGCGTCGTCTCTGTTGCTGCTCACCCTTCCGGTTTCATTGCTGCCTCCGCTTCCCTCGATAGCTTTGTTCGCGTCTTTGAGGTCGATTCCAACTCCACTATCGCCACTCTTGAGGCGCCTCCTTCTGAGGTCTGGCAAATGCGCTTCAATCCCGAGGTACTTCTTGCGAATTTTTTTCTTTCACTTCTTGGTGTTTTGATTTTTGTTCTTTTCTGATTTTTTTTTTTTTTTTTTCCTTTTGTTTCTCTCTGATTTGATGATTTAGCTAAGATTTTGAGATGTTTTTGCCGTTCACGGAATAGTACTCAACTTCTTTGACTTTCTATTAGAGGATTTTGCCTTCACGTAACCTGATTACTGAGATGAAAGTCTTTGATTGCAATATTCTTCCAATTGATTTTACATTTGCTTGTGTCATCAAGTATTCTAAACATTCTGTAGTTACTAAGATCTTTTAATTTTTACCTTTGCAACCAAATGTGTAGCAATAGCAACCAAATGAATCACTCTGTCCTAGTGTAGGGTGCTCACGGATGTCTGGTAAAAGAAAAATCATTATCCATAGCCTCAGATCTCTTTCTGATTGAAATACGAATCTACATAGTAGTTTTTTCTTCTGTTATGGTTCTTCCTTGGTACAAGGTGCACGATTCAGTAGATTACTGAATATCAGTTTGTTCATTAACTTTCTTATAAAAAAAGTTTGTTCATTAACTTGAATGAAGGAAATGTTTGTCGATGACTGTGTTTTGGTGAAGTATAGCCGTTTATTATTCATTTTCTTCCCACCAGTATAAGTTTATTAATTTCACTTGGATCCGACGGTTCACTTTAATTGAAATTTTACTTTAAAGTTAGTCTATGGAATTTGATGAGTTCAACTGCATGTTGGTATGCAAATTAATGGACTGTATTGACTCCCGACATATGAATCATAACATGTAGTTATCAGTTCTTTTATATACAAATTCGCCCTTTAAATAGAAAAAAATGTCATTTGTGATAGTGACATTTGTTAGAGGTCTGTTTTCAATAAATATTTTTTATGTTGAATAAAGCAATGAATAAGTATAATGTCTGTAGTATTGTGTTCTTCAATAATGTTGGCACTTCTAAGTTGTGTCCGTGTATGAAAGCTTGCACTGTTTTAACTTGAAGCAAACCTGTTGTTTCTTCTAACATAACAACTTGGTCCTGTATGATACATGAATTCAACAACCTAAAATTAAGGAAAGCAATGTTTCATTTTTAATAAATCAAAAGAAAATTCACGAAACTCATTTAATCTGTGGCTCATGTCATGTCTAAACTTAACAGTAACCTCTGCATCAGGGTACCATGTTAGCAGTTGCTGGTGGAGGTAGCGCATCAATTAAGCTCTGGGACACAAACACATGGAAACTAGCTGCAACTCTATCAATTCCTCGTCCAGAAGGACCTAAGCCTACTGATAAAACTGCTAGCAAGAAGTTCGTGCTTTCAGTAGCATGGAGCATTGATGGGAGAAGACTTGCTTGCGGTTCAATGGATGGAACCATTTCAGTCTTCGATGTAGCTCGGGCAAAGTTTCTACACCACTTGGAAGGCCACTTCATGCCAGTGAGATCCCTTGTGTATTCGCCTGTAGAGCCACGGCTACTCTTTTCTGCCTCTGATGATGCTCATGTGCACATGTATGATGCAGAGGGTAAAACTCTGATTGGAGCGATGTCTGGCCATTCAAGTTGGGTATTGAGTGTTGATGCAAGCCCTGATGGTGCTGCTGTTGCAACCGGTTCGAGCGACAGAACTGTTAGGCTTTGGGATCTCAACATGAGGACCGCTGTTCAGACAATGACTAACCATAGTGATCAGGTCTGGGGGGTTACATTTCGACCACCCGGTGGGGCTGGCATGCGTTCTGGTCGACTTGCCAGTGTGTCTGATGACAAGAGTATCTCCCTGTACGATTATTCTTGAACGCAGGACGGCAATGGCCCACTCGTAGTTTTTTGAAAAGATCTTTAGCTGTTGCCCAGACTATTTGTTTTACTTCTTCATTAAGCTGCTTATCTGTTTAGTTGTTATAGCATATTGTAGCCATGATTCAATGCAGTATTCTGTTGTGAATTTATATAACCAGCGTTCATTTGCTATGTAGATTTGGAATCAAGGGCAATAGACCCCAAAATTTTATTTCAGAGGAAAAAAGAGCAACAAAACCTAAAAGCCAAATGGAGATGAAAGCAATAATCTACAAGTTATTACACTTGAGACTTTGGAGCCTTATTTAGTAAATAATCTTTAAGTACATCCATGACACTTCCATAATCAGCCTTCACTTGCACAGGTGGATTAGCAAATTGGCAAGCCATATCTGGGATATCCTTGGAGTGATAATCAATTTTGGACTGTGTAAACTTCAAGCCATGAGCAGTACTCACCACCACAGTCCGATCAGTTGGTCGGATAATCCCTTTGTTTCTCAGCTTCACCAAAGCTGTTAATGCAACCCCTGTGTGAGGACAAATGAACATGCCAGTAGAATCAGCTTGTGCCATTGCATCCATCAGTTCCTCCTCGGTCGCTTCTTCGACAATGCCATTCGAATTCTGTAAAGCGTAAACAGCTCGATCAATCGAAACCGGATCTCCAATCTGAATGGCAGAAGCAAAAGTTGAACTTGCTTTCACAGCCTTGAAATCTTTCCACCCAGATTTGTAATGTAAATACAAAGGGTTTGCATTGGCTGCTTGAGCACAAACAAGCCTAGGAATTCTGTCAACAAGGCCAAGCTCTTGACACATCTTGAAACCTTTGTAAAATGCATAAATGTTGCCAAGATTTCCTCCTGGAACAATCACCCATTCAGGTACCCCCCAATCAAATTGCTGTAGAATTTCAATGGCAGCAGTCTTTTGCCCTTCAAGCCTCAAACTATTCAAGGAATTAGCCAAATAAATGGGCAATTCTGCAGTAACTTCCCTAATTAACTTCATACAACCATCAAAATCTGTGTCTATACTCAACACAAAAGCTCCATTTGCAATGGGTTGGACCAACTGTGCCATAGAAATCTTGTTTGCTGGGAGGAAGACAATTGAAGGAATCCCTGCAGATGCACAGTAAGCCGACAATGCAGCTGATGTGTCGCCAGTTGACGCACAACCGACTCCGACGACGGGGCGTTTTAATTTCCTTAGCCGGTTCACTTGGCTGACCAAAACAGTCATGCCCAAATCCTTGAAACTACCAGTGTGGCTAATCCCACAGTGTTTTACCCATAAATCATTCATGCCTAGAAACTGTTTGCCAAAACGCTCAGCCCAAAATAGGTTTGAGTTACCTTCGAAAGCGCTGACGATGTCGTCGGGGTCAATCTCCGGCAACACCCATTCCTTTTTACTCCACACGCCGGAGCCATAAGGCCATGTGGTTTTCCCCACGCGCGAATCGAAGAGGTTGCGCCAATACGCGCCGTCGAATTTCTTCAAAGCCTCCATGTCGTGTTGAACATCGAGCAATCCACCAGATCGGCTCCGGTAAATGATCTCGTCGAGAGAGTACCACTCAGGCGAATCGGCGCCAGCGTTGAAGGGGACATATTTGGCTGAGAAGTTGCTTCGATCTTCTCCGGAGGCTGCACGGTGGCGCCGGGCTTCATCTTTGATGTTCTCGTCGGCGGACCGGCGGTTCTTGAGAGTCGACAATGGCGGAGAGCCGTTGGTCGGAGGAGACGAAGACGAATCGGAGGTGGAGGATGCTTTAGGGATTCTGAGAACGGGATTGCGGAATTTTGGGTTGGGTTGGAGCTTGGGCTTGCGAGAAGGGAAAGAAATGGCGGGGTTTAACAGGGAAGAGGTAGCCATTTTTGTGAGTTTTGAAGTGAAGATTTTGGTGAAGATGGAGGCGGCGGCGGCGGCGGCGGCGGCGGCAATGTCTTGTATAAAGCTTTTCGAAGAGAAGTAGGGCTTTCTTTGGTTGGAACCCCCACTTTTACCCTCCTAATTCTAGGGGAAAAAGAAGTGCATATTCAATTCTTAATTAATATTTTTACATCATAAATAGCATTAAAATATAAAAAGGGTAATTTATAAGTTCTTTATTTTCTTTTAGAAAAATATCAATTTATACCTCGTATAAATTAAGGGGTTTTAGGTCCCAATTTACCTTAGTTGGAGTGGGCTGCACACTCAATATTCGGATATCCTATTATAATAACTAATTGAATATTTTATAGGAATAAAATAAATATTTGAATAATTTATACTTTATAAAAATAAAATAAATATTTGAATAATTTTAAAAAAATATGTAATAGAAGATATACTGATTAATTTCTTTTTCTTTTTATTTGAATGATTTGATTATTTCTTGCTTTCAAATTTAAATTTAAATTAAAAATATATATTTTTTCAAAATTTCATGATAACTCTCGATAGCTTTCCAAAAGAGTTATTTTTATGCCTTAGGGTATTCATATGATCGGACGATCCGAACAACCCGGACTACCCAACCTAAATTATAAGGATATATATATATATAACTATTTTTGTTTTAGGGTTTTTAGTTGAACTCCAACCGTCAATCAAGCCCAAGCGTATCTCTCTGTTCATCGTCGTTCGTCATCGTCTTCACTGGCTAACTTCCGTTCATCTCGTTGTCGCCGTTCATTATTTTTCATCTTTCATTTTTTAATTTAAATCCCTTAAGTTTAATTTCAAATCTAAAATTATTTTAGTAAAATACATGTTTTTTGCCTTCTTTTCTTACAATTTTTTTTAAACTTCCGACCTCCACAAGTTTTTTTCAAACTTCGAGTTCCAATGGTCAATTTCAAGGTTAGTAAAAATACAAATTCATTTATGGTATTCTGTTTATTTTTCTATTGAACTTATGAATTTGATTGTAATTTTTGAAAAGGGGAATTGTGTTCTATGCTAATTTATGGTGTTCTGTTTGTTTTTCTATTGAATTTATGGAACTTATAGTATTCCAAGCTGTTTCTTTGCTTTAAATTGTAAATATAGTAAAGTGGATGTCTGTCTCAATGAGATGTACATGTTAACCGTTAAAAGAGAGTAAATTTTGTGCTCTCTTTAAAACATTTTGGTCTCTTATATTGTTGTTAAGTCTTAGAATTGTGAACGAAAGATTCTTATTGATCATATCTATATGAACTTTCTCAGGTGTGTGTAAAACGCTTCAAATCTTGTGATTTTTATGTTGATTTATTTTATTTAAATTACTTATTTGGAACTTTTTTCAATTTTCAGGACAAAGTTGAATACTCGGGATGCTTTGAATGCTTTTTAATTTTAGAAGTTTGGTCTATAGTTGACTCTCGTTATGTAATTCTAAATATTTAAGAACTTTGTAATTATGTATTGTATTAATGTTGTACCTTATGGATGTGTGGATTGTGGATTCATGGATATGGATATGTTATATTTTATGTTTTTGAAGTTTGATTCTTGTTTAAAAACTATTTTATGTGGTACTTTATGTTTTTGAAGTTTGATACATGTTTAAGAACTATTTTATGTTAGTAAATTATCTTGAATCAACGTTTTTATAATAGGTGTTATACTGATTTTAAATTTAACAAAAAAAAAAAAAAAAACACGGGAAGGGAGAAAAAAAAGTGTACAACTCGACAACTCAACCCAATCCCAATTTTAAGGGTTGGCTTGGGTACCCTACTCGGGTCATTCGGGTTGGTCCAAATTTTACTCCCAATCCAATCCGTGTACACCCCTACTTTAATCTATCTTAGTTGTTGTGTTAAATGTGCTTAAATGATTATAATTGTAGATTCTTGAGCAAATCATGCATTATGTAGCGTTACGGGCTATTCGAGTTTAATTTGGAGCTATTAGAAGCCATCGGGGGTTTTTGAGGTTTCAAACGGAAGAGAAAATATCAAAATAGCCCACAGGTGAGAGCACAACGACGCCATACTTGGTACGATGCTTGACACTCTAAACAGAAGCTGAAAATAGGGCACAACACCGTGGCACTATCATGCGATTATAAAAACTGCTCTTTGGTATTTTGGTTGTAACTTTCAATCCAAGTGGCCAATTTGGGTGAGTAACCACTCACTTCATTTCTTTTTTATCCTGAATCTATCTACAATATTAGTGTTTAGGTTTTCTTTTGTTTTCTTTGCTGTAATCATGGATTGGGTGTTCTCTCTTCTTCGTCTTTATGGATTGTGGAGGTAAGTGAATTTTTCTAGTTCTTGGGAGCAAGGAACCTATGTAGCTTTATGAGATCTCTTTTATTTGAACTTAGTACATTAAATTTATGATTCTTTAAATCTTGTTTGATTTTTATATGTATTTATGTATAGACCGACACTCTTACCCATGAATGTATATCATAGCTATGATTTATGGTTTGCACATTCTTTCTTATTCGTTTAGCTTGAATTCCAAGTAGCAAAGGTTGATTGTATGCATGATAGGGAATATAGGATACCCATAGACCATAAAATATATGCTTAACTTAGATTCAATGATGTTTTGATTAATTAGTTGGAATACTCTAATTGTTTAATCACACAATGGAATCCTTAATCTTAGTGCAAGTGTGTTAGTTCTAAATAGACGCCATCGAACCCAATAGGACTAAGGCATTTAGATTAATTATGACTTAGGCTTTATTTAATAATTAGGGTACTTGCTTGGTTTAACTCAACGAGTTTGGTTGTCTATAATACCAATGAGTTGATAAGGCCAAGTAGGTCGTTGTTCACACATAAATCAAATGTATGTTCAATTAAGAGAAGTTGATGATCGAAAACTAAATAGGAAACATTTCTTGCTCCTAGAACTAGGATTTCCAACCCTAGATTACTTTTGCCCACTTATTTTTTTTTCACACTTTATCTCTCTTCCACACACAACCCTCACTTATCTCTATAACTAGAGAATTAACTTAATGAAACAAACTTAGTGCTTCCCTACAGATCGATCCGGACTTATCACTGTATTTGTAGTGATAGGAATAGTTCGGTATTATAAATTTTCTTTGATTAGTTGAGGTTTGTAGGCGACCATAGATGTTTTAGATCAACTCACTTTTAGTCATTTTTTTTAATATTTTTTTTTATTTTGATTTAGAACTCTCTCTCCATATATATATCCACCTAGTTTTAAACTTTATTTTTTTTTAAAAAAATATTCTTTTTTTAAATGTTGGGATAATCATCTCTTAGTTTAAAAAATATTTTTATTTAGATGATTTTATTAATTTGTTAGTTTCAAATTTAAACTTAACCTAAGTATCATTATCTACTTTTTTTTTTTTTTTTTTTTTTTTCATATAATCCTCTCTAGACTAAAAGACGCAATTTTTTCACCCACAAAATCTTCTTTTTATTTACTTATTTGGATGATTTGATTTTTGTTTTTTTTTTTTAATTCTTCATTTGGATTTGGATGATGTGATCATCATCTAACTTCAAAGTTTTTTTTGTAAATTGAAATATTATTTATTTTTTGTATAGACATAAATTCTAAAAACTTATTTATGATGTTTTTTCTTAATTTTAAATTTTATTTCAAATAAATATTATTTTTTATTGGATGATTTGATCAACCCTTTAATTCCTTTGGTTTGGAAAATTCACAATTTGTTATTCGGTCTAGTCTAAATCTAAAATCAAAACTTAATATATATAGTCAAACTTAATTTCACATTCAATTATAAAAAGTATTCATAACCAGGAAAAGAAAAATAAACAGTGAGAGAGGAAGATAAACGTGCTTGAAGGATTGAGATTCATTTTAAATGACAAATCTCATAAACATTTAATACTCAATTGTTTTAACATATAAAAATAAATAGATTACAAAAGAAATAACATTTTACCAATTGTGGAAAAATAGTTGGAGTTGAGTTAAGACTTAGGCATAATACTGCAAAAAGATAACAAAACGTTATTAACGAAATAGAAAAAGAGAAAAAAAAATAATGAGAAAGAAATAGAAAAAAAAGAGAAAAAAAAATAATGAGAAAGAAAGAGAAAAAGATATAATCAAATGGAAATTTGGACGGTAAGGATTAAAATTATGGAGAAATTTTGATTTTCCACTAAAATGGACAAAGAAAAAATCAAATGTTACTCCCTAGCTCTTATAATATGGAATTTTTTTCCCATGAAATTAAGTCTTTTAAAATTTCCTTATAATTTTCTCTTAGTTAAAAACAATTTTTTTATTAAATAATTTGATTACTCTTAATTTGAAATTTCATTTTAAGTAAAAAAAAGTAATTTTTTTTCTACAAAATTTCGTGATAACCCTTTTTTAGTTTTATATATATTACTTTGATTTAGAACTCAAATATATATATGTCCTCATAATTTTAAACTTTAATTTAAATTATAATATTTTTTCTATTTTTTAAAATTCGTGATAATAATCTCTTAGCTTAAAAACTTTTTATTTATTTATTTTGATTTCGATGGTTTTATTAATTTATTAGTTTCAAATGATAATTTTAACCATAATATCTTTATTTACTGTTTTTTTTTTAAAAAATTCATATGACCCTCTAAATGAAAAAAAAACATTTTTTTCACAATTTTTTTTTTAAATAATGCTATTTTAGTAATTATTGACAAAAATATGATTTGAGTGTAAGTATTGATAAAAATGGGGTAGAGAAGTTGTGGAACCGGGATTGCATATAAATCGTGTACCCAGTTCACGATTTAATCCAAATTGTGGACAGGGTCCACGACTTCCTTTCAGATCACGTGTAGCAAATGTTGACAGGCCATACGACTTTCGCATAACTAGCATGCAACATTGACCACATAGTCGTGGATCGGGTACAGGACTTCTAAACTCGTGTACTAAGTGCACAAGTTAGTGGTCCCAAAAGCCTCAACCATCCCTTCGTTGATCAGTTCCTTCCTCTTTTCCAAACTTTTTTTTCCTTCCTCTCTGCCCTAGCCCACCGTTAGTTGCCGTCGACCGTCCTAAAGGATCTCATATCGAGAGTTCCATGAGCAGGCTTAGATCGCTCCGATTTCACAGTGACCGAAACATAAACGATATACATTCCATACATACAGTTATGCATATTAAACTCATTATCGGCATTCTCAGAATACAATAAAACACAAGGAAAGGGTTCATACCAGATGAAGACTGTCTTCGTATGTGTGAACCCAAAGCAACGAAAAACCTCCCACTGATCTACCACTGGCGAGTCTGTTGATTGCAACAACACGATCCAACCGTACACGAACAATGTCGCAGGGACGACACCACCACAAGAGAAACCTGGGTATCCTCGACATAAAAAACCCAAAGAGTGGGCTCTGGTGAGTTTGGTAGAGGACGGAGGAGAAGACGTCGTGTAGATGATAAGCAAGTGGGAGATGAACTCTGCTATCGTATAGCATAAATGCTTATCGTATAGTAGAGCTACACAATTGTTTAGGAAAAACTGAACGATCGTTTAGAAAAGATGTATACGATCGTTTAGAGAATGCATGAACTAGATGATTGTTTAGACGAACGAGCTTCTATTATATAGGCTCTCGAAATCGCTCTTTCACAGATTCTTTTTGGGCGCGGGCGATATAAATGCACGATTGAATAATAATATGAAAACTATTTTCATAGCTTTAACCTGCCGGTTACCATAATCTTTGCAGCCCCACTTCTAACGTCCGAACGTGGATTAATGGTTAATTATCAAATAGTTAATCAATTAATTTAATTAATAAATATAATCATATTATATTTATATCCTATAGTTTGATATCATATATTTACTATAGTATTTTCTCCTCTACTCTATATAAATCATATTTATATTTAATTTCCTCCAAAATAATGTATCTCATACATTTAGCCAATTATATCATATATAATTAACCAGTCCAATTATATCATATATAATTGAACTTCCTTTAGTCAATTTGAACATTTCAAATTAACCCAAACACTGGTTCTCGACTTTTTCCAAGCTACCCAGGTGACCTAATGGACTTGTGGTTCGAAGTTCCAACGGTACGTGAATAGCTGAGTAAACTCTTTAGCCACGAGATTCACCATCCGTTAACTATCAGTGATTCTACTAAAGACCAACAGGTGAACTCTTCTTACTACAGATATATTTCTGTGTCCATCGGATATAACCAATCATGAGTACGATGACCCTTCATAGATGCTCGTAAGTACAGCTGGGCCAATTTACCATTTTGCCTCTGTAGTTACATCTCACTCCTTAAGTACCACTGATTCTTCTAATGAACAATACAACATGGTCCAACTATGTGTGAAAACCTCTCGGGTCAAGAGAAGGTGTGTGGCGCCACATCGTTCAAGCCTCGGAATCAGCGTTTAAGAGAGCCATCTATCTACTTACCCCTGCCTCAAGGAAGAAGTAAATTCCATCTTGTGCTGAGTTCCCAGCTCCCAAATCAAACGAATCCCTAAAATGGTAGGTTTGAATCAGCGACTTGGCCACTCAAACCCATAAAAATCAAAGGACCGCCCTCAATGGCAGGAGTTCCTAACTCACTCAGGATTGAAGTCATGTTACCTATGGTCGTCCTAGTGAAGTGAAGTCTCTATCATGAACAGTGTTATATAACGAGACATTAACACTTCGTGGTTAGGTCTTATACAAACTCTTTGTATAGGACGCCCTCGTTCGCATGTCCTCAACACGAATGATTAGGATCAGACCATCTGTGGCAAGTCACAACACTTGTGACCATTCCACAAAGCGGGTCGCGTCCGTATCATTATCAGGATAAGGTTTCCCTCCTATATCCATATACTACAGACCATTTTGGTTATCACTCAAGACATGATCCACTTGTATGTCACCACATACATGCTTGAGTCATATACAGATATCCAAGGATTTTATGTTTATTGGTTTGTGGTAAAGCAAATAAAACAAATAACCGAGCAAAACAACAAGATGTGAAATAAATATCATATATTAACAATCACTGGTGTTCGTATATACTGTTTACAAACTACAGGACACGAGACTTTAGGGCATCAACCTCAACACGTCCGCCATCCACTCCGCCTTCTATCGTCCTCTGTGCTGCCACTACCATATCGCCGTCAACCATAGGTAATTTTTTTTCTTCAATATATGAGATTGTGACTTGAATATGAAGGAATTCTCAAACAAGAGTATCCATGAGCGGGTTCGGATCTTTCTTATTTCATTGTGACTGAATTATAACACACACATTATAACAAACATGTATACATTTTAACACTAATTATAGGCATGCTTTAAAAAATAAAATACAACAGCTTGAGTAAGCGTACCAGTTGAAGACTGTCTTCACTCACTCAATCCAGTGGAAGCGACTCCTCTACGATTCAAATCGCCTAGAAATCAGTCGTCTAACAACACGATCATTTACACGAACGACAGCACACGAACAAGTAGTAACCAGGGACGACATCACCACTTGAAGCCATTGGTATTCTCGGAGTGAGAATCCAAAGATTGGACTTTGATTGAATTGGTAAATGGAGGAGGAAAGGACGATCGTGTAGAACGACAAGCAAGTGGGAGATAGTAGGTGACTATCATATAGTCGGGTGCTCGTCGTTTAGAGAAAGGTACACAATCGTGTAGGTTTTATTAAGCGATCATTCAGTAAAGAGTGAACGATCGTTTAGAAAAGCTCATCGCGCAAAGAGATCATTTAGAATAGGTGAACGATCGTTTAGAGAACGCGTACGATCGTTTAGTGCATGGGTTTGCGATCGTTTAGGCGATGGGTGCTATCGTATAGGCTCTCAACTAAGCGATTGTGAAGTTTCCACACCATGAACGATTTTTTCGAACTCTTTGCAAAGTGAAACCAATTCTCATTTTATTCTTCAGATACAATAACTGAAAATGATCTTCCCACTATCGCACGATTCAAGAGAAATTTCCGGTCAATTATCACATAACCGACTAATTAATTAATAAATGAATATAATCCTATTATATTCTTAACCTATAGTTTGATATCATATATCTACTATAGTAATTTCTCCTATACTTGATACAAATCATATTTATATCTAATTTCCTCCAAAATAATGTATCTCATACATTCAGTCAATTATATCATATATAATTAACCAGTTCAATTATAACATATATAATCGAACTCCCTCTTGTCAATTTAAACATTTCAAACTAACCCAAAAATTGATTCTCGACTTTATCCAAGCTACTAAGGGGATCTTATGGACCTGTGGTTCGAAGCTCCAACAGTATGTGAATAGCTGACTAAACTCTTTAGCCACAAGACCCTTCCCAAATGCTCGTAAGTACAGTTGGGCCAATTTACCGTTTTACCCTGTCTCTTATACACATCTAGATGTGTATAAGAGACAGCCATTTTGGTTATCACTTAAGAGATGATCCACTTGTATGTCACCACATACATGCCTGTCTCTTATACACATCTAGATGTGTATAAGAGAACGGTGTTATATAACGAGACATTAACACTTCGTGGTCAGGTCTTATACTAACTCTTTGTATAGGACGCCCCCCTCGCATGTCCTCTACACGAATGATCAAGATCAGACCATATGTGACAAGTCACAACACTTGTGACCATTCCACAAAGCGGGCCGCATCTGTAGCGTTACCAGGATAAGGTTTCCCTCCTATATCCATATACTACAGACCATTTTGGTTATCACTTAAGAGATGATCCACTTGTATGTCACCACATACATGCTTAAGTTATATACAGATAACTAGGGATTTTAGGTTTATTGGTTTGTGGTAAAGCAAATAAAACAAACAACTGAGCAAAAACAAGAAGTGAAGTAAAATATCATATATCATACATCACAAACATTCGTACAAACTGTTTACAAACTATAGGACACGAGACTTTAGGGCACAACCCCAACAATCTCCCACTTGTCCTAAAGCAAAGTGGGGTGTACAAAAAACTAGTACAAAACAATAAATTAGGGCATAAAAGCCCAGTACAAGAAAATCTCCCACTTGCACTAGTCCAGTCGCGGGCAATCTTGTAAACCCATGCTCGGAAGGTGACCCTTAAACATAGCCATGAGAGCCTTCATAAATGGGTCAGTAACATTGTGCTCCGAAGCGATCTTTGTGACGATCACGTCCCCTCGACCCCGTTGACACTAGAGGAACCAGAAGAACAGGAGACGATGGAACCAGAAGTTGCGTCTACTTCTTAGCCTATGGAATAGGGAACTGTGAAAATACTACTGCTACCATTTCCTCAGAGACTTAAGAAGAAGAAAAATGATGAAGTGCAGTATTATCGCTTCATGGACATGCTGAAACAATTACATATCAACATCCCTTTCACTAAAGTGATTGAACAAATGCCAAAATATGTGAAGGTTCTGAAGGTCATGGTGACGAAGAAAAGGAGCACAAGTAAGTTCGCAACGGTGGCATTAACACAAAGGTCAAAAACCATTATTCCACCGAAAATGCATGACCCCGGAAGTTTCATGATACCCTACTCACTTGGTGGGATATACATAGGTCAAGTGTTTTGCGATCTCGGGGCCAGTATCAACCTAATGCCCCTTTCTATTTTTAAACAGTTGAATGTAGGGCAGATGGCGCCCACGATGGTGACTCTCCAGTTGGCGGATAGGTTTCTAGTTCATCCAGAGGGAAAGGTGAAGAATGTCCTGGTCTCGATTGATAAATTCATCTTACCGACAGACTTCATTCTCCGCGATTATGAAGCGGACAAAGATGTACCCATCATTTTGGGGCGACCATTTTTATCCACTGGTTGCGCTCAGATTGATGTGTACAAGGGAGAGATCATGCTGAGTGGGAACAGAAGGAAGCTCAAGTTTGACATTATTAAAGCCATGAAGTATCCAGATGAAGAAGACCTAACAAATTTTGACAATTAACCCAGTAGTTATGAAGAAGAAAAGTCTGAAGATAAAGATGAAAGAGAGGATGTGATTGCATCCGTAGTAATCTGCAATGTAATCGTGGAAACAACAACCAAAGAAGAAAAATGACGTTGAATGAAGAGAGAAAAGCACAACAACCTTCCTTGGAACAACCACCCCACGGTGGAATTAAAAGCCTTGCCAAACCACCTGAAGTATGCTTTTCTGGGGCAAAATGAAACTCTACCAGTAATTATTTCCTCTGCACTTCAAGAAGAACAAGAGCATGCACTACTGAGCATCATGAAAAAGTACATAAAAGCAATTGGATGGATGCTAGCAGACATTAAAGGAATCAACCTCACATATTGCATGCACAGGATACGTCTTGAGGAAAATAAAAAAGGATCGATTGAACATCAACGCAGACTAAACCCTGTGATGAAGGAGGTCGTGAAAAGGGAGATAATCAAATGGTTGGATGCATGCATTATTTATCCAATCGTCGATAGCACGTAGGTTAGCCCCATGCAATGTGTGCCAAAGAAAGGAGGGATGATGGTAGTCCCAAATGCAAATAATGAATTAATACCAATGAGAACCGTCACTAGCTAGTCTATCTGCATGGACTACCGCAAACTGAATGCGGCGACGAAGAAGGATCATTTTCCCTTGCCTTTTATTGACCAGATGCTAGACCGCCTAGCAGGAAATAATTACTTCTGCTTTTTGGATGGATATGCAGGCTACAACCAAACCATTATTGCTCCTAAAGACCAAGAGAAAACCACATTCACCTGCCCCTATGGAACATTTGCTTTTCGCCGCATGTCGTTCGAACTATGTAATGCGCCAAGCACGTTCCAGACGTGCATGGCCATCTTCTCTGAGTATCTTGAAGATTCAGTGGAAATTTTTATGGACAACTTCTCAGTGTACAGGCAAACATATGAAGTCTATCTAAATAATTTGGAAAAGATACTGAGAAAATGTAAAGAGATGAACCTTGTGCTGAATTGGGAGAAGTGCCACTTCATGGTGAAGGAAGGTATTGTGCTCGGACACAAAGTCTCCAAGGATGGGTTGGAGGTGGATAAGGCAAAGGTTGAGGCCATTGAAAAACTCCCACCTCCAGGAAATGTGAAGACTGTCAGGAGCTTTCTGGGGCATGCAAGATTTTATCGACGTTTTGTGAAGGACTTTTCGAAGATTGCTTGACCATTGAGTGCTCTACTGAAGGTCGATAGGACGTTTGATTTTGATACACAGTGCCTCAATGCATTCAAGATATTGAAGAATGCATTAATAACTGCACCTGTGTTAATCGCACCGGACTGGACGAAGTCGTTTGAGTTGATGTGCGACGCAAGCGGTTATGCGATGGGGGCGGTGCTAGCGCAAAAGAAGAAAACAATGTAACACCCCATCGCATATGCGAGTAGAACCTTGAACCCTGCCCAAAAAAATTACATTACCACTGAAAAAGAACTTCTTGTAGTGATCTTTGCACTGGAGAAATTCAGAGCTTATTTGCTGGGATCCAAAGTGATCGTTCACACCGACCATTCGACAATCAAATATTTAATGAAAAGAAAGATGCAAAGCTAAGGTGGTTCGATGGGTTCTCCTCCTTCAAGAATTCAACATGGAAATCATCGACCACAACGGGACGGAGAACCAGATTGCGGACCATCTATCAAGATTAGAAAATTCGAAAATCGACCGCAACCAGTCGGAGGTGAATGCAACCTTCCCAGATGAACAGCTGTTCAAAATTGAAGAGTTACCATGGTATGCAGATGTGGTCAATTATCTGGTTTGTGAATGGTTTCCTGAGAACTACACAACCCACCAGAAGAGGCGACTTAGACATGAATGTAAATCATATTATTAGGACGAGCCAAATGTTTACAAGAGAGGGTCAGACCAGATTTTGCGCCTATGCGTACCAGAAGCTGCTCACTAGCGCATATTATCCCAATGCCATGACTCATCGTATGGTGGACATTTTGTAGGCCAACACACAGTAGCAAAGGTGTTACAAAGTGGATATTTCTGGCCAACTTTATTCAAGGACGCAAGAGACTATTCAATGAAATGTGACATGTGCCAACGTACGGGAAATATTTCATGGAAGAATGCGATGCCAATGAACATTATCTTAGAATTGAAGCTATTCAACGTATGGGGCATAGACTTTATGGGGTCATTTCTACCATCAAATGGTCACAAATACATTCTGTTGGCCGTCAACTATGTTTCCAAATGGGTTGAAGCGGTATCGTGTGTCGCAAGCGATGCGACGGTAGTCTCCAAGTTCTTGCGAAAAAATATCTTCACTCGTTTTGGCATCCCACGTGCCATAATAAGTGATGGAGGCTCCCACTTTGTTAATAGCATTGATAACGGGCAGAAATGCAGTTATAAAACAATGTAGGTTTGTGATGATAAAAATATACCATATTGCGTCCAAAAGCATTAAGTTCACAACATTGCGATCGCATGCGTCCATCGCATTAAAACAACTAACTTATATATTTTTGTGTAGAAAATGCGTTGACGCAAGGCGGAAATGCGATCCAAAGAAATTAACGTCCGAGCGCATTAAGAGATTGCATTAATGCAAGGCTATGCGATCATTTGCACTCGCGAATATCTGCTCAAGAAGGTTGCCACATAGAGTCGGCGTATTTGGGTGAAAAGCGTAATAAATCATGATGGGATAGAAAGCTGATGACAGTTAATTCTGAATTAAGTTGACAAGCCATTAACGACCTACTGTAGCAAGTACACTCAACTTTTCGGTGACAAATATTTGGCGCATCAGACAGAGAATTAATGCCATCCCATCAGTGCAATCGTAAGAGAGAAAAAGCCTTTCATCCAGAAGCTCTATAAATACCGAAGACCACCTTCAGTGAAGGAATTAGCCAGTTTTGAGAGTTCACCATTTAGACGATACTTAACCTTGTTCTTAGTTCTTATACTTAGAAGGCGGAGTGAAAGAAGGGAAGAGACGCCGGATGATTGCCCTAGTCAGCTCGAGAGAGTGCCAGGGAGCGTTGAAAAACAGAGAGAGAGCCAACTCTTGCGAGAGCAAGAATATCTTTTGAGCAGAGTAGAAAAGAAGAGTGTAAAAGCCTTGGGAAGCAAGAAATTGCTACCAGGCTCTTTATTCTTATTCCTATTGTCATCTTGTCTTATATTGCACCCAACACCCCTTTATAGCTACTCGAGAGAGAGTCTAAAGAAAGAACCTAAGACAAAGATCTACGTTAGAATCTAGACTCGAGAGAGCAAGATTAGATCTGCATAAGCAAGAGATAGGGACTTAGAGATAAGCTCTGTTTGTCAACATGCATCGCATGCACCCTAAAGGTAGGTTATGGTATTATGCGGTCGCCTTGTATGTGTGTGTCAATCGTCATCGCATAGACAAGAATAGAGGCTTATGTGTAAGTCCTATAGACATCATCACATATATCACATGCGTTCTAAAACTAGAAGCCGTAGCATTTGCATTGAGAGATGATTTGCTGTTGTATGTGTGTAGCATGATCACATAACATGAACGCAATCCTAGGAAGTGTTAGCTAAACCCCTTTTCAACCCATTCCCCCTACATATTCATCACATTTTTCGTAATATTAACTCTTTTCCTAACTCCGCCGCATACATTTTATACTGTACATAACAAACCAACCAACTCTTTGATTGACTGTTACCGCAAAGTGATGTATAAATGACCACCGCATATTGTTTTCCTTAGTCCCTGAGTTCGACCCTAGGCTTACCAGAAAACTCAGTAGGATTTATACTTGGGTCCTACTGAGAAAACTTGTTTGCACAACGCATTTTCCATCAATGCAACCCTTACCATTATTTCATCGCATAAAATAACGCATCAAGTTTTTGGCGTCGTTGCCGAGGACTTGCAATACAGTGTGCTAACGGTAATTTTCTGATTTTCTTTGCAGCTTTCACACTCTAGCGCATTACGACCCAGAAATTGAAAGAACGTTCCGATGAAGACTGAGAGATAGCCACCAACAACAACAAAAGAAAGATAACATGGCAGAACAACAGGGAAATGGTGCATCAAATGAAAATAATGTCATGGCGAATCCCATCCTATTGGCGAACGACCGCAATAGGCCCATTCGGGACTATGCGTTGCCCAACCTTAATTATTTCTCCCCAGGAATCATGAGGCCCGCTCTTGATGGATCAAGATTCGAAATGAAATCGGTGATGCTGCAGATGATCCAAACTGCCGGACAGTTTGGTGGAAGGCTTGGCGAGGACCCGCACGCCCACCTCCGGAGTTTCATAGAAATCTGCAACAGTTTTGTGTTCCTTAATATCTCCACCAAGGAGGTTCGACTAACTTTGATTCCATTTTCGTTGTGTGACCAGGCACGAAAATGGGCTTATTCTCTCGAACCAGGGAAATTACATCATGGGAGCAAGTAGTAGAAAAGTTTATGAAGAAATACTTCCCTCCAACGGAGAATGCCAGAAGAAGGAAGTTGATAACCAATTTTGAACAAGATACCGACGAATCGCTCAGTGACGCGTGGGCGAGGTTTAAGAGGCTGGTAAGAGATTACCCACATAATGGCTTACCACAGACTTCTTACAGATGGAAATTTTTTTATCACGGATTAAACCCTGTTTCGCAAACTGCTGCCAATGCAGCAGCAGCTAGAGATCTGCTGGATAAAACTTATGATGAGGCCAAGAAAATCCTTGATCGCATTTCTAAAAATCATGAAGACTGGAGAGAAAGCGATTAAAGATTGAGAATCAAGGACAGTGACGAGAACAATGGTGCCATCGTATCCTTTCAGAGTCAAATGACTGCGATGATGAACTTAATACAGGGAATCGCAATCAACATCCCAACAACGCATAGTGGGCAAGTGAACGCAATCAACCAGATGACCGCAAGGTGTGTTACTTGCGGTGAAGGACACGCAATGGAGGAATGCCCGCAAAACCCACAGTCAATTTATTTTGTGAAGAATAATCTGTTCTCTAACACGTACAACCCTAGGTGGAGAAACCACCCCAACTTTGCGTGGAAAAATCAGCAGCAAAATTTTCAATCAGTGGCGCATCAAAGAAGGCCACCCAGATTTTCTCGCGAACCAATGGTCAAACGAGTAATCAAAGCCAGTAGTTTCGCAGGCGCCGAACATCTTCCACTTTGGAGAGTTTGTTGAAGTAATCTATTGAAAAGAACGAAATTGTGCTTCAAAACCAAGCGACGTCTATCCGCAACCTAGAAATTCAGATAGGCAGATTACGGGCAAACTCAAGAACAAACCGCAAGGGCCCTGCGAGTTCAATGGACCTATGCAACCAGGAGGTATGGGTAAAGAGCAATGTTAAGTCGTGACGTTGCGGAGGGAGAAATTGTGGTAGGGGAGAAGAAGGAGCTAGTCGGATTGCTTCAATTGCGCTGAAACCAGAGATTGCGGTGACTCGAGAAGAAATAGAGGCGATGGAACCAGAGATTGAGTCCACACTAGAGCCAAAAAAACAGAAAAACCATAAGAAATACAGCTGCCACATTCCCACAAGAGACTTAAAAAGAAGAAAAATTATGAGGTAAAGTATCAACGCTTCATGAATATGTTAAAACAGTTGCATATTAATATTCCGTTCACTGAAGCAATTGAGGAGATGCCCGCATATAGCAAAATTTCTAAAGGATATGGTGACAAAGAAGAGAGGCACGGGTAAGTTCGCCAACGGTGGCTTTTGACACAGAGTTCAAAACATCTATAATCACCACAAAAATGTGCGACCTGGGAGTTTCACTATACCTTGCTCCATTGGAGGATTATATATCGAGCAAGCATTAAACGATCTTGGGCCAACATAACTTAATGCCCTTGTCATTTCAGGCGACTGAATGTGGGCAACTTGCGCCCACGACGGCGACTCTTCAATTAACAGATAGATCTCTTGTGTATCCAAAGGGGAAGGTGAAAGATTGTGCTGGTGACAATCGAAAAATTTATATTACCAGCAGACTTCATCATCTGGACTACAAAGCGACAAGGATGTGCCCATCATCCTGGGGCAACCATTTTTATCAACCGGTCGTGCCCAGATTGATGTGCACAAAGAAGAGATCATCTTGAGCACGAATGGACAGAAGGTCAGGTTTAACATCATCCGAGCCATGAAATATCCTGATGAAGAAGACCTTAATGAATTCGACGATGAACAAAGTTTGAATGATGAAGAGAAGCCTGAAGATGAAAATGAAGATGAAGATGCAATCGCATCCATTATAGCATGCAATGTGATCACAGAAAAAACAAATAAGGAGGATGAGATGATTGCATCCCAAGAAGATAAGCCAACAGTGAATGAAGAAAGAAAAACACGCAACCGTCCTTAAAACAACCACCAACAATAGAGCTGAAGGCCCTTCCTAACAATCTAAAGTATGTGTTTTTGGGGTAGAATGAAAAACTACCTGTAATTATTTTCTCTGCACTTATTGAAGACCAAGAAAATGGGCTGTTGAGCATTCTGAGAAAATATGTAAAAGCAATTGGCTGGACGCTCGCAGACATTAGAGGAATCAGCCCTGCATAGAATTCGTCTCGAAGAGAATCACTAAGGATTGATCGAACATCAGGGCATACTCAATCCTGCGATGAAGGAGGTCGTAAAGAAGGAGAAAATCAAGTGGTTAGATGCGAGCATCATCTATCCAATAGCAGACAACACGCGGGTCAGCCCCGTGCAATGCGTGCTGAAGAAAGAAGGGATGACGGTAGTCCCTAACGTAAATAACGAGCTAATATGCAAAAGACCATCACCGGATGGTGGATTTGCATGGACTACCGCAAACTAAATGTGGCAACAAAGAAGAATCATTTCCCTTTACTTTTATTGACCAAATGTTGGATCGTCTAGCAGGAAATGACTTCTATTGTTTCTTGGATGGGTATTCCGGTTATAACTATATCATGATCGTTCCCGAAGATTTAGAAAAAACCAGATTCATCTACCCGTATGGAACATTTGCGTTTCGACGCATGCCATTCGGCCTCTGCAATGCGCCGAGCACTTTCCAAAGGTGTATGATGGTCATCTTTTCGGAATATCTTGAAGACTCTATAGAAATATTCATGGACGACTTCTCTGTGTATGGGCAAACATACGAAGTCTGTCTTAACAACTTGGAGAAGATATTGAAAAGATGTGAGGAGATGAACCTCGTGCTTAATTGGGAGAAATTTGATGGTGAAGGAGGGCATTGTGCTTGGGCACAAGGTCTCTAGGGACGGTTTGGAGGTGGACAAGGCAAAAATTGAAGCAATTGAAAAGCTCCCACCTCCAACAAATGTAAAGGCTGTCAGGAGCTTCTTGGGACATGCTGGATTTTATAGACGTTTTTCAAAGACTTTTTTAAGATAGCACGACCACTAAGTGCGTTGATAGAGGCAGATAGAAAGTTTGACTTCGATCACAAATGCCTCAATGCATTCATGATTTTGAATAACGCATTAACGACCGCACTTGTGTTGATCGCACCAGACTAGACACTGCCCTTTGAATTAATGTGTGATGCAAGCGGTTATGCGATGGGAGCAGTGTTGGTGCAGAAGAGAAAAACAATACTACATCCCATCGCATATACGAGTAAAACCCTGAATCCTGCTCAAACAAACTACACCACCACAGAAAAAGAACTGCTTGCGGTGATATTTGCGTTTGAGAAATTCAAAGCATATTTGTTGGGAACAAAAGTATACATACACACTGACCACTTGACAATAAAATATTTGATGACAAAGAAGGATGCGAAGCTGAGGTTGATTAGATGGGTTCTCCTTCTCCAGGAATTCGATATGGAAATCATTGATCGAAAAGGGACGAAGAACTAAGTTGCGGATCATTTATCCAAATTAGAAAATCTAAAGGTTGAACACAATCAGTCAGAAGTGAGTGCAACGTTCCCAGACGAGCAACTATTTCAGATTGAAGAATTGTCATGGTACGCAGACATGGTAAATTATCTGATTTGCAAGCAATTTCTCGAAGATTATACCGACCACCAAAAGAGGCGGCTCAGACATGAATGAAAATCATATTACTGGGATGAGCCAAATATTTATAAAAGAGGGTCAGACCAGATTCTACGCCTGTGTGTACCGGATGCTGCACATCAACGCATATTATCACAGTGTCACGACTCGCCTTATGGAGGGCACTTTGGAGGTCAACGCATAGCAGCGAAAGTATTACAAAGTGGGTATTATTGGCCAATACTATTCAAGGATGAAAGCGACTACGCGATGAAGTGTGACCGGTGCCATTGCACGGGTAATATTTCATGGAAACATGCGATGCCCATGAACATCATTTTAGAACTAGAATTGTTCGGCATCTGGGGCATTGATTTCATGAGACCATTCTCACTATCGAATGTTCACAAATATATTTTGTTAGCCGTCGATTACGTTTCCAAGTGGGTAGAAGCAGTAGCATGCGCCGCAAGTGATGTGGTGGTAGTCTCCAAATTTTTGAAAAAAAACATTTTCACTCGTTTTGGCACTCCACATGCCATAATAAGTGATGAAGGCTCCCACTTTGTCAATCACACTGTCAAAGAATTGCTGCGCAGATATAATATCCTCCGTAAAGTGGCCACTGCATACCATCCATAGATGAATGGTTAAGCTGAAGTGTCCAACCAAGAAATCAAGCTAATATTGGAGAAGGTGGTAAAGCCTTCGCAAAAAGATTGGGTAACAAAGTTGGACGATGCACTGTGGGAATACAGGACCGCCTATAAGACACCTATAGGTATGTCTCTGTATGCGTTGGTGTTTGGTAAAACATGTCATTTACCACTGGAGCTGGAGCACAAAGTGCTGTGGGCGGTGAAAAAGCTAAATTTCGACTTAAAGGCAGCAGGGGAAGTAAGAAAACTCCAGTTGGTCGAGCTGGAGGAATGGAGAACTCACGCATACGAGAACGCAAAGATCTACAAAGAGCACGCAAAGCGCTGGCACGACAAACAATTATGCGGAAAGAATCTCCAAGTCGGGCGAAAGGTCTTACTATTTAATTCACGACTACGACTCTTCCCTGGGAAATTAAAGTCACGTTGGTCCGGACCTTTCATAGTCAGAGAGATATTCCCGCATGGCACGGTTGAGTTATCCAATGATGACGGGACCAACATATTCAAAGTTAATGGGAAACGAGTGAAAATATATCGCGGAGAAGACTGGTATCGCAAGGTCACCTCCGTAGACCTGAGAAATCCGGAATGAAGAAAAAAATCGAGTGGCCCTTGCATTGGCATGAGATAGAAAATCATCTAGGGCACAAGTCTTTTGGGATATCCTTTTCTTACTAATGATTCATGAACTCTCACTACTCTTTTGTTATTTCGTTTACCGTTTATCTTTGCTTAAAAAAAAAGAGGTTTTGTTAACTTTGTTTTATTATTATTTGACCCTATCAATGTTTTTTGCAACGATCAAGGTGAACGATTGCGGAGGCACTACACGAAGACGCAACTACTTTATTTCGTCACCGTAATCAAAAGAACGCAGATCGCCGCAAAGTAGGATGCTCCACAAATAATGTGAGCGACAGCGCAAATTTGGGGGTTGTATCTTTCCTTGACTTTATTCCGAATTTTGCACTATCGCATTACATTTTAATTTTGAAAATTTTATCACCGCATCCTCTTTGGTTGGGGAAATCATTTAACACTGATTAATTTAGTAAGTCACCACATTATTTCTCTTTGCCAATTATGATTTCAATGATGAAATGCATGCCTATATTTTTTTTTCATATATGCTAAAGTCAACTTAATTTTAGGACAGTCACCTTATGAAATATTTCTAGAAGTTAGTGTCTGCTAGTTTTCTTTCAAACTGACTTTTTACGAAACTTCTTAAGAGCATCGCATGACTTTTTTCAACCTTTTAGCAATGAGGACATTACAGAATTTTAAATTTGGGGGTGCAGTATTCATTTTTCAACCTTGCAATTTTCAGTTTTGAAAAAAAAAAATCATAACGTTGTGATCGGATCCTACTCATAGTTGGATGTTCACATGACACCCGTGGAGGCAAGCCAAAATGAAGGTAGGAATCGTGATCAACGCATAAATAAATTATCACAACTCCGCTGCCAAATAGGCATGAGTTTAGACTGAGAAAGATTTCCTTTCTCGTAGTTGGATGTCCGCATGACACACGTGGGGGCAAGTCAAAATGAAGGCTAGGCACTTGGATCAACACAAGGTCATATAAAAAAAAATGTCTAAAATATGCAAAGATAAAAATCATTTGAAAACACCCCAGTGAAAAGCTTTTTTATGAAATAAATCATGCGATGCCCTGGAATCTGGTAAAGTCTTTGAAGGTTAAACTTGCGGTCCCTAAATTTTAAAAATATTTTAAGAAGAGACCTGAATAAAAATTAAGGAATTTTTGGTGCATAGGATTTGAATAAGGCATCCTTGAGAAATCTAGGAAAGAAAAGGTGGTTGACTTTCTAAAAGAAATCTTGTGCTTATGCTTAAGGACAAGTATTGTTTAAATTTGGGGGTGTGATAACGGGCAGAAATGTACGTTATTATAGTGTTAAATTATAAAACAATGCAGGATTGCGATGATAAAAATATATAATATTGCGTCCAAAAGCATTAAGTTCAAAACATTGTGATCGTATGCGTCCATCGCATTAAAACAACTAATTTATATATTTTTGTGCAAAAAATGCGTTGACACAAGGCGGAAATGTGATCCAAAGAAATTAACGTCCGAGCGCATTAAGAGATTGCGTTAACGCAAGGCTATGCGATCATTTGCACTCGCGAATATTCTCTCAAGAAGGTTGCCGCATAGAGCCAGCGCATCATGGTGGGCGCATCTGGGTGAAAAGCGTAATAAATCACGATAGGACAGAAACTGATGACGGTCGATTCCGAATTAAGTTGACAAGTCGTTAATGACCTACTATAGCAAGTATACTCAACTTTACGGTGACAAATATTCAATGCATCAAACAGAGAATTAATGTTATCCCATCAGTGCAATCATAAGAGAGAAGATGTCTTTCACCCTGAAGCTCTATAAATACCGAAGGCCACCGTCAGTGAAGAAGTTAGCCAGTTTTGAGAGTTCACCATTTAGACGATACTTAGCCTTGTTCTTAGTTCTTATACTTAGAAGGCGGAGTGAGAGAAGGGAAGAGACGCCGAAAGATTGCCCTAGTCAGCACGAGAGAATGTCAGGTAGCGTGGAAAAACAGAGAGAGGGTCGACTCTTGCGAGAGTAAGAATATTTTTTGAGCAGAGTAGAGAAGAACAGTGTAAAAGCCTTGGGAAGCAAGAAATTGCTATCGGGCTCTTTATTCTTATTCCGCATTTTCATTTTGTATTTCAATTATATATCTATAAAATGGAACTTGCTTATCTACGTCTGTTCACTCTCTTTACAACACACATGAGTAACTAAATCTATCGAATGGGTTGAGAAGTACTTAGCTAACATGACGTAGGATCTTCAATGCATGCGATCATCTTGTCTTATGTTGCGCTCAACACCCCTTTAGAGCTACTCGAGAGAGAGTCTAAAGAAAGAACCTAAGACTTGAGAGAGCTAGGTTAGAATCTAGACTCGAGAGAGCAAGATTAGATCTGCATAAGCAAAAAATAGGGACTTAGAGATAAGCTCTATTTGTCAACATGCACCCTAGAGATAGGTTATGGTATTATGCAGTCGCCTTGTATGTGTGTGTGTCAATCGTCATCGCATAGACAAGAATAGAGGCTTATGTGTAAGTCTTATAGACATCATCGCATATATTGCATGCATTCTAAAACTAGAAGCCGTAGCATTTATGTTGAGAGATGATTTGCTGTTGTATGTGTGTAGCATGATCGCATAACATGAACGCAATCCTAGGAAGTGTTAGTTAAACCCCTTCTCAACCCGTTCCCCCGCATATTCATCACATCTTTCGTAATATTAACTATTTTCCTAACTCCAACGCATACATTTTATACTGTACACAACAAACCAACCAACTCTTTGATTGACTGTTACCACAAAGTGATGTATAAATTACCACTGCATATTGTTTTCCTTAGTCCCTGAGTTCGACCCTGGGCTTACCAGGAAACTCAGCAGGATTTATACTTGGGTCCTGCTGAGAAAACTTGTTTGCACAACGCGGTTTCCATCAACGCAACCCTTACCATTATTTCATTGCATAAAATAACGCATTAAGCATCATCAACAAATTGCTGCTCAAGTATAATATCCACCATAACGTTGCCACCACATACCATCCACAGACAAACAGCCAAGCTGAAGTGTCCAATAGAGAAATCAAGCTGATCATAGAGAAAGTGGTGAAGCCTTCACGCAAAGATTGGGCAATGAAGCTGGACGATGCCTTGTTGGCATACAGAACCACCTATAAAACACTTATAGGCATGTCCTTGTATGCGCTGGTTTTTGGAAAGACATGCCACTTACCGCTTGAGTTGGAGCATAAAGCAATGTGGGCAGTGAAAAAGCTCAATTTTGATTTGAAGACCGTAGGGGAAGCAAGGAAACTTCAGTTGGTCGAGCTTGATGAATGGAGAACTCAAACATATGAGAATGCAAAGGTCTATAAGGAGTGCATGAAACGTTGGTATGACAAACAACTATGCAAGAAGAATCTCCAAGTCGGATAGAAGGTCTTGTTATACAACTCTCGGTTACGACTTTTTCTCGAAAAATTAAAATCACGATGGTCTTATCCATTTATAATCAAAGAGGTATTCCCGCATGAAGTAGTTGAGTTATCCAATGAGGACGGGACCAATGCATTCAAAGTCAACGGGCAAAGAGTCAAGATATATCACGAAGAAGACTTGCATCGCGAGAAAACCTCCGTGGACCTGAGGAATTCCGACTAAAGAAGAAGTGGGTAGTCCCTGTGCAATCATACAATTTAAACTCATTAGGGACATAATCTTTTTGAAGTATCCTTTGAAATATTCATTTCAAGAACTCACTCTATCTTTTTATATCCTTTATCCATTTTATATTTTTTTTACACCATCATTTAAAAAAAAAGTTTAACTCTGTCATTATTATTTTTTTACCCTCTCAATGTTTTTAGTAACGATCGTGGTAAACGATTGCAGTGGAGCTACGCGATAACCGAGAAATGCGACTAGTTCGATCAGCCATCGCAATCGAAGAAATCGGCTCGCCGTAAAGAAGGATGCGATCACAGATGATGCGGGCAACAGAGCAAATTTGGGGGTTGTATCTTTCTTTGACTTTGTTTATTCCAAATTTTGCACTCTTACATCTCATTGTTAACATTGATAATTTCATCATCGCATCCTCTTTAGTTGGCGCAATCATTAAATGTTGATTACTTTAGTTAGTCACCGCATTTTTTTTCGTACCAATTATGATTTCAATGATGAAACGCATGCCTCTATTTCTCATCACATGTAATAGAATCAATTCAATTTCAGGACAGTCAATTCATGAAATATTTTTAGAAGTTAGTGGTCCACCAGCTTTCTTTCAAATTGACTTTTACGAAATTTCCTAAGAGCATCGCATGAATTCTTTTAGTCTATCAGCAATGAGGACATTGCTGCATTTAAATTTGGGGTGTCGATATTAATTTTCAACTTTGTGACTTTTAGACATTTCAAAAAATAATAATAATAACAATAACGTTGAGACCGGATCCTACTCGTAGTTGGATGTCTGCATGACACCCGTGGGGGCAAGCCAAAATGAAGGTAGGAATTGTGATCAACGCATAAATAAAGTGATCGCAACTCCGCTGCCAAATGGGCATGAGTTTTGACTGAGAAAGAACGCCTTGCTCATAGTTGGATGTCCACATGACACCGTGGGGTCAAGCCAAAACGAAGGCTAGGCACTTGGATCAGCACAAGGTCATAAAAAGAATATCTAAACTACGCAAGGATAAAAATCATTTGGAAACACCCCAGTTGGAAAAGGTTTTTGAAATAAATCATGCGATGCCGTGGAAACAAGTAAAGTCTTTCTGAAGGTTAAACTTGCGGTCCCAAAATTTTAGAAATCTTTTAAGAAAAGACCTAGATAGAAATTACAAAGATTCTGGTTCATAAAATTTGAATAAGACACCTCGAGAAATCTAGGTAAGGAAAAGGAAGCTAACTCTCTAAAGAAAATCTTCAGTTTATGTTTGAGGACAAGCATTGTTTTAAATTTGGGGGTGTGATAACGGGCAGAAATGCACGTTATTACAACGCAAAGATATAAAACAATGTGAGTATGCGACAGTAAAAATATACAAAATCGTGTCCAAAAGCATTAAGTTGAGAATATTGCGATCGTATGCGCCCATCGCATTAAAGCAGCTAATTTACTTATTTTGTGCAGAAAAATGCGTTTGGTGCAAAGCAAATTGCGATCCAAGGAATTCGGCATCCGAGTGTAGTGGAAGATTGCGACCACAAAGTCATGCGATCGTATGCGCTCGAAAAGTTTTGCTCAAGAAGGTGGCTGCATAAAGACGGCGCATCAAGGTGAAAGCATAATAAATCATGATGGGACGGAAAGCTGATGATGGCCAAATCCTAATTTAGTTGACAAGCTGTTAACGACACACTATAGCAAGTACATTCAACTTTTCGGTGACCATTAATCGACGCATCAGACAGAAGAATTTATGACTGCCCATCATTGCAATCATTTAAGGGAAAAGCTTCTTCACCTTGAGCTCTATAAATACCAAAGGTCACCACCATTAAAGGAGTTCGAGTTTTGGGAGTTCAAATTCTACACAGTCGCCATATACATAGAAGTTAGAATATACAATTAGTTAGCCGCCAGTCTGTAGTGTTCATATACTTAGAGGCAAAGGCGAGTGGAGAGAAGAAGACACCGAGAGATCATTCTTGGTTAGCTCGAGAGACTGCCGAGAAGTGCTGCAAACGGAGAGAGGGCCGACTCTTGGGAAAGCAAGAACATTCTTTTGGGCAAAGTAGAGTAAAACACAGTGTAAAAGCCTCGGGAAGCAAGACATTGCTACTGAGTTTCTTATCCCTCTCTTCCATTGTTGTTTTATATTTTGACTTCTTTATAAAATGGAATCTGCATTTCAACATCTTTTCAATCTCTTCATGTTTCGCATGAGTAACTAAATTTCTAAATGGGTTGAGAAGCACTTAGCTAGCATGACCTAAGATCTTCATTTTATGCGATCATCTTGTCTTATATATGCGTCCTTCACCCTTTAGAGATACTTGAGAGAGTAGTCTAAAGAAAGAACCTAGACTTGAGAGAGTCAGGTTAGAATCTAGGCTTGAGAGAGTCAGATTAGAACCAAAGCAAGAGATAAAGACTTAGAAATAAGTTTTGTTTGCTATCATGCATCGCATGCACCCTAGAAATAGGATATGATAGTATGCGGTCACCTTGTGTATATGTGTGTGATTCATCATTGCATAGACAAGAATAGAGGCTTAGACATAAGTTCTATCGACATCATCGTATACATCGCATGCATCCTAGAAATAGGAACTATGGCATTCACATTGAGAGATGACATGTTGTCGTGTGTGTGTAGCATGATCGCATAACTTGAACGCGATCTTAGGAAGTGTTAGCTAAACCCCTTCTCAACCCGTTCCCCGCATACTCATTGTAACTTTCATTATCATCAACTCTTTATTCAATTCTACCATATAGGATTTATACTTTAAACAATACATAACCCACTTATTTGTATTTGCCACCGCAAAGGAAGTAAAATTTACCAACGCATAATATCTCAGTAGTTCCTGTGTTCAACCCTAGACTTACTAGGAAACCTAATAAGGTTTATACTTGAATTTTGCTAGGAAAACTTGCATGTGCAACGCATAGTTCACCACCACAATTTCATACCATTATTTCATCACATTCACAACGCATCAACCCTATCAGTCTGAAAGTTTGAATCAGTGTATCCAGTAAGGATCAAATCCCTAGATCCATACACGAGCATGTAGTCCCTCGTTCTCTAAAGATACTTGAGGATGTCCTTCACTATGGTCTAGCGACCCTGGCTAGGGTTAGACAGATACCTACTGACTATGCCCATAACGTAGTAGATGTCTAGTTTAGTACAGAGCATCGCGTACATCAAACTGCCAACGACAGATGCATATGGGACCCATCTCATCTCTTCAACCTCTTGAGGCGTCTTAGGACACATGTCCTTAGACAAAGTGACTCCATGCCTGAACGGCAGTAGGCCCCTCTTGGAGTTCTGCATCGAGTACTTAAGCAACATTTTGTTAATGTACGATGCTTGAGATAGTGCTAGGACTTTGTTCTTACGATCCTAAAAGATTTATATACCTAAAACAAACCGAGCCTCTCCCAAATCTTTCATTTAAAATTGGGTCGCTAGTCAACTCTTAACTACAGTCAGTAGACCTACATCATTCCCAATGAGTAGTATATCGTCTACATACAACACTAAGAAGACTACTGAAGCGTTGATGATTTTCCTATAAACACAAGGTTCATCAACGTTCTGATCAAAGCCATACGACTTGATCATGGATAAGAGTATTCTAATCAACTTAGGCATGGCAGCGGGAGAGAAAGTTTCTTCATAGTCCACTCCCTCTCTTTGGGTATAACCCTTTGTCACAAGTCGAGCCTTAAAAGGTTGTATTTTACCGGCTTAGTCTCGTTTTCTCTTGTAGATCCACTTACAACCAATTGTTTTACATCATTTAGTTTATCTACAAGTTTCCAGAAAAAATTGAAGTACATAGACTTCATTTCGACGTCCATGGCTTTGACCCACTGATCACGGTCCACATCTTTCATTGCTTGTTTATAGGTCGATGGATCCTCTATGCCGTCATCAGGTATAACAACTTATTTTTCTGTTAAACCCAAGTAACGGTCAGGCTGATGAACAGTCCTCCCACTATGTTGAGGCATTCTCAACTCTTGAGAAGGATGTGATTAATTAGATGTACTAGTTTTATCTACTACTTTAGTATATGAATTAGCTCTATCTGTAGCGTCTTTGGCAATTTCATTCAATACTAGTCTACTGCGAGGTTGATGACTTCTTATGTGGTCTTCCTCTAAGAATGTGGCATTTTTCGATACAAATACCTTATTCTCTTGAGGATCATAAAAAATACCACATTTTTTCTTTTGGATAACCTACAAATAGGCATAGTTTTGAACGACGTTCCAATTTTTTAAGACTTTTCACCAACACGTGTTTCAGGCATCCCCAAATCCTAAAGTGATGTAAATTGCCTTTATGCCCTTTCCATAGCTTATAAGGTGTTTTTGAAACACTTTTAGAGGGAACGTTATTCAAAATATAGACAGCAGTTTCTAATACATGTCCCCAAAAAGAATCAAGTAACTTAGTAAAACTCATCATTGAGCGAACAATGTCCAACAAGGTTCTGTTTCTTCTTTCAGATACACCGTTCTGCTGAGGCATATTAGGTGCAGAGAGTTGTGACTTGATTTCGTGTTCTATCATATGGTCCTGGAATCTTAAGTCCATGTACTCCCCATCTCGATCTGATCGTAGTGTCTTAATTGTTTTACCTAACTGGTTCTCAACCTCAGCCTTATATTCTTTAAACTTTTCAAAAGAATCAGACTTGTGATGCATTAGGTAAAATATGACCATACCTTGAATAATCATTCAATAAAACTGATGAAATATTCATACCCACCTCGAGCTTTGAACATTCATCGGTCCACAGAGGTCCAAATGTATGAGCTCTAAGGGTATTGTGGCTCTGAGACCTTTTCTAGTTAAAGATCTCTTAGTCATTTTTTCCTCAAGACAAGACTCACATGGAGGTAAAGAATTGTCTTCTAACTGATTTAGGAGTCCATTCTTAACCAATCTCTCAATCCTTTTGAGATTTATGTGGCCAAGTCTTAAGTGCCATAGATAGGCATTAGAAGAAACTTTTTGTCTTTAGTTGGTCTTAACTTATATAAGTTGTTTTCAAGTATAAGAGAACAAATTTGAATACCTTTCTTAAAAATGAACGCTTCATTAACTTCAAAAGATATTTTATACATTTTTTCCAATATACATGTGATATATATTAAATTTCGTCTCATTTTAGGAGCATACAAAACATTTTTAAATATGATATATCTATAGTTGAAAAACAACTTCAAGTTTCCCACTGCTTTGGCCAAGACAACCTCTCCTGTTCCAACCTTGAGGGTGATCTCGCCTTCTTCAAGCTTTTTCCAGGAACTAGTTTCCTCAAAAGAGAAGCAAATATGATTAGTGGCTCCTGAATCCAATATCCAGGTTGAGGTATCATACTCCACTAAATATGTTTCAACAACTAGTAAATCATATTTACCTTGTGCTTCTTTCGAGGCAGGGGCCTGAGGACATTTCTCAGTTAAGACAAATCTCAGGTCATCTATTACTAGTGTTGAATTCAGATTTGTTTTCCATGTTGAGTAGTTGTCACTATTAAGTTTTTCAGAAGCTAATAGTTGAACTAAAGAGCTAGTCATGTTGAAAAGAAAAACTTATCATTTTTAGTAAAAAAACATTAATCTTTAAAATCCAATCAAGTTTAGCAAAAAATAATGTACCCATCATTATTATATTTGCAACGATATTTCGACGGTTTAGAATAACCTTCTTCGAGGGGTGATCGACTATTCCTCCGTTGAACCAAGGCTTTCTTGACTAGATACTATCACCAGAATAACTCTTATTCCTATAGTAACTTAGTTATCGCTACTTTGGTCAAGAATTTACTAACACTTAGTAATTCTCGTAAGTGTGACCTTCCATTTTTAGACCTCAAAGATTGGAATCATTATGCTCCTGAAGTTGGAAAGACAAGAATGAAAACGAACCTGAGAGAACCTATCAATTTTTAGAGTTCGCGTAGTTTCGAATCCTATAATACAACCCTCTGATTGGTAAGGTCGCTCCAGGGAAAACATGCAGGCGTATTATAGGAATCTCATGATGCGACCTAATGGAAGAGATCGTAGGATGTGTTGACGCACTTCCTTCTCCCACTTACTATGAACAACTTCCTCTATTCACCTTGGTATTGACTCATGCAAACACTCTTCGAATGGAGTTCGCTCCCAGGGCGGCCCAAACCCAAGCATGAATCTCACGATGTGAACTCTTAGGGACGCTAGAGTTAAAAGTACATTACTTCTCTCCAGCTGAAGTGTTCTAGACGGTTAGGGTATAAAATACTTAGCAATACATTTCGACTAACATAAATATATCCTAAGTCTAGGTGATTCATCTGAGTATAACTTTTATACTGGATTTTTAACCTACAATGTATAGGTGATAAACAAATTTTATTACCTCACACCGCTTACATATGCTCATAAAACTGGTTTAACCTAACTCAGACGCCGGTTCGATCTCCAGGTAGTAGGTGTTCCGTGAACCGTCAACTTAAAAACCTTCAATCTTAGTCATCTTATCTGACTTTTTACCAAGATCTTGCCGGGTGAGTTTTCTTGTAACTTCAATTTTACAAGATATCGACCTATTTTCTATGAAAATTGGGATTGTTCGTGAGCATGCATCTTATCTATATTATGGATTTTAGAAGTCTATGTTATTTTATAACAATTATAAAATAAACTATAATAATTATAACCCTAGAGCATTCATCTATAACATGCTTCCTTCAAACAAACATGCTTTAATATAACACTTATATTAAAACTAAGCATGCATAGTATATATTTTATAACACTTATAACAAATAATAAATGCATGTCACATGCTTTTCTTATGATGGGGTTTTAAAACTATATGGCATACTCTATGCACATATAATCAAACAACATTGTACATCACATGCATAATAGGTAAACAACACCAAAGTGGACCGATTTTGGCATTAAAAACAAACAAATAACTAATTTATTACATAAATCAACAACCAACTTCCCGGAACCGGCTTCAAACACTTTGAACCATCTGGAATCGCTAAGAAACCACTCTAACCGGCCCAAAAACACCAAAAACCAAGTTGAACCGGTCAAACCGGCTTAACCAGGTCAAACGGACTGGTCCAGACTGTCTACACTGGCTGGTCAACGCGCGCTAGCATGGTCAACGGAAGCGCGGGCGGCGAATCGGGTCAGCGCACGGGCGCACTGGTCGTGGGCTGGCAGGTCGGGTCGTTGAGTCTGGTGGCTGAAACGGGTCTGGAATCAATTTTTTTCTTAATTTTAAAGTTGTCCTCTCTCCCGAAACCGAGTAATTACAACCTAATTTCGACTCTAATGACTCTGAAAAAATTACAAACCCTTTTTCACGAATTAATGCTTATAAACATGTGAGAAATTACAAATTTCCATAAGAAATTTAAAGAAAAACAATGCCAAAATCGTAAAAAAATCTATTTTAGTCCACATTTCATTCAACATTTGAAGGAAAGGGAAAAAAATACCCACCAAAAGCAATCGAGCGTAATTAAAGCATGCTCTGATACCACATGATGGAACACGAGACATACGCAGCGGAATAAGAATCTAATTACACTATAATTGCTTTTAATTAAAAGGAAAAAAACATGCAAAAAAAAAAAGGAAGAGTAGTAAATTAAAAGGGAGTAAAGTACAACCTTTGTAGCTCTCGAAAAAAAAACTTTTCCTCGCTGAATCTCGATACGAACTCTTTCGGGCCACCACTAGAGTTTACGCGCTATTCTTTGGACTCAAAATCGAGTTGTGGGACCTGTGAATGAAGGAATGAAAAGGGGAAGAAATGGTGGTTCAAGGTTAATGTGAGAAAGATAGGAGAATTTTTGGGAACCAAAAATAGAAAAAACAAATTCCAAGAAGAAAAGAAAAAGATTTCAAAAACCTCTTTTTATTAAACAATTACATGCATCTAATGCATGTAAAAACTCAACGAAATTCAACACCTCACAAAGCACTAAACCAAATTGGGCTATGTCATTCTATAATGTTTACACATAGTCCACTTAAGTTAGTAGGATTATCCAACAAAAATGTTGACTAAAATCTCAGTCAAGGAAAAAATAGTCTTTTTCTATTTGGTCAAAGTCAAACTTTAACTTTTAGTGAAAAAGTCAACCCTTTGACTTTTTACAGTTTTGACCCTCTTGACTAATTTTGACCTCCCGAACATGAATCTGTATTCATATTTTTTAAATTTAAATCACATTTGAATATAGAGCGCCATACAAAAGACCGATAGCGATATCGCATATACTTGTCGGTTTTAATCCCTTTTCCTAATTCGAACAATTTGAATTAATCCAACATACTGTTCTAAGTTTAATCCATATGAGCTAGCAGGGGGATCTAATAGACCTACAGATCATGGGCTCCAACAATTTGAGATTAACCGGTAAAACTCTTTAACCTAATTAATCAATATTTGTTAACTAATGGGTCATTTCACTAAAGTCCCGTAGTTGATCTCCCCTCACCGTAGATATATTTCTGTCCATCTAGTATAACCATAATCAATAAGTCAATATTTCACAGGTTGTTCGTGGTCTTGTCTGGGTCAAAATACCTTTTTACCCCAGAGAATACTTTTTGTTCCTTCAGTACTACTGAACCTTTAAAAAACAATTGATTTATGGTCCAACCAACAAATCCAGTTCCTCTCAGCCTAGTGAGAGGGTGAGGCCCCTTGTTTTTATTCCAAAGTCAGCACTTAAGGGAACAACCTATCTACTACCCTTAGAGGGTAGGAGTGAAGTCCGTCTTGCACCCTATGTCCCCAACTATTTACCCGGTCTTACCCCTGAAATGGGAAGCTTATTGAGCCATCGCTATTAAGCTGCTCTCACCCATGCAAATCTAAGAATAATCCCGAATAAACAGGAGTTTATAGTTAGTTCAGGATTGAGATCGGGTTACCTAGGTCATCAAATTGGAATTGGTCAGTTTTAAACAGTAAACAGTGTTATAAAGTAAAAGTGACTAAGTCGTGGTCTAGTTTTATATAAACTCATTGCATAGGATGCCCCTACTCACATATCTCTATATGAACGATTCAGGATCACATCGTTTGTACTAACTACAAAGTGGGCTGCAACCATAGTGTCCCCAGAAATAGACGCCCAACCTTATCCCTATACTATAGACCATTTTAGGCTATATACTTGAACTTGATCCATGTTTTATGTCATCACATAAAGTTCAAATCTACATTAAATAGCCTCAGGACCTTAGTCTATTGGATTCAAGATTACAATTTCAATAATAATTTTATTGAAAAACAAAACATAATATGTTTATCAATTTACAAACTACGAGTTTTAGGACATAGAATCCACCAAATTTTAGATGGAATGGTGTATTAGCTGCCTTTGAATCATCAACAAATATTTTGCTAGTATACTGACAAATATTTGATGGACTGATGCACAATTAGGTAACAAATTAATATATAAATGAATATTATCTAATTATTTTTTTTTAAAGATTAATTGGACGTCATACATACAAGATATTTGGTCATTACTACCTGATTATTGTCGTGATGGTCAAAATATTTGGTTGACTGTCAACCCTCTTATATGCTTCCATATAGTAGAGTGACATCAATTGATCATGTGTTGAGACAGTTTAGTATGCGACAATCGGTACCGTCATTGTGCTATACACTCCCGACACTACACTAGATTGATTTGAGAGGTAAGCACGATCAAGATTGACGCTGAATTTATACATAATATATATTGTATTGGCGTGCACGTCATCACTGTTATGCACAAGGAGAAATAACAAATGAACCAGCTGTATCATATGACTATTTTTCCTAGTATGATTAAATCACGAGATGATTTATCACACCTGACGTCGCTTACTATTACTGCATGGTAAGAGTTTTATTAACTCACATTTCCTAAATGTCTGATATGAACATTATTTTGTATTTTTTTTCCCATCATACAGAATAATTTGTCTAATATGTAGAGCAGTATTCAGTACAACACAATTTACCAGAGTTGGGTTCAACATGTGACCAAACCTTGATAAATATATAAAGTATTATTTAGCAAACAAGACGACTTAATGTTGCGGACACTGATCGAAGATGTATTTGTCATACACAACAACGACAACAAGGTGAAGCTAATTAGAGACACACGAAGACGACCACCGTGTGAAAAATTAACTGACTTGTAATTTAAACTTTTAGCTTCACGAGAACTTCTATTTTGAAATTAAAGAACTAATGAAATTACATTTTATCACGAGAGATTAAATCTAGTAAAAGAGTATGATATAAAAGATCAAGAACAAAATAAGTAAGGAAAAAAATTGCTATTTAAATTTAAAAAAAAAAAAATTGGGAAAATTGGTCCTTATTTTGACTAAGTCCACATAGCTGACATGACAACCATCTAGAATCCACAGAGTGATGACTGAATTAAACCATAATCGTGTATTGGGTATACAATTTTTCCACCTACCAAAACCTTATTTTTGTTATTACTTTTTCCTTCAACCCTACTTTTGAAATTTCATTCCTATGTGCCCCATTTTTGTCATTACTTTTAAAAAATCACATTATTCTTGAACTTAACTCTTTTTTCACCTACAAAATCTTATTGATTTATTTATCTAAAACTCGATGATTCGATTATCCTTTTAATTTTATTAATGACTTTATTTTGTGATATTCGCATAGTAGAGAAATCTTTTTAATCTATATTTGGATGATGTGATTATCTTCTAATTTCAAAATTTGTTTTAAACTAAAATATTATTTATTTATTGTGAAGACATAAATCCTAAAATCTTATTTACAATACTTCTTTTTATTTTTAACCTTTATTTCAAGCTTTGGATAATTTGATTAACACCTTAATTTTCTTTAGTTTGGAAAAATCAAAATTTAAGAAGAATAGTGAGAGAGGAAGGTAAATGTGGGTGGAGAATTAAGATTCTTTTGTGGGCAGGGGTGGTATTTTGCGTAATTCCTTCTATGCTTGGTTAGTTGTGAGGGATAGATTGGGTACACTGGATTGGTTGAGGAGCTGGGGTATGTTGTCAAAGGGGAGTGTCTTCTGTGTGGGGAGGTGTGGAGTCGTGGGATCATTTATTTTTTTAGTATGGGTTTGGGAAAGAGGTGTGGTCTGGTTTGTTGCGTCAATTAGATTCGTCGCATTGGATGGCAGGTTAGGATGTCGAGTTGAGTAGGTTGTGCCGAGTGGAGTCGGGTATGAGGGTGTGTAGTAAGTTGTTCCGTGAATTCTGGTATGTTTCCATCTACTACATCTGGCAGGAACGTAATCAGCGGTTGCATAGAGGTCGATCGAGGTTGGTGTCTGCTCTTTTTCACCTTATGGTCTCTACGATTCGTGTTCGAGCTGCTTCCTGGCTGGTTGATCTTCCTGGTCTTATCTAGTGTGTTTACAGATGTTTTTCTTCTTTTTGAACTTATCGTTGCACTTTGGTTTGCTGTTGTCCCTAGCTATGAGATTTTGATTTCTTTTCTCTGGCTTTCTCCCTGGTGGTTTAGGGGGTTTTTGCGTTTATGTTTTGGTTATGTTCTGGTCTTATCTTGTCGCCTTTGTTTTGGTATTGTTGCCCTATCTTTACTTGTGCTTTGTTCCTTTGATACCTTGATCCCGGACTGTGGGATTCCCTTATTGTTGTATAATAATATCATCTATTCTAAAAAAAAAAAAAAAAAAACAAGAAATACATTACAAAAGGGAAAAAATACTTTACCAATTATGGAAGAATAGATATAGTTGGAGTTAAGACCCAGGTATAACGTTGCAAAAAGAAAACAAAAAATTATTAACGAAAGAGAAAAAGAAAAAAACACGAGAAAGAAATGGAAAAGGAGAGAAAAAAACATGAGAAATAAAGAGAAAAAGATAATCAAATGAAAACTTGGAGTGGCAGGATTGAATTTGTAGAGAAATTTTTATTTCTTGAAAATCAAATTGAAATTGAAATGTTTTTTTTTTAAATGGATCCAAGATACTATTAGCGTTAAAATGAAATTAATTTTTAAAAATATCTAGTACTATTCATGTTTGATGCTAAAAAAAAAAAAAAGAGAAGATAAAAATAGGGCAAAATAATTTGTTTAATGATTTTAAACGTGAAATTAGCTAACATATTCTTACAATCATCCACTAAAAGGGTAAAAGAGTAAATCGAATGTTTCCTTCCCATAGCCTCTTTTAGATAGTATGCATTTTTTTTTTTTAATTTAGAACTAAAAAAAAAAAAAAAGATATCCTTGTAATTTAAAACTTTAATTGAAACAAAAATATTTTTTAAAAAAATGGTGAAAATCATCTCTTAGTTTTTAAAAAATATAATATTTATGTATTTATTTTTGTTTGGATGATTTTATTAATTTGTTAGTTTCAAACTTTTAATCAAAATATCATTATTTACTCTTTTTTTTTAATGGCATATAATCCTCTATAAATAAATAAACACAATTTTCTCACCCACAAAATCTTTTGTATATATTTATTTGGAATTGGATGATTTGATTATCTTTTTAATTTTACTAATGTTTCTATTTCATGATAATTTGAATAGATGCTTCTTAATTTAGATTTGAATGATGTGATTATCTCCTAATTTCAAACTTTATTTTAAACTAAAATATTATTTATTTTTTGTGTAGACATAAATCCTAAAAGCTTACTTGCAATGCTTCTTAATTTTAACCTTTATTTCAAACAAATATTACTTTTTTTGTTGGATGGTTTGATTAAGACCTTAATTCCTTTGGTTTGGAAAATTCACAATTTTTTATTGAGTCTAGTCTAAATGTAAAATCAAAATTCAATGTATACAAATAATCAAATTTAATTTCACACCAAATTATAAAAAATATTCATAAAAAGGAAAAAAACGGTGAGAGAGGAATGTAAATTTGGGCGATCATTTTCAATAAAAAATCTCATAAATATTTAATACTCAATTATTTTAACATATAAAAAAATAGATTATAGAAGAAAAACAACTTATCATAATAGAATAGTTGGAGTTGGATTTAAAGAGCTAGGCATAACGCTGCAAAAAGGAAAAAATGGTTATTGATGAAATAGAAAAAGAGAAAAAAAAAAAAAAAAACATAAGAAAGAAAGAGGAAAAGGGATAATCAAATGAAAATTTGGAGGGTAAGGATTGAATTATAGAAAAAAATTGATTTCTTGAAAATAAATCGAAATTGAAACTTTTTTTTAATGAATATAGAATACAATTCACTTAAAAATAAAACTAATTTTTAAAAATATCTAGTACTATTCACGTTTCATACTAAAAAATAGGAGAAAAATTAGACTTTTTTTTCTTTTTGCATGTGATGCTATAAAATAGGAGAAAAATTAGATTTTTTTTCCCTTTTGCATGTGATGCTAAAAAATAGGGGCAAGACAATTTATTTAATGATTTTAAACACGAAATTAACTAATATATTTCTATAACCATCCACTAAAAGCAACAAAGGATGAATTTGAATGTTTATCCTCAGTGGTTCCTTTTAGATATTATAGATCAAAGTTTTCAATTTTTATAGTCCATACTTTGTTACCATAAAATTATTTGAAAATTATCTAGCGTGTTTCATATTTTGTAACCATTTTCTCATCTCATTTGTAAGTCACACTAAGTTTGCACCCAAATACAGATCACTGAATACAATAATTAACTTGACACTCCAAATAACCCCCTATAACTCTAATAATAGAATCAATTTAAACTTAACACTCCTCCAAAAATGGCGAAATAGAGTCAAGCAAGATCGTAAAAATAAAGATTTTAACTAATGTTATTCATATGAAAAAAACCGATTAATTGATTACAAAAAAACAAAATTCTTTTGAAACACACTACTCATTACCGAATAAAAAAGATAATATAAAAAAAAAATATAGATATGATCTTTTATCATATAACTCTATTAATTATGAAGATAATAAAGATTCATATATTTATGAATTACCGGTACAAGTAAAAAATAATCAAGAAAGTTCTTATAAGTACAACACAGACAAATGGAAAATTTTTGATATACCGACTGGAATCCCTATCAATAATTATCTAGGAGAAGATGATATTATAGATCTGGAAAAAAATCCGGATAGAAAATATTTTGATTGGAGAATGCTGCATTTTTGTCTTAACAATAAGGCCGATATTCGAGCCTGGATCAATATTGAGGCTGACACGAACAGTAATAAAAATACTAAAACTAGGGTTAATAATTTTCAACTAATTGAAAAAATCGATAAGAAAGATTTTTTTTATCTCACAATTAATCAAGATCAAGAAAGCAACCCATCCAACAATAAAAAACAAATAATTTATTTTGGCTTTTTGACCCCATATTGTAGGGTGGATCTCGAAAGATATGAAAGATCTCCCTCCATGCCGTACATACGACTTTCATCGAATACGACTTTCCACAGAATTCTATATGTATCTATGAGATCGAGTATGGAATTCTGTTTACTCAATTTAAATTGAGTATCCGTTCATCTGCTTCTCACATTCCGTGAATAGCCGGGACATTGAGGAATATCCAGAAAAGCATTTAGGGAATCGGTCTGATTATATCTCTGTTCGTTCCGTTTGAAGAAAGGAAGGATCCCAAAGAATCGATCTTTCTTTTAGCCCCTTATGCCCTGGGCGACACACGTGCTACAATGGCTGGGACAAAGGGTCGTGATCCCGCGAGGGTGAGCTAACTCTAAAAACCCGTCCTCAGTTCGGATTGTAGGCTGCAACTCGCCTGCATGAAGCCGAAATCGCTATCTTTGAGATTTCATTTAATCAATCTATTCGAAATTCGAAATTTGTATATCTTCTTTTGATAGAAAACTAAACTCTTTATAGATTATAGAATAATAGAAGAATTTTTTTTATTATAGTTTTCTAAAAAATGATAGATAATATAATCTCGTTTTGTTATTTTTCTTTTATTATTATAAGGTTATAACAAAAGTATTTTTGGTTTAAAGAATTCAAAGATTTAAAACATTTTTTGTTTTGTCGGTTGTGCGTGCGTGGGTTTCACAACAATTGTCGCCTGCCAATAGCTTTTTTAATTCAAGGAATTAAGAACATAAGCCCATTACTTTTTATTTCTCTATAATTGGAGCATAGTGCCCTATCCATTTATTCATTCGACCCGACTTGACTTTTTTTTTTTCCGCATCAAGAATTCAAACAAGGTTTGGCCTAATCTAGTAAGGTAAAAATATTACTAGAATTTTCCATTGATACGACATGCAGATTCTTATAGTCCCAAAATTCAATTAGATTAGAATTAGACATGAAATCTAGAAATATTTCTTTTGTGTTTGTAGTTATATTTTTGTTTGAATCTTTTTGTTTTTTTTATTTTAAGGAATGTATCTATTTGTACCATCTATTGCCTTCTATTTGGATAAACATCGTGCGAGATTTGTAATTTTATCGATTCAATCTCTAAATTTTGTTGGCAAATCAATTTAAACTCTGTCATATATTTTTTTAGTTGCTCGTGCATCAACTTTAATTGACTATTTTATTAGTCTGCAATTTGAAGAAATCTCCGCAAGTGCAAGAATTGATGCATTGATAATTTTCAATGGTCATTAGCCATCCAATGGAAAAGTGCTTCGTGCTAAATGAGCTAATTCCAAAGTTGGCTTGTGAAAAGAAGATTGAGTTGAATCTTGATGAAATAGCTCAAAAAAATCACACTGCAGTAACGATGACTTCAAGTGTTCCAACACCGTTCACGTCTTATGATCAAAGAGAAAGCTTCATCCAGTTTGGGACTTTTGAGCCTATAGTCATTTGGATCCAACAAGAGGTTCTAACAACATATTTCCAAAGCAAAGATGATCCTATTGAAGATGACAACGAAGGGTGGATCCTTGTGATTCGACGAAATAAAGGAAAGTCAGGTTCTGCCCAAAAGAAGTTGCACTTCTGTTTAAATTACAAAAGATGAGGCAAAACTCATAAAAAGAAAGAGAAAATGATGGATGAAAGCCTAAGCTTGGTAAGGAAGAAGACGAGAACCTTCCTCAACTTCGACAACTGGTAATTTTGGCAGAATTCTTCCCAATAAACTTCCTCCATAATCATCTAGAGGACGTATCAGAAGTTATTGCATGTCATTCTGTCAGCACAACGGAAGTCAACAATAATCATATAATTGTGGAAAAAATCGGTGATTCAAAAGAAACCAAGCAAAGAGCTTCTATCTTTAATCGTATCAAGCCTTCAACTACTCAATCTTCAGTCTTTCAAAGATTGAGTATGGCCCCGATGAAAGAAGAAAACCAATATCCAATGTCTACTTCTGCTCGAACTTTAGCCTTCAGAAGGCTAAGTATCTCCATATCAAAGAAAGATCAACCTTCAACATCTCCTTTTGATCATCTCAAGATAACATACAATCAACATAAAGGAATGATGAAACTCTCGAAGGCAAAATCATTTCACGAAGAAAAAAATGACGAGAAGATTCACAATCGTGTCCATTCATGCATGAAGAGGAAGTTGTTTGTTGATATACATATAGAAGGTTCCTTGATGGTGAAGCCAAAACTCATCATACTGACGAATCCTACAAATGAAAAGGATGATCAAAGTCATGATGAAATAAGAGCTAATGATGTTTGAATGTAGAAGCTCCTCATCGCAAGAGTCTAAATTCCATGTTGCTCTTGGCTCGCATGAGCTTAAAAAGTGAACGACCCAAAAAAAAATTTGAACTACATTATGAATTGATTCCTATTTATTATAGTATGTAGGCAGCTTGAAGAAAACTTTAAGTTCAGTCCAAACAAAAAAAAAATATTTGAACTACGTTATGACTTGATCTCTTTCTTCAAGGATATGTAGGCAACTTAAATAAATTTAAGTTCAATCTATCAAACACATTCACAAAAAAAGGAGTGACAACCCCGTACTGTATGTGGTACTAAAAGTAAGTTACAAGCGTGTTAAGTAAAATTGAGAAAGAAGATAAAGAAAGTAGGAAGATGGAGGAAGAAAATTCTAAGTATTAGAAATACTTAGATGTGTGAGTTTAGATTAATATAACACGTGGAAATTTGGCTAAGTATGGAAGCATAGTGCAGACATGCATTGATGGAGAAAGAGTGAACGCATGAGGTTGCGTGAGTAGCAATCAAGGCTTGTAGAGGCTAAGTGTTGAAGGCAAGGATAAGCTATGCGTTGGAACCAAGGGTGAATTGCATAAGTGAAATTTATAATGCGTTGGTAAGCAGCCGAGGCATGCGGTGCAAGGGCATGCGGTGAGGCGAGGGTATGCGTTGACGCGTGCGAGGCATGCGTCGAGGGATGGCATGCGACAAGAGATGCATTGGAGTTGGATCCGACAGTGCTATGCGATGATATGCCGCAATGGACGCGGCAGTGCTACACTATGCGTGGTAAGGTGCTATGTGTTGGTGCTATGCAGCCTATGCGTTGGTGCTGTGCAGCCTATGCGTTGGTGCTATGCAGCCTATGCGTTGGTGTCATGGGCCTATGCGTTGGTGTTATACTATGAAGCAAAGAAGGCTTAATGCATGGTTGATATGATAAGAGCTATGCGTGGGCCAGGACATGCGTTGGCTTAGAAGTGTGTGACCAAAGAAGGGACGCAAAGCCTCTAGATGAGCTATGCGTTAGCTAGATTGGGCAATGCATTGAGAAGGAGGTATACGGCCATGTGGTTGCAAGCGTTGGCCTAGGAGTTGACCCTTGTGTTAATAGCCAAGAAGGAAAGATTATCTTGGAGATTAATCAGCTCAACCAATTGTTATATTCAGGTTTAACATTATCCTCTAAACATGAGGAGGCAGCCTAATGTTAAAAGGAAAGCATGTAGTTGTTAGTTTAAAAGAAGAAGCCCGACTTCAAGCAGAAGGTTAGAGAAATTCACTCGAACAAATGAAGTAATTTCAGAGCCATTCAAACCCTAAGTATGTCTAGTTGTTGAGGTTGATATGCTAAAGGGAGATTCTAGTAGAATCGAGCTGGAGTATGAAGAATCTGGCTGGAGGTCGAATTCTTGGGTAAGTTGGGCCAGTCTTGATAATTTAAGGATTCCGGCACAACCACGAGGAATTCTGAGCTGAAATTTTAAGTTGCTTGCTAAGATAATTTAGAGAATGTTTGTAGAAGGAAATTCCTTGAGAAAAGGCCTGGAAAATTAGTTATTAAAATTGAAAGTTAAATTTGGAATCTTGAGCAAGCAGGTAGCTGCTTGGGTTGAACAAGCAAGCAGCTTTAAGAGCTTGGCGATGATGATGAGCGCATGCGTTGGAGGTTGAATTGGCACAAGGATGTGCTGAGAAACATTAGACCATGCAACGCATATTGAAGCCATAAGCACAAGGTTGCGTTGGACGATGGGCACAATCGGACGAACGCATGAGGCATGCGTTGATGAGCCACAACATGGGCGCATAAGCCGAGTGATGGGTGCAACCGGGTGAACGCATGGTACATGTGTCGATGTGCCACCAGACAGACCCATAAGCCAAGCGATGGGCACAAAGATTGCTATGCGAAGGGCCATGCGATGGGCAGTAGGCGTGAGCCGAAGGCTTGGACGCATTGGAGGCTTGAACGCCTAACGCAATATATGGACGTAAGGCATGGACGCATGGTAATGAAGTTGCTGCCTAGTCAAGTTAAGGCCTAAGAATTTGGCTAAGTGTTCAACACACAGTAAGCATATACATGAAGGGAATTACCAAAAACTGTGTGTGACTGTAAATGCTTTAAATGTTTTAAGTAAATTGTTTAAGCTTATGAATGTTTAGCAATGCATGTTTACTGAAAGCTATGTATGACAATTATTCTCAAATAGTTATGTAGCAACGCATCTCACATTAATGCTTTGTTTATACTATGCTTTACAATGACTATGATGATGCGTTAGTAAGGAATGTGTTTGGGCAACTAAGTTATTAAAAGATAAGAATATGCAAGTAAGTATAAATAGCTCAGTACTGAAGTATAGGAGAAAGTACTAAAGCTTGGACTAAAAAGTGAATAGCTCAGTACTGAAGTACATGGAAAAGGTACTGAAGATTTTTCCTAGAATTTAATAGCTCGATATTGAAGGACATGGAGAAGGTATCCGAGCAGCTCGATACTGAAGTACATCGAGAAGGTATCTGAGTAGTAGTACCTAAGGTATGACTCTACTTAAACTAGAATTATACAAATGAATGAAAAGTTGTTACTGGCAGTGTCGAGATCACTCCACTTTAGCTATGAATTGATGTTGAGGGATTGAGTAAAGGTCCCCTCCCAACTAAGGATGCAAATTATGATTGTAGGAAGTGAACAAAAAAGGATTCCTTCCTAGTTAAGTAGTAATGTAGTAAAGGATGATAAAGAGTGGGCAAGAGGGCCACTCTAGACTGATAGGCTAAGGCATAGTCCAGCAAAGCATAAAAATGCTATATGATGTTGATGTTAACATGAATAATAGTTTCCAAGTTTATGTTTCAGTAAAAGCTTTCAATTTTGATATGAAATTTATGTATAAACGTTATGCTTAAATGTTAGTCACTCACTGGGCTTCCAGCTCATGTTTTCAAATGTTTTCCTTTCAGGTAGCGGTCAGTTCCCAAAAGAGTTCGTCGTTGCTACTCTACCACTTAAAGAGTCAGGTTGAAGGAAGCTTGATTGAAAACCTGTATTTAGTTAGTATACATGTGTCTGTCTAGGGACTAGTATTCTAGTCAGGGCTCACTAAATTGTAAGATTCATGTATGAACAATGCTGCAAAACCCTGTAATGTAATTGTGTTAAGTTCTGAGTTAACTGCACAGTGTATTGATGATATATACATTTTAAGGGTTGTGAATATTTAACAAGTTAAATAGGCAGTAAATACCAGCAAAAGGGTTGGTAACTACTGCAGTCACCACTCCATCCAAGTTAAGAAGGTAATCTGGGGTGGGTTGTGATACCTTACGTGTGGTACTACAAAATTGATGTTGTTCATTCTCACTAAGGAATGCAACTCTAAACTAAAAATGTTAATCTCTACTGGAGGCAGTAAAACAAATTGAAGATTTTAATCTCTACTGGGAGAAATACGACAAATTGAAGATATTCATCCCTAGTAAAGATGTGACACATCAAATTAAAGATGCATATAGTCTGCACGATACTACACAGGTTGGATGCGTACAATAAGGTCTTCATTAGAAAATTCAGTCGTCTTTTCGCTTGCTTAAATAAAAAACCAGTGTTGGGCATTGTTTGCTTTAAGTTCGAGGCATCGTTCGTCTAAAGTTTGACTATTCATCTTCAACTATAAATGTTCTCCAAAATCAAGTTCAGAGGTATTGCTTGTGCTTCTTAAAATTCAATATCAAAACTTTTGTTGATACTTCATCAAATTCAAGTTCGAAGGATTTGTCTATGCTTCATCAAATTTAAGCTCATAGCTTCATTGTGCTCGTTCATCTTCAAGTTAGGGCATCGTTTTATCTTCAATATTGGGGCTTCGCTTATATGAAGTGGCATTCCAACCTCAAAGTCTGGTGTGACTCACTTCACTTCACTTACTCGAGATCAAAGGCATCAATGATGCTTCTTCAAAATCAAGTGTGAAAGATTCGTCGATTTTTATTCAAATTCAAGTGTGGAAGATTCACTAGTGCTTCATCGAGCTTAAGTTTGGAGGATTCATTGATGTTCTATCTTCATGCTTAAGTTTGGAGGCTTTGTGATGCCATCATCATGCTTAAGTCATGAAGTCAACCTTAATGCAGAAGACAAAAAGTCAGGCCCGATGCGAAGGGTGAAAAATCAAGTCAGATGCAGCTGGTGAAAAGACAATTCTTTGTTTCATCAAGTCTAGTCTACATAGTTCTACCTCATACGTGAGATCAAGTTTCATCCGCTTAGCTCCGCCTCATATGCGAGATCAAGTCTGATCCACCTAGCTCCGCCTCATATGCAAGATCGACTCTAGTCCACCTGGCTTCGCCTCATCTCCAAGATTGAGTATGGTCTACCTGGCTCTGCCTCATATTCAAGTCAATTTTGGTCTTTCTACCTTCGCCTCATATGCAAGATCAACTTCGATTTTCCTGGCTCCGCCTTATATACGAGATAAAGTTTGGTCACCTGGCTCCACCTTATATACGAGATCAACTTCGGTCTGCCTAGCTCCGCCTCATATGCGAGATCGCGTCTGGTCTGCTTGGCTCTACTTCATATGCAAGATTAAGTTTGGTCCACCTATCTCCGCCTCATATGCGAGTTAATTTCGATCCTCCTACCTTCGCCTCATATGTGAGATCAAGTATGGTTCTCCTAGCTCCGCCTCATATNCGCCTCATATGCGAGTTAATTTCGATCCTCCTACCTTCGCCTCATATGTGAGATCAAGTATGGTTCTCCTAGCTCCGCCTCATATGTGAGATCAAGTCCTGTCCTCCTAGCTTTGCCTCATCCGTGAGATCGAATCTTGTCTGCTTGACTCTATTTCAACAACACAATCAAGTTCGATCTACCTTACTTCGCTTCATCTGCACGATTAAGTCCCTCGCGTCTGGTCTGCCAAGCTTTGCTTTATATGTAAGATCAGGTCTAGTTTTCTTTGTTTCATCACATCTGCAAGATGAGAGTCAATGAAACACTAAGATCAAAGCAACCAGAACACCAAGATCAAGGCCAACGGAAAATTGAGATCAAAGTCGGTAGAACACTAAGATCAAAATTGATGGAACGCTCAAGTCGACACTAAGATCGAAGCCAATTGAACATTGAAATCATAATTGGTAGAACACTAAGCTTGAAAACCGATGAAACGCTTAAGTCAAAGACTCTAGCTAAAACCGACGAAATCCTCAGGTCGCGGATTAAGATCATGCTCACATGAGGAATGCTAAAATTGAAGCCCCGAACTACCACCCGTTTAATTATTTTCTGTTAAAAAAAAAAGTCACTTGCCATGTTTAAAAAAATAAAAAAGAAAGGAAGGAAAGTAAATGCTTAAATGAATAAATATATAATAAGTGTGGCAGAGCTGGTGACTGCTCCTACAGGCTATATAGTCACCCACATAGAAGCTGTGTCTAGCAAGAGTCAAAACGTTGTTGGTAGAGCTGACAACCACCCCTACAGGCTATAAAGTCACTCACATAAGGGTTGTGTATAGCAGGAGTCAGATTGTTGTTGGCAAAGCTAACGACCACCCCTGCAGACTACATAGTCACCCACATAGGGGTTGTGTCTAGCAGGAGCCAGATTGTTGTTGGCGAAGTTGGTGACCACCCCTGCGGGCTACACAGTCACTCACATAGAAGTTGTGTTTAGCAGGATTCAGATTGTTGTTGGCGAAGTTAGTGACCACCCATGCAGGCTACACGGTCACCCACATAGGAGTTGTGTCTAGCAAGAGTCAGATCATTGTTGGTGGAGCTAGCGACCACCCTTGCAGGCTACACAGTCACCATATAGAGGTTGTGCCTAATAGGAATCAGATCGTTGTTGGTGGAGCTAGTGACTACCCCTATAGGCTACACAGTCACCCATATAGAGGTTGTGTCTAAAAGGAGTCAGATCATTATTGGCGAAGCTGGCAACCACCTATGTAGGCTACACAGTCACCCACATAAAGGTTATGTCTAACAAGAGTCAGATCGTTATTAGTGAAGTTGACGACCATCCCTACAGGCTACATAGTCACCTATATAGGGACTGTGTCTAGCAGAAGTTAGATCGTTGTTAGCGGAGCTGGCAACCACTCCTGCAAGCTACACAGTCACCAACATAGGGGTTGTGTCTAACAGGAGTTAGATCGTTGTTGGCGGAGTTGGCAACCAGCCCTGCAGGCTACACAATCACCCAGATTAGGGATGTGCCTAATAGGAGTCCAATCGTTGTTGGTGGAGCTGGCAACCACCCCTACAAGCTACATAGTAACCCACATAGAGGTTGTGTCTAACATGAGTCAGATCGTTGTTAGCAAAGTTGGCAACCACCCCTGCAGGCTACACGGTCACCCATATAGAAGCTATGTCTAACAGGAATCAGATTGTTGTTGGCGGAACTGACGACCACCTCTACAGGCTGCATAGTCACCCACTATAGGGGTTGTGTCTAGTAGGAATCAAATTGTTGTTGGCAAAGCTGGCGATCACTCCCGAAGGCTACACAATCACCCACATAGGGGTTGTGTCTAGCAGAAGTCAGATCATTGTTGGTGGAGCTGGCCATATATTCACCCACATAGGAGTTGTATCAAGAGTCAAATTGGTTGTGAGCAACTTTGGTGTCAATTTCATTATAAGGAGGCAAGCATTTAAAACATTCAAGAATATATCTACTAAGGATATGCAAAAAGTATGACTCTTAAAAAAATTGTCAGAAAAAAGGAAAGGAAAAAAGAAAAAGGGGAAAAACATGGGAAAAAAACAACAAAAAAAAGGGGAGGGGGGAAAGAAGGAAGAAAAAAGAAAAAAAAAAGAAGAATAAAGTAGGTGTGGAAGATGAGAATGAAAAAGATGTATGTTGTGAGCCTTATTTATGAAGGTCAATATGAATTCAAATTAGGATTTCCTACTAAAATATCGTCTCTTTAAAATATTTTGATAAGATTTGAATCAAAATATCTTATCTTTTAAATTTCAATTTTAGATTCTTGGTGGTTTTGAATATATTAGCCTTAAATCAAATGATATCAAAATCCATTTACATCAATTTTAAATTTGGGCATATTCCAAATTTTATCTCAAATTCATCTCACATTGAAATTTGATTATATTCCAATTTTTAATCAAATTTAGCTTTTATCTTCAATCTAAATCAAATTAAGGGTAAAACCTCGAATTTATTTCAAATTAAAATTGGCTCATATTCCAAAATTTATCCTAAATTCAAATTGTAACTTTGAGATTAAATTATGAATAAAATCTCAAGTTAAAATTTGGCCATATTTCAAATTTTATCCAAGTTCAAATAATCCAAATTTAGTCTTCTATCCTCGAAACAAAATTAAATTATGGATAGAGTCTCAAATTTATCTCAAAATAAAATTTGGTCAAATTCCAAAATTTATCTCAAATTCAAATCAAGTTTAGCTTTTATTCTCGATCCAAATCAAATAGAGGTAAAATCTCAAATTTATTTCAAAGTTAAATTTGATCATATTTCAAATTTTATCCTAAATTCAATTTGTTCAACCTTGAGATTAAATTAAACTGTTTATGTTCGACGACGACAGTAGATAAACTATAGCTTAGAACACAAGAAAACATTGGCTTTGATACCAATCGAAGGGATCGAATCCTTGCGGAAGCATGTAAACACCTTGCATTTAGATAATCGATTTTTAAAGAAACAAAAAACGGAAAAGAAATAATGCATTTGTAGGATAGCATTCAAAGAAAGCATAGGCATGCTTGAAAAATGAATAATAGGAGAAATCACAACTTACCTTTGTTGATTCCTCTAGTTTTCTTCTTCCACTTTTAATAATCTCAAACTTCTCCAATGTAGAAGGACACCACCAACGAGATTATCTTGTTATTCTCTAGGATTCAAAGAACTTGGAAGTGTGGTCTTCAAGAACTTTGAGGAGAAAAATGGTAGAGAATTCTAGAGAGAAGCAAGAGAGAAGGTGGAGGCTAGGTTTTTGTGTGATATCAAAATCTTATTTAAAATGGCTATAAGGATGTGGAGAAGAGTTAACCCCTTCTCTAAGAATTTTCTTTTATGCCTTTAATGCTAATTAATTAAATAACCCTTATTTAATTAATTGATACCTCAATTAAATAACCATATATTAAATTCTATTTAATATACATTTAATTATATGCTAATCTCTAATCTCCATTATTTCTTAATCAATTAATTAACCATTAATTAATTAATTAATTATCTATATTAAATCATATTTAATGTTAATTAACATATAAATATCACATTTGTATACATATCTTTGTTAATCTAATTCATATATATCTAATATTTGAATTGTATTCAAATATATCTCCCTTACATAATTTGGATCATAGATCACATCTGTAAATAACCATTATATATTAATCTCATTAATATAAAGTTTCCTCATTTGATTTCAACAATTTAATCATTCCTCATTACTATCCTTCAGTGAGCTAACAAGGGAATTTTATGGACATACAAATTAGAAGCGTCAATGATATGAGATTTATTGATTAAACTTCTTTAATCCAATTAATCAATAACATTAACTCTCGATCACTCCGCTAAAGACCGATAGTTGTACTCTTCGCACTGTAGATATGTTTCAGTGTCCATGGATATAATCAATCAACAGTGAGTCGACCCTTCACGAATCGCTCATAACTACAATTGGGCCAAATTACTGTTTTACCCTTATAGTTATATCTAACTTCTTAAGTACCACTGATTCCTCTAATGAACAAACAATTTATAGTCTAATATAAACTAACACATCTCGGGCCAGTAAAGGGTTGAGGCCGTTGTTCAAGACCTGGAATCAATTGTTAAAGGAGTAATTTATCTACTTTCCCAAAGAATGTGAAAGAGTGAATTCCATCTCGTGTAGTTGTGTTTCCAGCTCCCTAATCAGACAAATCCCCAAAATGGATGGCTTGTTGAGTTAGCTATCATGGTCACTCTCACCCATACAGATCAAAAGACTGCCGTCATAAACAGGAGTTCACAACTCACTTGGGATTAAAGTCAAGTCTCCTATGATCATCCTAGTAAAATATTAGTTTCTTCAAGTAAAGGTGTTATAAAGAGAAACTAATTATTTCATGGTCTGGTCTATATATAAACTCCTTTATACAGGATACCCTCATTCACATGTCTCTACATAAACAATACGGTTCATATTGTCTATAACATTTACAACTCATGTAACAATTACAAAGTGGGTCATATCTGCAGTGTTACCAGGATAAGGCACCCAACCTTCATCCATTTACTGTAGACCTTTTAGGTTATTAATTGAACATGAACCACATGTATGTCAACCACACACTGTTCAAGTGACTTCATATAACATTGGATCTTAGTTGGCTGGATTGAATTAATGTTGTCTAAATATTAAATAAAATACCTATTATTTTATTAGATAAATAATTTGTGTTAACAAAACTACAAACCACGAGATACACTAGATTTAGGACATCAATCCCAACGCTGATGATGCCACATGTTTCCTGATCGTTGGATTGAATAAAATTAATTTGGTCCATTTTGATATTATCATATGGGCTAAAGTCGAATTGAGCTCGAAAATAGGCTGAATTTGACCCAAATGTCAAATAAGACCTAAATCCAATTAGTTGGGCCCAAGGGCAAGGTCCATGGACCAACCCAGCCCAAGCTCACAAAGCCCACCTGAAAACTTTATAAATAGAGAAATTCTCTTCATTTGCGAGGGTCAACAATTCTACACGCCAAAGAGCCTAGAGGAAATTCTCTACAATCAGAAAACTCCTTGACTCATAAAGCTGACCACACTTGAAGATTGAAGTCCTTTGGAGACAAAGCATTCTTCGAAGACTCAAACTTCAAGAACGTCCACACGTTCCACTTCCATACATCAAGCGTACGCATTCAACCGAGAGAGAATCAGAGGATCAAGTACTAGAGATCGAACCACATCCGTACCAAATCTACATCAACACAAGTTTAACTCTAAGAAATACGTTTCTCCATAAGCCTCGTGCGAACATTGATCCTCCAAAAAGATCATCAAGCCCAAGGGTCTATCATCCAAGAAGATCAACAAGCCCAAAGATACATCCAAGAAGATCAACAATCATCCAAGAATATCATCAAGCTCAAAGGTCAATCACCCAAAAAGATTAACAAGTCTGAGGTCGATTATCCATGAAGATCATCAAGCCCAAAGATCGTTCATCCAAGAAGATTAAAAAAAAAACCAAAGGTCGATCATCAAGCTTAAAGGCCGATCACCCAAGAAGATCAATAAATCTAAAGGCTGATCATCCGAGAAGATCATCAAGCCCAAAGATCGATCATCCTAGAAGATCAACAAGCCCAAAGATTGATCATACAATAAGATCATCAAGCCCAAAGGCCGATCACCCAAGAAGATCAACAAGCTTGAAGGCCGATCATCTAAGAAGATCATCAAGCCCAAAGGTCGATCACCCAAGAAGATTAACAAGCCTAAAAGTCAATCATCTAAGAAGATCATCAAATTCAAAGGCCAATCATCAAAGAACAAGGTTATTATACCGAAAGTGGATACAACATCGAGCTTTGATGATGTGGCGGACACGCCATCGAGCTTTAAAGATGGGAAAAATACGCCATCAAGTTTTGAAGACGGGACGATATGACATCAAGTTTTGAAGACAGGACGATATGCCATCGAGCTTTGAAGATGGGGTGGATATGTCATCGAGCTTTGAAGATGAGGCGGATATGCCATCAAGCTTTGAAGATGGGATAGATACACCATCAAGCATTGAAGATAAGGCGAAGTTAGGCGGATCAGAGTTAATCTTGCACCTGAGGTGAAGCCAAGAATACCGTTGTTGATCTCACATGTGTGCTGGAGCCAGGAAGATCAGAGTTGATCTCGCATGTGAGGTAGAGCTAGGAGAACTGTAATTAATCTCGAATATGAAACGGAGCCAAACAGACCATTCTTGATCTTGCATATGAGGCAGAGCTAGGAAAACCAGACATGATTTCACATATGAGGCGGAGTTAGGAAGACCATGTGCAATCTTGTAGATAAGGTGGAGCCAAGCAGACTGGACTTGATCTCACGTATGAGGTAGAGCCATGTAAACTAGACTTAACAAAGCAAATATTAGTCTTTTCTAGCTACATCGGACTTGATTTTCCACCCTTCGCATTAGTCCTGACTTTTTATCTTCCGCATTAAGCTTGACTTCGTGACTTAAGCATAATGATGGCCTCGCAAAGCTTCCAAACTTGAGCATAAATATGTGATAACGGGCAGAAATGCACGTTATTACAGTGCTAAGTTATTAAACAATGAAGGTTCGCGTTGATAAAATATGTTAGATTGCATCCAAAAAGCATTAAGTTCATAAAATTGCAGTCGCATGTGTTCATCGCATAGAAATAGTTAATTTTTGTATTTTTTTCAGAATATGCGTTGACGCAAGGCGAAAAGCACGATCACAAGAAATCAACGGTTGAGCGCAGCATTACCGCAAGGCTTTGCGATGATTTGTGCTCGTAAGCATCTGCTCAAGAAGGATTGCCGCATAGAGTCGACATAACTTGGTGGGCACATTTGGGTGAAAAACATAATTAATCACGATGGGACAGAAAGCTGATGACGGTCGAATCCGAATTAAGTTGACAAGCCGCTAACGATAATAAGTACACTCAGCTTTTCGATGACAAATATTCGGCGAATCAGTCAGAGAATTAAAGTCATCTCATTTGTGCAATCATAAGAGAGAAGCCGCCTTTCACCCTGAAGCTCTATAAATACCGAAGCATCCTTCAGAAAAAGGGTTCGGTTCAACTGTTCAGCCAGTTCAGAAAATTTTCCCTTAGATTAGCCTTGTTCTTAGTTTTTCTTTTATTTTAAGGCGAAGCGAGATAAGGGAAGAGACGCTGAACGATCGCTCAGGGAAACTCGAGAGAGAACCCGGAGCCGTGGAAAAGCAGAGAGCGGGCCCACTCTCATGAGAGCGAGGCTATCTGTTGAACAAGAGTAGAAAAGATAGTGTAAAAGCCTGGGAAGCAAGAGATTGCTACCAGGCTCTTTATTCTCTTATTGCATTGTTATTTTGTATTTCAACTCTACATCTATACAATGGAATTTCTTTATCTACATCTATTCACTCTCTTAGCACGCATGAATAGCTAAACTTATCGATTAGGTTGAGAAGAACTAAGCTAACATGACTTAGGATCTTCATTGCATGCGATTATCTTGTTTTATGTTGTACCCAACACCCCTTTAGAGCTACTCGAGCGAGAGTCTAAAGAAAGAACCTAAGACTTGAGAGAGCGAGGTTAGAATCTAGACTCAAGAGAGCAAGATTAGATCTACACAAACAAGAGATAGGGACTTAAAGATAAGCTCTGTTTGCCAACATGCATCGCATACACCCTAGAGATAGGTTATGATATTATGTGGTCGCCTTATTTGTGTGTGTGTCATTTTTTTCATCGCCATGGATAAGGAATTAGAGGCTTATGTGTAAGTCCTATAAACTTCATCGCATATATCGCATGCGTTCTAGCATTCACGTCGAGAGATGGTTTACTATTGTATGTAGTGTTCATGGTCGCATAACATGAACGCATCTTAGGAAGTGTTAGTTGAACCTTTCTCAACCCGTTCACCGCATACTCATCGCATCTTCCGTTTTATTCAACTCTTTTTCGAAACTCCGTCGCATTATTTTTATTACCGCAAACAACAACACTCAAACAACTATTTAAGTACGCGGGTTACCCGCAAAGTCTTCATTGAAATTACCACCGCAAAATTGTTTTTCCCAAGTCCCTGAGTTCGGACCATAACTTACCAGTAAACTCAGGGTTATATACTTGGATTCCATTGAGAAAATTGTTTGCTTAACGCCATTTTCCATCACGCATTCCACCATTAATCCACCTCATTAAAATAACGCATCCAAGATTTTTGGTGCCTGCCGGGACTTCGGAAAATCAGTGTGCTTAACTATTAATTTTAATTTCTTTGTTACGCTCCTCAATCTCTTGGCAAACGACCCGAAGATTTGAGAGGACTTCAGACAAAGACTGAAGAAATAGCCATCCACAACAACAGACAGATAAAGAAGATATCCAGAGCAGGCCCTTAGAAACAGGCAACAAACGGAAAACAACGTCATGGCCGAATCTAATCCTTTTGGAAATCGATCATAATAGGCCTATTAGACTATGGCATCGCCAACCTCTACGATTTCTCTCAGGAAGTCATAAGGCCCCCTCGATGGAAAGCCGTTTCAAAATTGAAGCCGGTCCGTGATGCTGCAAGATGCATCCAGACTGCAGACATCAGACGAGGACGTGTGAGCGAGGACCCGTACGCCCACCTCCGCAAACTTTATAGAAATCTGGCAGACACTTTTTGTTCCGAACATCCTTGCCAAGAAGTTTGACTAACTTTTTTTTCCCATTTCTCTTGTGGGATCAGCTCGAAGTGGGCGTATTCCCTCGAGCTGGGAAGACGATTACTTCACGGGAAACAGGGTCGTAGAGAAGTTTATGAAAGAAATATTTTCCACCTATTTGAACCGCTAGACGAAGGAAACTAATAATCCAATTTAGAACAAGACAATGGAGAGAATCGCCTATACGATGCCTTGGGCGGAGGTTTAAGAGGCTGAGTCAGGGACTGTTCCACACAACTGATTACCAGACTGCCTGTCAATGGAAAATCTTTTATCACGCTTTAAATCAATCCCGCAGACCGCTGCCAATGGGGCAGTCGCTGGTGGTTTGCTAGACCAAAAGTATGATGGAGGCTAAGAACATCTTGGATCGCATCTCTAAAACCACGAAGATTGGAGAGAGAGGAGTATCAGAGACTGAGAATTAAGGATAACAACGCAAACAAGGTGCTATCGCTTCACTTACAGAGTCAGATGACCGCAATGATGAACCTTAATCAGGGAATGCGATCAAACAGCCCAACACCGCAAAGTGGGCAAGTGAACGTAATTAATCAGAATACCGAAGGTGTGCGACTTGTGGTGATAGACATGCAATGGAAGAATGCCCACAGAACCCACAGTCTATTTATTTTATGAAAAATAATCCATTCTCTAACATCTACAACCCCGGGTGGAGAAACCACCCCAACTTTGCGTGGAAGAATCAGCAGCAAAATTTCCAATCTGTGGCACAAAATGAAGGGCCACACGGATTCTTCCCGCGAAATAAAAGTCAGACGAGCAACAAAGCCAGTAGTTCGCAACCACCACAATCTTCTTCCTTGGAAAGTCTGTTAAAGCAGTATATCGAGAAGAACGAAACTGTGCTTCAAACCAGGCTACGTCCATCCGCAACTTGGAGTTACAGATGGACCAGATTTTGAGTGAGCTAAAGAAACGACCGCAAGGGGCCCTGCCGAGTTCAACAGAACTCCCACGCAACCCGGGGGGATTAGGTAAAGAACAATGCCAAGTCGTGACACTGTGGAGTGGAAAAATTATGGAGAGAAAAAGGAAGGAGCCTAGCCGGATTGCTCCCATTGCGTTGGAACCTAAAATTGCGGTGACTCAAGAAGAAGAAAGGGAAAAATAAGTGATAGAGCCAGAAGTTGCGTCCACCTCAAAGCCAACAGAGAAGGGGACCGTGAGAGTACAGTTTCCACCTTTCTCCCAGAGACTCAGAAAGAAAAGGAATGATGAGGCACAGTACCAACGCTTAATGACTATGTTAAAACAATTGCATATTAATATTCTGTTCAGTGAAGCGATTGAAGAGATGCCTGTATAAGCGAAGTTTCTGAAGGATATGGTAATCAAGAAGAGAAGCACTGGTAAGTTTGCCACGGTGGCTTTGACGTAGAGCTCGAAATCAATAATCCCACCAAAGATGAGCGATCCTGGGAGCTTTACTATACCTTGCTTAATTAGAGGACTGTACATCGGGCAAGCATTATGTGACCTTGAAGCCAGCATCAACTTGATGCCTCTGTCAATCTTTAAGCAGCTGAATGTGGGGCAACTTGTGCCCACGACCGTGACTCTCTAACTTGCAGATAGATCTCTGGTGCATCTAGAGAGGAAGTTGAAGGACGTGCTGGTCACCATCAACAAATTTATCGTACCAGCAGACTTCATCATCTTAGATTACGAAGCCGACAAAGATGTGCCCATCATCCTGGGGCGACCATTTTTGTCAATAGGTCATGCTCAGATTGATGTGCACAAAGCAGAGATCACTTTGAGCGTAAATGGACAGAAGCTCAAGTTCAACATCATCCTTGCCATGAAGTTTCCTGACGAAGAAGACCTGCATGAATCTTACCAAGATCAGAGTTTTAATGAAGAAGAGAAGCCTGACAATGAAAATGAAGATAAGGATGCAAGCACATCCATTGTGACATGTAATGCGATCATAGAAAAAACAAACAAGGAAAAATAGATGATCGCAACCTAAGAAGAAGAGCCAATAGAAAATGAAGAAAGAAAAACAACGCAACCGTCCTTGAAAGAACCACCAATAATAGAGTTAAAGACCCTACCGAATCACCTAAAGTATGCATTTTTAGGGCAGAATGAAAAGCTACCAGTCATTATTTTCTCTGAACTCAATGAAGACCAAGAGAATGCATTGATGAGCAATCTGAGGAAACATGTGCGAGCGATTGGCTGGACATTCGAGGAATTAGCCCTGCATACTGTATGCTCCGAATTCGTCTCGAAGAAAAACATAAGGCATCGATTGAACATCAACGCAGACTCAACCCTACGATGAAAGAGGTCGTTAAGAAGGAGATCATCAAATGGTTAGATACGGGCATAGTTTATTTGATAGCAGACAGCACGTGGGTTAGCCTTGTGCAGTGTGTGCCAAAAAAGGCGGCATGACGGTAGTCCCCAACGAAAATAATGAACTGATACCGCAAAATATCTTGAGGACTCTATTGAAATCTTCATGGATGACTTCTCTGTCTATGGGCACACCTACGAAGTCTGTCTGGCCAACCTGGAAAAGATATTGAAAAGATGCAAGGAGACGAATCTCGTTCTCAACTGGGAAAAATGCCATTTATGGTGAAGAAGGGCATTGTGCTGGGGCACAAGGTATCTCGAGACAGGTTGGAGGTGGATAAAGAAAAAATAGAAGCAATTGAAAAACTCCCATCTTCAACAAGTGTAAAGGCTGTAAGGAGTTTCTTGGGGCATGCCGTATTTTATAGAAGCTTTGTCATGGACTTTTCGAAAATAGCACGACCGCTGAGTGTGTTGATGGAAGCTGACAGAAAATTTGATTTTGACGACAATTGCCTCAACGCATTCAGGATTTTGAAGAATGCACTGACAAATGCGCCCGTGTTAATCGCACCTGATTGGACACTTCCTTTTGAATTAATGTGCAATGCAAGCGGGTATGTGATGGAAGCAGCTCTGGCACAAAAGAGAAAAAAATCTTACATCCCATCGCATATACGAGTAAGATGTTGAATCCTACTCAGACTAAGTACACCACCACATAAAAGGAGCTACTTGCGGTAATTTTTGCATTGGAAAAGTTTAGAGCGTATTTGCTCGGAACAAAAGTACTCATCCACACTGATCATTCGGTGATACAGTATTTAATGACAAAGAAGGATGCGAAACTAAGGTTGATCAGATGGGTTCTCCTCGTCCAGGAATTTGACTTAGAAATAATTAATTGTAAGGGGACGGAGAACCAAGTTGCAGATCACTTGTCCAGATTGGAAAACCTAGAGGTTGATCGCAACCAATCAGAAGTGAGTGCGGTGTTCCCAAACGAGCAGTTGTTCCATATTGAAGAATTACCATGGTATGCTGACATAGTCAACTATCTGGTTTGCGAGCAATTTTCAGAGGATTATATTGACCACCAGAAGAGGAGGCTCAAGTATAAATGTAGATCATATTTTTGGGACGAGCCAAATCTGTATAAAAAGAGAGCAGACCAGATTTTGTGACTATGCGTACCAAATGCTGCTCAACAACGCATATTATCACAATGTCATGACTCACCATATGGTGAACACTTTGGAGGATAGCGAATCGCAGCTAAAGTATTACAGAGTGGATTCTACTGGTCAACATTGTTTAAGGATGCAGCTGACTATGTGATGAAGTGAGATCAGTGCCAACGCACAGGTAACATTTCATGGAAACATTCAATGCCTATGAACACCATCTTGGAACTTGAGTTGTTCGACATATGGGGTATCGACTTCATGGGACCATTTCCTCCGTCGAATGACAAAAATTATATTTTGTTAGCCGTCGACTATGTATCCAAGTGGGTAGAAGTTGTGACAAGCGCCACAAGTCATGTGGTGGTAGTCTCTAAATTCCTAAAGAAAAACATTTTCACTCGTTTTGGCACCCCACGTGCCATAATAAGTGATGAAGGGTCCCACTTTGTCAATCATACTGTCAAGGAACTGCTGTGAAAATATAACATTCTCCACAAAGTGGCCACTGCATACCATTCGTAAATGAATGGTCAGGCCAAGGTGTCCAACCGGGAGATCAAGCTGATACTTGAGAAGGTGGTAAGGCCTTTGCGAAAGGATTGGGCAACAAAGATCGACGATACGTTGTGGGCATACCGGACTGCATTTAACACACCCATAGGTATGTCCCCGTATGCGTTGGTATTTGGTAAGGCGTGTCATTTGCCTCTGGAGCTGGAATACAAAGCACTATGGGCGGTGAAGAAGCTAAACTTTGATTTGAAGAAAGCAGGGGAAGCAAGAAAACTTCAACTAGTCGAGCTGGAGGAATGGAGGATTAACGCATATAAGAACGCATCTAAGAGAAGCGCGAAAAGTGCTGGCACGACAAACACATATACGGCAAGAACCTCCAAGTCGGGCAGAGAGTCTTACTATTCAACTCACGACTATGGCTCTTCCCTGGGAAATTAAAATCACATTGGTTCGGACCATTCATAGTTAGAGAGGTATTTCCGCATGGCGCAGTTGAATTATCTAATGATGACGAAACCAACATATTCAAAGTTAATGGGTAACGAGTAAAAGTGTATCACGGAGAAGGCTGGCATCGCCAAGTCGACTCCGTGAAACTGAGAAACTCTGAATAAGAAAGAAGTAAGTGGTCCCTGCGCTATCAGATGATCGAAATTCATTAGGGACGCAAGTTTGTGAAGTACCTGTTGGAATCATGAAATCTTCAACTTTTCTCTACCCCTCAGATTTTTCATTTCACTATGTTTTTCAGTTCTTTATCTAAAAAAACGATTGCAATGAAGCGATTTTGCTAACTTTCTTTTTTAATATTTGACACTCTCGATGTTTTTCTTGCAACAATCGAGGCAAACGATTACAGAGGTGATAACGAGGAGAAATGCACGTGATTACATTGCTAAGTTATTAAACAATGAGAGTTTGCATTGATGAAATATGTTAGATTGCGTCCAAAAAAGCATTAAGTTTATAACATTACGGTCGCATGCTTTCATCGCATAGGAACAGTTAATTTTTGTATTTTTATGCAGAATATGCGTTGACGCAAGGCGAAAAGAGCGATCACAAGAGATCAACGGACAAGCGTAGCATTACCGTAAGGCTTTGCAGTGATTTATGTTCGCAAACATCTGCTCAAGAAGGATTGCCGCATAGAGCCGGCGCAACTTGGTGGGTGCATCTGGGTGAAAGGCATAATTAATCACGATGGGACAGAAAGCTGATGACGGTCGAATCTGAATTAAGTTGACAGTCGCTAACGATAACAAGTACATTCAGCTTTTCAATGACAAATATTCGACGCACAAATCGAGGAATTAAAGCCATCCCATCTGTGCAATCATAAGAGAGAAGCCGCCCTTCATCCCGGAGCTCTATAAATACCAAAGGCATCCTTCAGAAAAGGGGTTAACAAGTTCACCTGTTCACCGATTTAGGAGCTTTAGCCGTGTCCATAGTTTTCTTTTATTTTTAAGGCAGAGCAAGGGAAGAGTAGAGACGCCGGAAGATCACTCAGGGCAACTCGAAAGAGAACCCGGAGGCGTAGAAAGCAGAGAGCGGGTCGACTCTCGCGAGAGCGAGATTATCTTTCGAACAAGAGTAGAAAGACAGTGTAAAAATCTGGGAAGCAAGAGATTGCTACTAGGCTCTTTATTCTCTTCTTGCATTGTTATTTTATACTTCTTCTTTATATTTATATAATGAAAGTTCTTATTCTACATCTGTTCACTCTCATTGCACGCATGATTAGCTAAAATTGTGGAATGGGTTGAGAAGAACTAAGCTAACATGACCTAGGAAGTTCATTGTTTGTGATTATCTTGTGTTATCTGTGCCAAACATCCCTTTAGAGCTAGTCTAAAGAAAGAACCTAAGACTTGAGAGAGCTAGGTTAGAATCTAGACTCGAGAGAGCAAGATTTGAACTGCATAAACAAGAGATAGGAACTTAGAGATAAACTCTGTTTTCCAACCTGCATCGCATGCATCCTAGAGATAGGAATGATATCATGTGGTCGCCTTATTTATGTGCGTGTCATTTTGTCATCGCATAAATAAGAATAGAGGCTTATGTATAGGTCCTATAGACTTATCGCATATATCGCATGCGTTTTAACATTAGAAACCGTAGCATTCACATCGAGAGATGGTTTACTATTGTATGTGTGTTGCATGATCGCATAGCATGAACGCATCCTAGGAAATGTTATTCGAAATCCTTCTTAACCTGTTCACCGCATACTCATTGCATCTTTCTTTTTATCAACTCTTTTCGAACTCCGCCGCATTTGTTTATTTTCATTACTGCAACTAACAAACCAACAACTATTTGAGTTACCGGTTACCGCAAAGTTTTCCTAAAAATTACCACCGCAACTTGTTTTCCCAAGTCCCTAAGTTCGACCCTAGACTTATCAGGAAACTCAGTGGGGTTTACACTTGGATTCCACTAAGAAAACTTGAGTGTTCAACGCATTTTCATCATCGCTTTTCATCCATAATTCCACATCATAAAATAACACAACAAGTTTTTGGCACCGTTGCTGGGGACTTCGGCAAAATAGTGTGCTAACGGTAATTTTTCTGATTTCTTTGCAGACTCTCAATCTCTGGAGAATTATGACCCGAAAATTGAGAGAACATTTCGACACTGACTAAGAGACAACTGATAACAGGCAGAAATGCACGTTATCATAGTGCTAAGTTCTTAAACAATGTTGGCTTGTGTTGATAAAATATGATAAATTGCGTCCAAAAAGCACCAAATTCATAATATTGTGGTCGCATGTGTTCATCGTATAGAAACAGTTGATTTTTTTGTTTTTATGCAGAATATGCGTTGACGCAAGGTGGAAATTGCGATCATAGGAAATCATTGGTCGAGCGCAGCATTACCGTAAGACTTTGCGGTGATTGTGTTCACAAACATTTGCTCAATAATAATTATCGCAGTTTGGTCGGCGCAAATTGGTGGGCGCATCTGGGTGAAAGGCATAATTAATTGCGATGGGACAGAAAGCTGATGATGGTCAAATCCGAATTAAGCTGACAACCGCTAACGATAACAATTACATTCAGCATTTTGGTGCCAAATATTCGGCGCATCAGTCAGGAAATTAAAGTCATCCCATCTGAGCAATCATAAGAGAGAACCCGCCTTCACCCCGAAGCTCTATAAATACCAGAGGCATTCTTTAGAAAAGGGGTTCACCAGTTCACCATCTCACGAGTTCACAAGTTCTATTCATAATTTAGCTTTGTTCTTTGCTTTTCTTTTACTTTAAAGCGGACGCGAGAGAAGAAGATTGTGCTGACAGATAGTTGCTGTAAGCTTGGGAGAGCGCCAGAAGCTTCAAGATCAGATAGAGGGCCGACTCCTGCGGAAGTAGGAATATATTTTGCACCGAATAGAAATTAACAGTGTAAAAGTCTCGGTCAACAAGGAATTGCTACCAGACTCTCTACCTTTATCTTCCATTGTTATTTTGTACTCAAACTCATTTATAAAAATGAAATTTACTTCTCTATATCTGTTCACTCTCTGTTATTTACGCAGAAGTAGCTAAATCTGTTGAATGGGTTGAGAAGCATTTAGCTAGCACAACTGGGAATCTTCATTCTATGCGATTATCTTGTATTATGTATGCTTCATTCATCCATTAGAGATACTCTGGAGGGTAGTCTAAGGACAGGATCTAGGTTTGGGAAAGTCAGGTTAGAATCTAAGCTCGGGAGAGTCAGATTAGAACGCATAATCAAGAGATAGGAGCTTAGGAATAAACACTATTTGCTATTAACGCATCACATGCATCCTAGAAATAGGATATAATTGTGTGCGGTCACCTTACCTTTATGCATCTTGCATCATCGCATAGGACAAGAGTAGAGACTTAGGAATAAGCTCTATGGACACTTTTGCATTCAACACATGCGTCCTAGACTTAGGAGCATCGCATTTGACATTTGACATTGATAAAGTTATTCCAAATTTTGCACTATCGCATCGTATTTTAATTTTGAAAGTCTTATCACCGCATCCTCTTTGATTACCGTAATTATTTGACATTGATAAATTTAGTAAGTTACCGCATGCTGTCTCTTTGCCAATTATGATTTCAATGATGAAACACATGCTTCTATTTTTTTCATATATACTAGAGTCAATTTAATCTTAGAAAAGTCACCTCATGAAATATTTCTAGAAGTTAGTGGTCTGCTAGCTTTCTTTCAAACTCTCTTTACGTAGCTTCCTAAGAACATTGCATGACTTCTTTCAATCTTTTGGAAATTAGGATATTGCCGCATTTTAAATTTGGGGGTGAGGTATTTATTTTTCGACCTTGCTATTTTTAGTTCTATCAAAAAAAAATTGAGGATAACAACTCCACTATCAACGCAATGGGGAAACCCATGTTGAAAAGAGTTGAGTTGTGAAAGGCACTTACCTGTAGTTGGATGTCCACATGACACATGTGGGGGCAAGCCAAAACGAAAGTAAGTCGCCAAGATCCATGCATAAATAAATGACCACAACTCCGCTGCCAAGTAAGTATGAGTTTAGTCTGAGGAAGAGCGCCTTGCTCGTAATTGGATGTCCACATGACACACGTGGGGGAAAGCCAAAACGAAGGAAGACACTTGGATCAATGCAAGGTCAAAAAAAAAAATAACAATGTCAAAAATATGCAAGGATAAAAAATCATTTAACACCCAAGTGAAAAGTTTTTTTTGAAATAAATCATGCGATGTCCTGGAATCTAGTAAAGTCCTTTTGAAGGTTAAACTTGCAGTCTTTAGGTCTTAGAAATATTTTAAGAAGATACTTGAATAAGAATTAAGGAAATTTTGGTGTATAGGATTTGAATGAAGTATCCTTGAGAAATCTAGGAAAAGAGATTTGCAGTCAACTTTCTAAAGGAAATCTTTAGCTTATGCTTGAGGACAAACATTGTTTAAATTTGGGGGTGTGATAACGAGTAGAAATGCACATTATTACAGTGCTAAGTTATTAAACAATGAAGGTTTGCGTTGATAAACTATGTTAGATTGCGTCCAAAAAGCTATAAGTTCATAACATTGCAGTCGCATGCGTTCATTGCATAGAAACAGTTAATTTTTATATTTTTATGTAGAATATGCGTTGACGCAAGGCGAAAAGCGCGATCATAAGAAATCAACGGTCGAACGCAGCATTATCGCAAGGCTTTGCAGTGATTTATGCTCACAAACATCTGCTCAAGAAGGATTGCTGCATAGAGCCGACGCAACTTGGTGGGTGCATTTGGGTGAAAAGCATAATTAATCACGATGGAACAGAAAGCTGATGACTGTCGAATCCGAAATAAGTTGATAAGCCACTAACGATAACAAGTACACTAAGCTTTTCAGTGACAAATATTCGGCGTATCAGTTAGAGAATTAAAGTCATCCCATCTGTGCAATCATAAGAGAGAAGCCGTCTTTCACCCCAAAGCTCTATGAATACTGAGGCATCCTTCAAAAAAGGGGTTCGGTTCAGCTGTTCAGCTAGTTCAGAAAATTTTCCCTTAGATTAACCTTGTTCTTATTTTTTCTTTTATTTTAAGGCGGAGCGAGAGAAGGGAAGAGACGCCGAAAGATCGCTCAAGGCAACTCGAGAGAGAACCCGGAGGCGTGGAAAAGCAGAGAGTGGGCCGACTCTCGTGAGAGCGAGACTATCTTTTGAACAAGAGTAGAAAAGACAGCGTAAAAGCCTAGGAAGCAAAAGATTGCTACCAGGCTCTTTATTCTCTTCTTGCATTGTTATTTTGTATTTCAACTCTACATCTATACAATGGAATTTCTTTATCTACATCTGTTCACTCTCTTAGCACGTATGAGTAGCTAAACTTATTGAATATGTTGAGAAGAATTAAGCTAACATGGCTTAGGATCTTCATTGCATGTGATTATCTTGTTTTATGTTGTACCCAATACCCCTTTAGAGCTACTCGAGAGAGAGTCTAAAGAAAGAACCTAAGACTTGAGAGAGCGAGGTTAGAATCTAGACTCAAGAAAGCAAGATTATATCTGCATAAACAAGAGATAAGGACTTAGAGATAAGCTCTGTTTGCAAACATGCATCGCATACACCCTAGAGATAGGTTATGATATTATGTGGTCGCCTTATTTGTGTGTGTGTCATTTTTTTCATCGCATGGATAAGAATAGATGCTTATGTGTAGGTCCTATAGACTCATTACATATATCGCATGCGTTCTAGCATTAGAAGCCGTAGCATTCGCGTCGAGAGATGGTTTACTATTGTATGTGTGTTACATGGTCGCATAACATGAACGTATCCTAGGAAGTGTTAACTGAACCTTTCTCAACTTATTCACCGCATACTCATCGTATCTTCTGTTTTATCAACTCTTTTCGAAACTCTGCCACATTTTTTTATTTTTATTACCGCAAACAACAACACCAAACAACTATTTGAGTTACCGATTACCGCAAAGTCTTCTTGAAAATTACCACCGCAAACTGTTTTTTCAAGTCCGTGAGTTCGACCCTGGACTTACCAGGAAACTCAGTGGGGTTTATACTTGGATTCCACTGAGAAAACTTGTTGCTTAACACATTTCATCCTGCATTTCATCCATAATTCCACCTCATAAAATAACGCATCAATATAGAGCATCAACGATTCCTCCAAACTTAAGCTTGATGAAGCACCAATGAATCTTTCTCACTTGAATTTGAATAAGAATCAACGAATCTTTCACACTTAATTTTTAATTTTGAAGATGCATCGTCGAAGCCTCCAATCTCAAGCAAGTGAAATGAAGTGAGCCACACTTGAATTTAAGGTTGGAATGCCACTTCATATGAGCGAAACATCAAAGCGATTCCCTAAACTTGAAGATGAAAAATCAACAATGAAGCCTATGAGCTTAAATTTGATGAAGCATAGACAAATCCTTCAAACTTGAGTTTAATGAAGCATCAACGAAGCTTCCGATCTTGAATTTTAAGAAGCATGGGCAAAACCTTTGAACTTGATTTTGAAGAACATTTATAGTTGAAGATGAAAAGTCAAACTTTAGACGAATGATGCCTCAAACTTGAAGTAAGCAACGCTCAACACTGCTTCTTTATTTAAGCGAGCAAAAAGACGATTGAATTTTCTAGCGAATACCTTATTGTATGCATCCAACCCGTGTAATATCGTGCAGACTACATGTGTCTTCAATTTGTTGTGTCACATCTTTACTAGGGATGAACATCTTTAATTTGTCGTGTTTTCCCCCAGTAGAGATGAACATCTTCAATTTATTGTACTGCTTCCAGTAGAAATCTACATCTTCAGTTTAGAGTTGCATTCCTTAGTGAGAATGAACAACATCAACACAAGTTCAACTCCATGAAATAAGATTCTCCGCACAACTCGTGCGAACACTTGTATAAAAATGATTGTTATTATATAGTCGAATTCAATATCAGTTAACTTTGAGAGATTAAGTATAAGATTTATTAAAAGTATATGAATTAAAACTTGATATTTGAAATTACATAACTAAAATTAAGCAAACTTCAAAGTAGGGAGACCAGATTTATACTTTGACATAAATAATAATAATCCATTATTTCTCCATAATCAAATAAGTTGTCTCAAGTTACAATGTCCATTCTTTGGAATATGTGTTAATAAAGGTTCTTGGAGACGTTAATTCATCATGCAAGTGTCAGGCAAGTCAAAATGTTTTCTATCAAATTCACAATTTTGTTGCATACATTTAAAAGTTTAGAAACAAAGGAATTATTTTCTTATTGAATAAGCCAGCCAGAGTCACGAGAAAGAAAATTCTGCAAGGAATTTACCGAGAAAATGGTCAGAATTAGCATCAAAAGGTTTCTATGAACTAGTACCCTTTTAAAAAAAGTTGTTTGAAATAGTTTTTTTTTTTATCCATCTCGATTGAGATCAACCACTGAGATTTAGATTAAAAAATGAATTGTTTCATCCATTGAATGTTTTGAACTTTTTGGATGAAATTTCAACTAAGATTAACGCATTTATGAGCTTTTTTGGTGAAATCTCGTGCAAGATTAACATCGAGATTCTATATATTTCCATAATATTACCTATTTTTTGTAAAACTTGATCTTTCCTAGAGTTCAAAATTCACATTGCAATCACATCATATTCATCTAGAAAATCCATTTGGGTAATTGGTAAATTCATTTGGAAATTTGAAAATTCAATTAATTGTGGAAAAAAATTGGGCAAAAGATTTGGAAAAATTAAGTTAATTTGAAATAAGATTTGGTAAATATCAACTATTTTTAAAAAAAATATATAAGATTTTGTATAAGATTTGAAAAAATTATATAGTATTCGAAAAAAATTAGGAGAATCTTAGTATTAATCCTATGCAAGATTTCATCACGAAAATTCAAACCAATCGATAGGATGAAAAAATTATTTTCTTAAAATCCAAATTTCAATAATTGATCTCGGTCGAGATTTTCCAGGAAAAACTACTTAAACAAACATTCTTAAATGGTGCTAATTTTAAAAATAGAAAACATTTGAAGATTATTTGCGACAATTTCTCAATTTATTCCCAACTACATAAGAAACCACAAAAAAAAAACAAAAAAACAAAAAACAAAACATTTCTGGTCACAATAGCCCACAAATAATTAACCACTTAAAAACCACACTTCTATTACAAATATTATAAAAAATGATAGATAGATGTTCATGCTTAGTGTCCAAATGTCATGTATCTTGTAAATACACATCATTAGTGTATAAGTCATTCCACATCCTACTTGCCAAGACTCCTATAAATAGTGGTCATTTGTGGATTTTGTTGGTTTGAAAGTATTGGTGAGAAATCCTAACTTTTTGGAGAGAAATTAAAGGAAATTTCATAATTCACTATTTTCTTTATTTCTTTATTTTATTTAAGTTGTTTATTTTATATCTATATATATATTTATATTCTTTTATATTCTTTTATTATTTATTTATTATATATATTATATTTTATTGGCATCTGTGTTACATTGTGCTCCTCAAATTTACAACACGTGTCACTTCCATCGCTGAAGATAGGTTCTAAAGGTAGGTCGATTTTTTTCCTCTTTATTATAATTAATATATTAAATAGTATTTTGCATATTTAGTACATATTAAATTTCTAATATAAATACAATATTTTATGATAGTATTGTCATGAAAAATCTCTCAAAATTAGAATTTTTCACCCTTGATATTCAATAATTATTTGTCATGGGCGCTCGATGCCGAAATTCACCTAGATGCTATGAATCTTGGAGAGAATATTAAAGAAGAAAATACGACATTCAGTCAAGACAAAGCAAAAGCTATGACTTTCCTTCGTCTTCATCTTCACAAGGGATTAAAAATTGAGTATCTTATAANGACATTCAGTCAAGACAAAGCAAAAGCTATGACTTTCCTTCGTCTTCATCTTCACAAGGGATTAAAAATTGAGTATCTTATAATAAAAGATCCCCGTATCTTGTGGAAAAATTTTAGAGAAATGTTTGATCATAAAAAAAGCAGTCATTCTTCCTAAAGCTCATTATGGGTGAATGCACTTGAGGCGACAAAATTTTAAATCAATGAATGATTACAACTCCGCATTATTTAAAATCAATTCGAAATTGTTAATTGCGGAGAGAAAATTACTGATGTTGATGTGTTAGAGAAGACATTTTCTACCTTTCATGTCTCGAATATGCTCCTGCAACAGAAATATCGAGAGAAAGATTTTAAACAATATTATGAACTAATTTTATGTCTTCTCGTGGCAGAACAAAATAACGAGTTATTGATGAAAAAATCATGAATCTCGACCAACTAGAACAACACCATTTCATGAAGTGAATGCGGTAAATGTTAATAATCGAAGTCAAAGGTCGTGGTCGTGGTCGAGGTCGTGACCGTGGCAGAGGAAAAATTAATATTATTTTTGTGGTGGTTGTTCTGATCATTCAAATTTCAAAAGAACCACACAAAATGATAATCACAAAAGGAAAGCTCCACAAGATAAGAGTTTAAAAAGCGTTTGAAAATAAATGCTTCCGATGCGGAATAACTGGCCATTGATCACATACCATTTAGTTGACCTCTATCAAGCCTCCTTGAAGGAAAAAGAGAAAAAATTTGGAAGTAAATTTTGCATACTATGACATATTTGACCCATCCCATATGACAAATTTGGATGTGGCAGACTTCTTTGAATCTCCTGAAGAGAAAATCAATAGAATTGATGAAACATCTAGTGTTTCATTTAACTTTGAAAATATCTAGACTTAACGTTATTTTTTTATTTCCATGTTTTTCTTCTTTTAGTAGATTTTAACCTTCATATATTCCAAATGTTGTTTTTCTTATTGTAATTATTTTCTTTTAATGAAGAAACCTGATCATTTTCATATGTTGGGTGATTAAATAATGAGTAAAGAAGATTTATGTTCGACAGACAGTGCAACTACACATACAAATATTTTTCCAAATTGACAATGCTGGAAGCAAAAGTCAATACAATATCGGGTTCTGCAAACCATGAAGGTCTTGGAAAAATAGATATTAATTTTCTTAGAGGAACAAAATTTACAATTGACAATGCATTATTCTCTAGTCAATCAAAGAGAAGTCTACTTAGTTTTAAAGATATATGTTGCAATGGTTATCGTGTTGAGACTGATAGTAAAAATAATGTAGAATATCTATATATTATCTTTACTGTCTCCAATGAAAAACATATATTGGAAAAGTTGTCTACTTTATCTTCTGGATTGTATTGTACTTATAACGAGTAATTGAAACATATGCAATAATGAACCTAAAGTTCATAAATCCAGATATATTTGTTATTTAGCATGATAGATTGAGTCATCCAAGATCTATAATGATGAGAATAATTATTGAGAATTCAAGTAGACACCCATTGAAGAGCGAGAAGATTCTTCAATATAATGAATCTCCTACATTTTTTAGAATGAATTTATGGTGATATATGTGGACCTATTTGTTGGGATTGATGCCCTAAACTCTCGTAGGGTCTTGTAGTTTGTAAACACCTGTATGAACAAATGCTTGTGATGAAATAATATGAGATATTTTCTTTACTGTTGTCTATGAAATATGAGATATTTTCTTCACTGTTGTCTATGAAATATGAGATATTTTATTTGTATTTACCACAAACCAATAAACTAAGATCCCTGGTTGTCGTTGTAACTTAAGCATGTATGTGGAGACATACAAGTGGATCATGTCTTAAGTGATAACCTAAATGGTCTGTAGTATATGGATATAGGAGGGAAACTTTATCCTGGTGACACTACGGATACGGCCCACTTTGTAGATAAGTTACAAGTGTTGTGACGTGCTATAGATGGTCTAATCCTGATCGATCATATGGAGACATGTTAGTGGGGGTGTCCTATACAAACGAGTTTGTATAAGACTGGACCACGAAGTGTTTAGTCTCATTATATAATGTCGTTCATGATAGAAACTTCATTTCACTAAGATGACCATAGGTAACATGACCTTAATCTTGAGTGAGTTGGGATTCCTGCCTATGAGGGTGGTCCTTTGATTTGCATGGGTACGAGTGACCAGATTACTGACTCAAACTTACCAGTTTGACGATTCGTTTGGTTGGGGAGCTGGGAACTTAGCTATACAAAATAGAATTCACTTCTTCCCTGAAGCAGGGATAAGTAGATAGATTGCTCCCTTAAGTGGGTCGATTCCGAGGCTTGAATGGTGCCATACACCTTCTCAAGGCCCGAGAGGTATCCACTCATAGTTAAACTGTGATGTATAGAGGGATCAGTGGTACTTGAGGAGTTAGATAGTAACTACAAGGGTCAAAACGGTAAATTGGCCTAGTTGTATTTACGAGCATCTGTGAAGGTTATCGTATTTGTTGAACTAGTTATATCCGATGGACACAAAAATACATTTGTAGTGAGAATAGTGCATTTTCGGCCTTTAGTAGAGTGCCCAGCATTTAACGGATGGTGGATCTCTTATTAACTAAGAGTTTAGTCAACTATTCACATATTGTTGGAGCTTCAAGCTACAGGTTCATAAGGTCACATTGATAGTTCAATGGATTCAAGTTGAGAATGATTTTTTTGGTCAGTTTGAAGTATTCAAATTGACAAGAGGGAGTTTGATTATATATGATTATGATTAAACTGGTTCAATTATATGTGTATTAATTGATATGATGTATAGATATATTATTTGGAGAATTTGATATAAGTATGATATTTATATCAAATAAAGGAGAAAAGGACTATGGTTTTAAATGTTACATATGATGTGATATTAAAACTATAAGTTATAAATATAATATGATAAGTTAGTTTATTTATATTTATTTATATTTAAAACAATTATATGATAATTGTTGGTAGTTTCTCTTTACCGTGCATGAAAGTGAGAGGTTATATTACAATTTTTAACGACCTATTTTAACTAATTAAAACAAATGGTTAACCTATGTGAGCATGCAGCTGTTCTTTGTTATGGATTTTAAATGTCTAACCCAATTTTATAATAGCTTATAAAACTTTAGACATGCTAAACATCCACAACATACAGGTATTCAATATCTAAATATAACACTTATATTAAATACAAGAAACCCTAACATGCATACTATATATTACAATAATTATAACATACTTTCAATGCATGTTGCATGCTTCCTATGGTGGGATTTTAAATCTAAATGACATACTATATGCACATACAAGATTTATTTAATTATAACATACATCCCATGCATAAATAATTAAACACATACTTGATATGGTTTTAGTTTTGGCAAAAACAAGCAAGCAAAAAGCCTAACTATTACAAAAACAGCTTTAACACCGCTCGGACCGCTCCAAAACCGCTTGAACCAAGACCAGAACCATCTGAACCGGACTAACAGAGACTAAACCGGACCAACCAATAAACCATTTGAAGCTGAACCGAACTAAACCTCAAGAGAACCGGTCGAACTGGCTTCTCTTGCTCTCGCTTCAAAATCTCGCTAAGTCAGATCGTTTAGCATTGACGACAATCGTCAATGCATTTGGCTTGATCGGTAAGTACTGCTTTCATCGTTTAGCAAACAACGCCTATCGTTTAACAAAGCTACACGATCGTTAAGTGTTTGCCTTCTATCATATAGTGTCATCATCTAGCACGGAGGATGCTACACGATCACCTTAGTGTCAAACACCATCGCATAGCTCCATCGTTTAGCACTGCGTCTTGATCGTTTAGTGCGTGCCCGAGGTAAGCGATCGTGTAAGTGCTTATCGCATAGCAATCGATGCATCGCTCAACTGCCACTCATAGGTAACGATCGTGTAAGTGATCGCTCGAACGCTATCGCATAGTTCTTCGCCGCATCGCTTAGCTCCCAATCAAAGGTAAACGATCGTGTAAGCGATCGCTCAGTGCCATCGCATAGCTCTTCGTCTCATCGCTTAGCTCCCACCCGAAGCTACACGATCGTGCAGTGCCATCGCATAGCAAAACAACGTATCCTTTAGCTCCCGAGGTAGACGATCGTCTAGCGCACAACACCTAAATGATTAACGCCCAAAGCTACATGATTGTTTAGCTTTTCCTTCATATCATCTAACGTATGAAGCTAAACAAGTTTAGCTCCTGAAGCTCAACGACGATATGAACAGAGGCTGATCGTCTGGAATCTGCAACTCGACCCCTTCGCTTGTTTATTCGAATTACAGCTTAATTTCAACTCTAAGGACTCCAAATAAATTACAGACTCTTGGGAAGACATTAAAGCTCATCAAGAAAGAGCCAATTACAAATTTAAACGGGGAATCAAAGAGAAATTAAAGGCCAAAACTCAGAAAACCATATCATTACAGCAGTTTCATATCTTCATACAAAACACCCACCAAACCAGAATTAATCCGAACTGAATGCTTATAAGATGCTCTAATACCAATTGTTGGATCAACACCATCATGCAGCGGAAGAAATCAAGATCCATAAGCACTCTAGTTCATTAATTTTGGTTGAAAAGAAACATGCTAAAAACAGAGTATAAAGGGTTTCATGAACATACCTTGGCCGAACCAACGAAATCTCCATTTTCAGCTGCAAAATCCTCGAATCCTTGTGTAGATTACCACAAGATCTTCCCTAATATCCTCTTGGTGCTCTAGATTGAGTTGTGGGACTCAAAATAAGCTGGAATCAAAGGGAATATGGAGAAAACTCATTGAACAGAACCCATTGAAGAACACCTTCTTCATCCGAATTTTTCAGCAAAAATTTAGTCAGTTCTCATGCCTTTCTTCACTCCAATCTCTTCAATATATTGGACTATCATGCAAAAAGATGTGCTGCATGGGATGCAGCTCATGCTTGGAGTAAAACAAAGGAGGAGGTGGTGGGTTCTTAGTAAGTTACTTTGCAGATGACTTGAAAAAACCCATTTTTTCAAGTTTTGTGATTTTCAATTTCAAAAATCTATTTTGATTTTAAAATCATATTTTATTTCTAAAATAAAAATTTATTAATTTTACAAATTAATTTCAAAAATTAGTTTTCTGATAAAATTAATAAATAATTATTTAAACAATTTAAATAATTCTAATTAATTTAATATCTAATATTAAATTAATTTTTACACAAATCCATCTTCATATATTTAAATCATATTTAAATATATGTTCTCCAATTTCGTTTGATTCTAATTTGAACGTTTCAAATTAACTTATCACACTACTCTAGAACTAATCCATTTTCGAGCTAAGTAAGGGGACTCTCATGGACCTACAGATCATGGGCTCCAACGATCCGAGATTAATTAGCTAAACTCATTAGACCGATCTAATCCCCATTCGTTAACTAATGGGTCACTCCACTAAAGCCCATAGTTGAACTCCCCTCACTGTAGATATATTATGTCCACTCGATATAACCATGATTAGTAAGTTAACCCTTCATAGGTTGTTCGCAATAACGGCTGGGTCAAATCTTTGTTTTACCCTCGAAATTACCTCTTGTTCCTTAAGTCCCACTGATCCCTTAATGAACAATTATTTTATGATCCAATCACAAAACCGAGTCCCTCTCATATAGTATGAGAGGGCGGGATCCCTTGTTCAAGCCCCAAAATCAACAGTTAAGGGAACAACCTCTCTATTATCCCTAAAGCGGGTAGGAGTGAATTCCCTCTTGCACCCTATGTCCTCAGCTATCTATCCAGTCTTACCTCTGAAATGGCAGTCATATTGAGCTGCACTATTGAGCCAACCCTCACCTATGCAAATCTAAGGGCAATCCTAGATAAACAAGAGTTCATAATTAGCTTAAGATTAAGGTCAAGTTACCTAGGTCATCGCTTTGAAATAGTCCGTCTTAAATAGTAAACAACGTTATAAAGTGAGAGTGACTCATTTCGTGATCCGATCTTGTACAAACACTTTTGCACAAGGACACCCCCACTCCTCATGTCCAACATGAACGAATCAGGATCACTTCGTTTGTAGCACTTTACAACTCCTTGTAACAACTACAGAGCAGGCCGTATCCAATAGTGTTACCAGAATAAGGTATCCAACCTTATCCATGTACTATAGATCATTTTGACTATTTACTCGAACCTGATCCACCTTTATGTCTCGACATAAAATTCAAGTACTCATCTAATAGTCAAGGGACTTTTAGATTTATTGGATTTCTATTCAAGCAATAGGTTTATTTAATAACACCTTTATTGAATTTTCAGAATAAGCTTCATTGTTTACATACCATGAGTTTTAGGACATAAAACCCAACAGGACGGGGCAAAATGGGAAGGGTGTCCCCGCCCCATCCCCGACCTCGACCTCGCCCTCATTAGGTTTTTTTAATAATATATACACAATTAGATTTTTACATTTAGCTTAGTTTTTAATTTAGCCCAATCTAAGCCCAACTAAAGTGTCCAAGTCCAAACCAAAGATAATTTTACAAAAAAAAAAAAAAAAAAAAAAAAAAAAAAAGTCACCATGGAAAAATAAAAGGGAAGATAGGGAATTGGTCTTCGGAGGATTCGTTTCCCCGATGGGGAATCCCCATCCCTGCCTTGAATGGCGGAGATGAGGATAAATCCCCCATCGGAGACGGGGACGAGGAACCCTCTCTCGCCCAGCCCGGTCCCATTGCCAACTGTTCGTTGATTTCGTGATGCGAGCTTAGGAGTGTATTGTATAAAGTAATTGAAAAAATAAAGGTAAATGTGAATGATGTGTTGCTACGTTTATGATGCATTAGTGACGTGTAGATTCGTTAATGATATGCAACGGGACGCATGATATTCCTCTATAGGCGTTCAAGTTTTCCTAAATCAGATCCAAGTATAAATCTAACTTAGGTTCCTGGTAAATCCAGGATCGAACTCAGGGATTCAGATTAAAGCTAACGCAGACCTTGCATTGTAACTGTTGTCGAAATTTCCTAAGTGAATGTAGAAATAAGTTATTTACACTAAGTTGTTGTGTGCATGCAAGAAGATACAAAAGGGTCAAGTAGAGAATAAGGGGTCGTGTAAAAATGGAGTTTAATGCAAATGATATGCGTCGATCTAAGTTAGATGTACATGAACAAGAATATGATGCGTATGAGATGACTTGCTTATCTTTGTTTATGCGTTAAACTTCTATTCGGCACTTCTCAATGCGAATGTCATACAATGCCTATCTCTAGGATGTATGCGTCAGTCATAGGATGCAATAAAACACCAATGTGTCTATCTCTAGATGTACTAAGTGTTTCTAACTTAATGCTAGCTTGCTTATTCTCTCGAATAATTTAAGCTAAAGCTACTTTTACCAATTGATTTAGTTGTCTTAAGCGTTTCGAAATGGAAATTTGCATGAATTTATAGATGCATCCAACATAAAACAAGAAATAAACAGTGGCGAAGTAAGATAGATCAAATATGTGAATTTATAAAGAAACTGATTGTCTTTACAAAACCAACACTTAATCAAATGAGATGATGAAAATGATAAGTAAGATGAAATGAAAGGAGTCAAGCCGCAGAGTACAATCTCTTGTCCTCTTTGGCTCAATTCTAATTCGTGTACAACCATTTGTGGAAGAATTGGAAGAAAGTTCTCTCTCGAGCTCAAGTTTTTCCGCTCCTTGATCGGCGATGGTGGTCGTTCTCTTCCATCTTGTGGGATTTTTTCTACTTATAGGCGTCGATCTTCTCTAACTTGATGATGGGCAGTATTAAATTCCATACCCTGGTCAGCCGCTATCACTCAGATGCTTTTCAAATGTCGTCCGCTGTAGATGCCCATGCTTGCAAGTGGTGATTTAACATAAACAGCCTCAATCAATGAATCTTCCCTGCATTGAATCCCTCCGACGCATGCCCCATGCATTAGACTTTGCCTACGACACTTAGAATATTTGTTGAGATCCTGCAATGTCATGTGTTAGTGCTATAGTATCTTAGCAATAAATATTCTTTTGCATGAGTTTGATAATGTTCAAGTAATTCCATGCGTTTTCTCTAAAACTGATGAGATTTTATCAATAAAGACCCTAATTGTTCCAACTTTTGAGCCACAATAACTTGTATTTCTACAAGTTATCACCAACCCTAGCAGAAACCAATTTCCAGCAACTAAAAAATGAAGAACTTTTTATCAACTCACTACATGTAAGCATTGATGGACCTTCTGAATGCTGGCACTAAAGTTGATTATTCGAGTGGATAGGTGGTATGATTAGGAGGAAACAACTTCTCCAAAGTGATTTTGTGGGAAAATCCCACTAGACCATTCATTTCCAATGTTGTTTTTTCAAAATCAAAATTTAATCAATTCCAAAATTAACTAAAATTTAATTTGATTAATTCACAATTAATATTTAAAACAACAAAATTCAATTTCTCAAATTGAAATGAAATTGAAAATTAATTTGATTTTTAATTAATTAAACATATTTAATTAATTAAATAACAATTTAATATCAAATATTAAATTAATCACACACCTAATTTTAAACATGAATCCTATTCATGTAATTAATATTTAAATCAATGTTTAAATATTAAAAACTCTCCAATTTCGTTTAATTTCAATAAATTCAACATTAATTAATTATATCGAATATAATTGTACAAATCCTAATTTGAATTTTGAACTATTCAAATTCAAATCCTAATTTTAATTTTAACATTTTCAAACTGAAATTCAATTTGAACAATTCAAATTGATATCATTCCAAATTCACTCAATTTATTAATTCAAGGTGTTCATGTTTTACGAGCTAGTAGATGGAACTTATGGACCTACAAATCAGTTAGGAACTTTCTGAGCCATACTTCTTCTTTTGTTGCTTCACTTGCAAGCACATACTCAGTTTCCATTGTGGAGTCATCAATACTTTGCTTGATACTCCTCCATACTATTGCTCTTCCATTCAGAGTGAATACTAACCCCAAAGTTGATTTTCTTAAATCAATATCGGTCTAAAAGTCAAAATCAGTGTATTCAGTAAGGATCAAATCCTTAGCACCATACACGAGCATATAATTCCTCGTTCTCCGAAGATACTTGAGGATGTTCTTAATGACAATCCAATGATTATATCCTAGATTGGACTAAAATTTGCTGACTATTTCAACTGCATAGCATATGTCGGGGCGAGTACACAACATGGCATACATTAAGCTCCCTACTGCTGATGCATATAGAATTCGATTCATTATCTCATCATTTTGAGGTGTCTTGGGACTTTGTTCTTTAGACAGATGAATTCCATGTCTGAAAGGCAACATTCCTTTCTTGGAATTTTACATTTGATATCTAGACAACATTTTGTCTATATAAGATGTATGAGATAATGTTAAAGTTCTATTTTTTCGGTTCCGAACTATTTGGATCCCAAGAACATACTACATTTCACCCAAATATTTCATTTGGAATTGCGTAGTAAGTCATCTCTTGACGTCAGCTCGAAATTCTACTTCATTTTCTATTAGTAGACTATCATCAACATATAGAACCAGAAAAGTGATAGTTTTGTTTACGATTTTCTTGTAAACACAAGGTTCGTCAACATTTTGTTCAAAGCCATAAGATTTGATCACAGTATCAAATCTCATATTCCAGGATCGAGACACTTGTTTCAATCTATGGATCGATTAAGCTTGCAAACTTTTTGCTCCTGATCCTGTTTTATAAACCCTTTTGGTTGAGACATGTAGATACTCTCTTCAAGATAGTCATTTAGGAAGGTTATCTTGACATCCATTTGCCATATTTCATAATCATAAAATGCAGTTATGGACAAGAATATTCTAATTGACTTTATCGTGGCAACCAGAAAGAAGGTTTCTTCATAGTCCACCCCTTCTCTTTGGGTAAATCCTTTTGCCAAAAGCCTAGCTTTGTAGGTCTATACCTTTCCAGATTGGTCTCGTTTTCTCTAGTACATCCACGTATAACCGATGGGTTTTATCCCTTCTAGTTGATCTATAAGGTCCCAGACTGAATTGAAGTACATTAACTTCATTTCAAGATCCATGCCTTTAACCCACTATTCTTTGTCCACATCATCCATTGCTTGTTTGAAAGTTAATGGATCCTTTGAGTCATCATCAAGTATGATGACTTGAGTTTCAATTAGACCCATGTACCGGTTAGGCTTTTGCACAACCCTTCCACTATTGGGATTGGTGTCCTAATTCTCCCGGAGTCTCGTTATTTTGTAAAGATACACATTGTTTGATTAATAAAATAAGTGTTATTTAATTCTGGCATTTACTCATATCTAATAAACAAAGCTCCTTCGTTATCTTATGTTAACTTAAGCATATATATGCGATATACAAATGGATCATGCCTTAAGTAATAACCTAAATAGGTCTGTAGTATAAGGACTAAGGTGGGATACCTGATCCTGGTGACACTACGGATACGACCCGCTTTGTAGAGATTTGCAAGTGTTATAAACTACTACAGATGGTAGATCTTAACCATTCATGTGAAGACGTGCGAGCGGGGGTGTCCTATACAAAGAGTTTATATAAGACCTGGACCATGAAATGACTAGACTCTATATATAACGCCATTGATACTAGAGACTTTGCATCTCAACATAAACGACCATAGGTGACACGACCTCAATCTTGAGTGTTTTTGAAACTCCTGCCTTTCAGGGCGGTCCTTTGATTAGTATGAGTGAGAGTGGCCAGATTGCTAACTCAACATGCCTACCTTTTTGAGGACTTGTCTGATCTGGGAGTTGGGAACTCAATCCACAAGATGGAATTCACTCATTTTCCGAAGCAGGGATAAGTAGAGAGATTGCTCCTTAAAGACTGATTCTAAGGCTTGAACATAGTAGCCACAACTTCTCATGTTCATTAAAGGGATCAGTGGTACTTAAGAAGTTAGATGTAACTATAGAGGCATAACGGTTATTGGCCTAGCTGTACTTACGAGCGATCTGTGAAGGGTTGCCGCTCTTCTGATTGGTTAAGATGGACACATAATATATCTGTGATAAGGAGAGTTCAACTGTCGATCTTTAGTGGAGTGCCGATAGTTAATGAATGGGGATCCCGTGACTAAAGAGTTTAGTCAGTTATTCACGTACCATTGGAGCTTCGAGCTACAGGTCCATAAGGTCCCCTTGGTAGCTCAATGGATTCAGTTGAGGATCAGTTCTTGGTGTTGATTTGAAGTGTTCAAATTGACAAGAGGTATTTTGATTATATATGATATAATCGGTATGATGTATGAGATACATCTAGTAGAGGATTAATGTAAATGAAATTTACATTAAGTACCATGAAAGAGAAAAAGAACTATGGTTTATATGTTTCATGAGATTAAATATTAAAACTATAGGTTATAAATATAGTATGATAAGTTGGTTATCATTTATATTTATAATAATATTAATTATTGGATAATTAATTGTTTTTCTCTAACAACCAATTTAGTGGGAAGTTATTGGTTGTTCATGGTAACCATGAGATAAAAGGAAAATTGCAAAAAGTTGTCAAATTGCTTTGATATTTTCTCTTTCGCAAAAAGAAACTCACGGAACGGAAGCTTGTCAAGTAAATATAGATTTACTAAACGACAGCTTGAGTGAGGTAAACGATCGTGTAGTGTTTTATAGGCAACAGACACTGAGCTAAACGATCAGTTAGCTTTTGCTAGACGATCGCTTAGCTTCAGCTAAATGATTGGGCATCGACCTATGCGATAGGTTTATGTCTTCTCCCACTTGCCCAATCGTGTACACAATTGTTCATTCCTCCTTCGTATTCCTCATTCCATATCTGAACAGAGCCCACCCTTTGGATTCTCACACCGAGAATACTAAGGTAACCTTCTTCGTGGTGTCTTACTCAACTCAACACCATCGAGGTTCTATAGAGGTCGTTCGTGTTGCTAGGGAGTTTGTGACCAAAGCGATCGCGGAGTTCGAGTGTGAAGTGTCATGTAGTGTTGCAGTCGTGTTGTTCGAGTGTTCGATGTTGCTGTGTTCGAGCGTTCGTGATCAAGGAGCGTGGAGACGAGTAGACAAACGTTCGTAGTTGTTCTCCTTGTTTATTTTATTGTTCATGCTGTAATTTTTGTATTGATTGCATAATTGTATGTTTTGTATACGACCGTAATTTGTAATGTTCATTCATGATTGTAATTTGGAATGATCTATTTTCCGTTGCTCATGGAAATCTCGAATTTGATTTCCTTCAATTGGTTTCACCCACTGCATCGAGACACTCTCAACTCTTGAGAAGGACGTGGAGTATCAGTTTCATCAACAACTCTTATTGATGGACCTACGCAATCTGTTTCTCTTGTCATTTCATCTATTACTAGCCTACTGCGAGGTTGGTGATTCTTGATGTGGTCTTCCTCTAAGAAAGTTACATTTATCGAAACAAATACTTTATCTTCCTGAGGATCATAAAAATAACCACCTTTTGTCTCTTTAGGGTAGCCTATAAATAGGTATACTTTTGAACGACGTTCTAGATTTTTAGGATTTTGCACCAACACGTGTGTTGGGCATCCCCATATCCTGAAGTGATGTAAACTACCTTTATATCCTCTCCAAAGCTCGTAAGGTGTTTCAGAAACACTTTTCAAGGGAACCATGTTCAAAATATACACTGTAGTCTCAACTGTGTGTCCCCAAAAAGAATTTGGCAACTGAGCATAACTCATCATAGAACGAACCATGTCTAACAAGATTCTATTTCTCCTTTCTGCCATATCATTTTGTTGAGGTGTGGCAGGGGCTGTGAGTTGGGACTGAATTCCATGCTCTATCAAATAACCTTGGAATTCCAAGTCCATATACTCACCACCTCTATTTGATCAAAGTGTTTTAAGTTTTTTACCTAACTGGTTTTCAACCTTTGCCTTATATTCCTTGAACTTTTCAAGTGTATCGGACTTATGATGAGGTAAATATGCCCATATCTAGAATAATCATCAATAAAACTGATGAAATATTCATAACTTCCTCTAGCTTTAATATTCATTGGACCACAGAGGTCTATATGTACCAACGATAAGGGTTCTTTGGCTCTTAGACCTTTTCCAGAAAATGATCTTTTAGTCATTTTACCCTCAAGACAAGATTCACACGGTAGTAATGAACTGTCTTCTAACTGATTTAGATAACCATTCTTCACCAATCTCTCAATCCTTTTGAGATTTATGTGACCAAGTCTCAAGTGCCAAAGATAGGCATTTGGACCAACTTTCCTTTTCTTATTTTGAGTTTGACTTGTTTTAAACATATCTATGTTCAAAACAAATTTTACCTCGGTCAGTTTTAACATGTACAAGTTATTTTCTAATTTTGCAAAACGAATATTATTATCTTTTGAAGTAATGAACACTTCATTATTTTCAAAAGAAACTTTGTAATTTCGTTCTAGCAAACACGAGACAAATATTAAATTCCTTTTCATAGAAGGAATATAATAAAAATTTTCAAGTAAAATGTATCTATCTCCTATAAATAACTTCACATCTCCCACTACTTTAGCTGAAACAACCTCCCCGGTCCCTACTTTAAGGGTCATTTCATCTTCTGTAAGTTGTCTCCAGGAACTAGTTTCCTGAGAGAAAATACAGATATGTATGATTAGTAGCACCTGAATTTATTATCCATGTCTTTTTTATTGTTTTCCACTAAGCATATTTCGATGACTAGTAAATCATTTTTACTCTGTCGTTTGGAAACCTTAGATGAGTTGGGACATAGGAAAATCCTTTGTTAAAACTTGTTTTGAATCATCATCTGCTAGTAATTTGCATGTTGATTTGTTATTACCGTTAACTAAAGCGGAAGTGAGTATTTTAGAAGAATTTAACATGCTGAAATTTTAAATATATTCTTATTAGTAAATTTCAACTAAATCCAAATCAAATTTTGGCCCAAAAAAAATAATAATGTACCCATAATCACTATTTAGTTGCATCGATACTATAGTGAGTCAGAATAAATGCTACCGAGGGGCAGTCAAACATTCATTCATTAAAGCAAGACAATCTTGACTAAATACGATATCCAGAATAACTTATATTTCGACAGCCATTTAGCTACCATTTTTTGTTAGAACTTACTAACACTTTAGTAATTTTGTAAGTGTAACCTTTCATTTTCAGACCTCAGAGGTCGGCCCCAACGATGCTATCGAATTGGAAAGTCAAGGTTGGAAAACGACCTAAGAAATCCTATCCCTTTCTGGAGTTTGAATTGTTCAGAATCCTATATTACAACCCTTCGAGCGGATAGCCATCGTTAAACGACTAGCAAGGTCGACTTAAAGACGACAAGCAGGTGCAACACAGAAATCTCACGGTCTAAACAAATGAAAGAGACTGCATGACATGTTGACACATATCCTTCACCACTTACTTGAAAGAACTCTTAACGAAGAGCATCCATGAACGCGTTCGGGTCTTTTCGATTTCATTGTGACCAGAATTACCACATGCACATTCTATCAAACAATTATTCAATTCACACTAATTGATGGCATGATTTGATAAATAAAATACAAAAGATTAAGTTCACATACCAGTTAAAGACTCTCTTCAATTTCAAACTCAACGCAATGGAAACAACCTCTACGTTCTCTATCGCCCAGTAAAGCAGTCAGGTACGGAAGCACGATCGTTTACACGAATGATAGCAACACGAACAAGCATGAGCAAGCAGGAGCGAGGACGACACCACCACTTAGATCCCTTGGTATGCTTGGAGTGAAAATCCAAAGCGTGGTCTTTGTTGAATTTGGTAGAGGTCGGAGAAACCGACTGATCGTGTAGACGATAAGCAAGTGGGAGAGAAGCTATCGTATAACGGATGCTTATCATTTAGAGAAAGCTACACGATTGTGTAGGTTTTACTAAACGACCATCTAGTAATAGGTAAACGATTGTTTAGAAAACATGTCACGCTAGGCGATCGTTTAGTCAAGCCAAGCGATCATTTAGAGAAAAACGCGTAATCATTAAGACGTGGGTGTGCGATCGTTAAGCGATGAAGCTCTATCGTATAGGCTCTTAGCTAAGCGATCAAGACGTTTTCACACTATTTGCGAATTTTACGAACTCTTTGCAAAATGAAACAAATTTTCATTTTATTCTTCAGTTACAATAACCGAATACTGAATTTCCTACTAACGCATGATCGAGGAGAATATTTCGACCAATTATCACATGATTAACCAATTTAATTAATAAATGAATTTAATTAATATATGATCGAGGAGAATATTTCGACCAGTTGCAATCATCAAGTACCATCAAGCATCGAGTATGCCCTCAAGCATCAAGTATTTCACTAAATACCGTCGAGTTGCTCATCAAGTACCATTGAGTATGGTATCATGCCTCGAGTATTTCACAAAATACCATCGAGTTGCATCGAGTATTTCATAAAATACCATCGAGTATGGCATCGTGCATCGAGTTATTTCATGAAATATCATTGAGTTGGCCATCGAGTATTCCATCGAGCATCAAGTATAAGGCAATGGTTGCAAAATCCAATTCATGTTGTTCAACCTTCTTCACTTCTTTCTTCAATTACATCCTATTTGCAACTCTAATGACTCCAATCGAATTACAGACACTTAAATGCACGTTAAGGCCCATCAAACAAGAACCAATTACAAGAATTACAACATAATTGAAGAGCAAAATAATGCCAAAACTCAGAAAAGCCATATCAGTTCATCATTTTCATACAACTTATGAAGAACACCCACCAAAACTCAAATTAACGCTAATTGAGTGCTTAAATCACGCTCTAATACCAATTGATAGGATATATTAGCCTGCAACAGAAGCAACTCTAATTACATTTAATTTGAGTTCTAAAAGCATGCTTAAATAGAAACTTCAGAAGAGGGTTTATAAACTACATACCTTTGATGAATTCTTCCAAATCCAAGCTGCTTTTCACGTGATTTTAGCTCCAATTCAACAGTGAACCACCAAGAGCTCTTCTCTACTATTCTCAACCTTGAATTTGAGTGGTAGAACTCAAATTGGAGTGAATTTGTGAAGAGAAGTGGATGAGTTTTCAGGTGAAGATGATAGTTGCAGCAAAAACCAATTTCCAGCAACTAAAAATTGGAGAGCATTTTATCAACTCACTACATGTAAGCATCGATGGACCTTCTGAATGCCAACACTAAAGTTGATTCTACAAGTGGATAGGTAGTGTGATTAGGAGGAAACAACTTCTCCAAAGTGATTTTGTGGGAAAATCCCACTAAACCATTCATTTTCAATGTTGTTTCTTCAAAATCAAATTTTAATAAATTTCAAAATTAACTAAAATTTAATTTAATTAATTCACAATTAATATTTAAAACAACAAAATTCAATTTCTTAAATTGAACTGAAATTGAAAATTAATTTGATTTTTAATTAATTAAATAACAATTTAATATCAAATATTAAATTAATCACACATTTAATTTTAAACATGAATCTTATTTATGTAATTAATATTTAAATCAATATTTAAATATTATAAACTCTCTAATTTTGTTTTATTTCAATAGTTTAAACATTAATTAATTATATCAAATATAATTGTACAAACCCTAATTTGAATTTTGAACTATTCAAATTCAAACCCTAATTTCAATTCAAATTGATATAATTCCAAATTCACTCAATTTATTAATTCAAGGTGTTCATGTTTTACAAGCTAATAGAGGGACCCTATGGACCTACAGATCGTGAGCTCCAACGATTTAAGATTAATTGGCTAAAACTCTTTAGACCAAATTAATCAGTATTCGTTAACTATCAAGGCACACCATTATAGTTTGATAATTGCACTCTCCTCACTGTAGATATATTTGTATCCATCTGATTTAACCATAATCAGTAAGTCGATCCTTCACAGATTGTTCGTAATAACGGTTGGATCTATTTGTTGTTTTACCCCCGTTATTATATCTTGTTCTTTAAGTTCCATTGATCCTCTAATGAACAATTGGTTTGTGATCCAATCACTAAACTAGATCCCTCTCAGACCAATGAAAGGGTGGGGTCCCTTGTTCAAGACCTAGATTCAGTACTTAAGATAATAACCTTTCTTCTATCCCTAAATCGGGTAGACGTGAATTCCTTATTGTACTCTATGTCCCCAGCTATCTACCCGGTCTTACCCCTAAAATTGGAGACTTATTGAGCCGACGCTATTGAGCTAGCTCTCACCTATGCAAATCTAAGGATAATCCCGAATAAATAGGAGTTCATTGTCAGCTCAGGATTAAGATCAAATTACTTAGGTCATCTAAGCGAAATAGTCAGTCTTAGACAGTAAACAACGTTATAAAGTAAGAGCGACTTATTTCTTGGTCCGATCTTATGCAAACTCATTGCATAGGACGCCCCCACTCCTAATGTCAATAGATGAACGAATCAGGATCACTTCGTTTGTAGAACCTTTTTAACAACTTGTAACAACTACAGAGTGGGTCACATCGGATAGATTACCAGAATAAGGCACCCAACCTTATTCGTATACTATATACCATTTTGACCATTTACTCGAACTTGAGCCACTTTTATGTTTCCACATAAAGTTCAAGTATTCATATAATAGCCATGGATCTTAGTTTATTAGATTTATACTTTATAAGTGCAATTTATGAATTCAATAACAACTTTATTGAAGTAATGTCAAATAACATCTTTGTTGATAATAATATATGTTTAACTTTAAAACTGCGAGTTTTAGGACATATAACCTAACAATGTGCTTATTATTAAGTCAAAATATTGAATTTGCAAGATTACTTGCTTAAATAATTAAGTTAAGAGCACAATTTCCTGATCATACAATTAATTCGTCTTGATAATACTGGTGAATTTATATCCAAGCTTTTGATAATTATTGCACGTCAATTGGGATAAGTGTTGAACATCCTGTAGCTCATGTTCATACACAAAATGGTTTAGCAGAGTCATTTATAAAACATTTGCAATTAATTGCAAGATCGTTACTTATGAGAGCTAAGCTTCCTTCATCCATATGGGGACATGCTATTTTGCATGCAACGTCATTTGTATACATTGGGCCAGTAGCTTATCATAAGTACTCGTCATTACAATTAGCTCATGGTCATGAGCCAAATATTTTCCTTTTGAAATTTTTTGGATGTGCAGTACACGTTCCAATTGCTCCACCACAACACATTAAGATGAGTCCTAAAAGGAGGTTAGGGATATATATTGAATATGTTTCCCCATCAATGATCAAATATCTTGAACCCCTGACGGGTGATGTATTTACTGCACGATTTGTTGATTGTCATTTTAATGAGACAAATTTTCCAACATTAGGGGGAGGAATTAAAAAGTTGGATAAAGAAATTACATGGAATAGATCGTTATTGTCTCATTTAGATCCCCATATAGATCAATGTGAACTTGAAGCTCCAAAAATAATTCGTTTACAAAATATAGCCAATCAATTATCAAATGCATTTATAGATGCACAGAAAGTAACTAAGTCACATATACCAGTTGCAAATGATCCATAAAAAATGATATCCCAATAGAACAAGTTGTCACTGATGAGTCTAGAACACGCCAGAAGCATGGTAGACCAATGGGTTTCAAAGATAAAAAACCTCGAAAAAGAAAAACAATAAATGGTCAATAAGACTTGGTTGATGATGTAAATACCCATGAAAAAGTCCTCGCCATGACTAGTGAGAAAGAAGAAATACCTAAAGATAATAATGAGATTTCAATAAACTATGTCGTGACAGAAAAAAGATGGAATTGAGCTAATGTAGTTATTGACAACACATTTGCATATAATGTTGCTCTTAATATTATATCTGAAAATAAGGATTCTGAACCAAAATCTGTTGAAGAATGTTGACAGAGAAAAAATTGGCTTCAGCGGAAAGAAACAATCGTGGCAAAATTAAACTCACTTTCAAAACGTTAGAATTTTTTTACCAGAAGTCCGAACATCAAAAGGTGTCAAACCTATGGGATAAAAATGGGTATTTGTGAGAAAAATAAATAAAAATAATGTGGACACAAGATATAAAGCAAGACTAGTTGCATAAGGTTTTGCACAAATACCTGGTATTGATTATGAGAAGACATATTCTCCGGTGGTGAACACAATTATATTAAGATATTTAATTGGTTTGATTATGTATGAAAATCTAGAAATGCATCTCATGAATGTAGTCACAACATATTTATATGGATCTCTTGATGATGATATTTATACGAGAATCCCAGAAAGATTTAAGATACCTGAAACATATAAATCAAATTCACAGGAATTGTATTCAATAAAGTTATAGAAATCATTATATGGATTGAAATAATCAGGACGAATGTGGTATAATCGGCTGAATGGATATTTGTTGAAAAAAAGGATATCAAAATAATCTAATATGTCTATGTGTTTTTATAAAGGAATTACGTTTCGGATTTGCTATTATAACTGTATATGTCGATGATTTAAATACAATTGGAACACCTGAAGAGGTTTCAAAGGCAATAGATTATCTCGAGAAATAATTTGAGATGAAAGATCTCAAGAAAATAAAATTTTGTCTTGGCTTGCAAATTGAGAATTTAGCAGATGAGATATTTGTTCATCAGTCAACTCATACAAAAAAAAATTTTGAAAAGATTTTATTTGGAAAAAGCACATCCATTGAACATTCCAATGGAAGTTTGTTCACTAGATGTGAAGAAAGATATATTTCGACCTCGAGATAATAATAAAGAACTTCTTGGTCTTGAAGTACAGTATCTTAGTGCAATTGGTGCACTTATATATCTTGCTAATAATACAAGACCAGATATTACATTTTCAGTAAATTTATTAGTAAGATATAGTTCTTCTCAAACAAAAAGACATTGAAATGGAATTAAGCATATACTCTGTTATCTCCAAAGAACAATTGATATGAGTATATTTTATTCAAATAAATCAAATTTTGAGCTAATTAATTTTGCAGATTTTGAATATTTATCTGATCCACATATAACTAAATCTCAAACATGTTATCTATTCACATGTAGAGGCTGTTGTATCGTGGCGGTCAATGAAACAAACCATAACGACTATTTCCTCAAGTCATGCTGAAATTATTGCAATTCACGAGACTAGTCGATAATGTGTATGACTAAGATCAATGACTCGACATATTCGTGAAACATGTGATTTGTCTTATAATAAAAGTCTTTCAATAATATTATACGAAGACAACACAACATGCATATCCCAAATCAAATAAGGATGTATTAAAGGAGATAGAACAAAACATATTTCATCAAAGTTTTTCTACACTCGTGATCTTGAAGAAAATGATGACATCACTGTACAACATATTTGTTCGAAAGATAACCTAGCAGACTTATTTACAAAATCAATATCAACTGCAACCTTTGAAAAATTGGTGCACAATATTGGAATGCGGCGGTTCAGAGATCTCTAGTGATTTTTTATGAGGGGGAGCAAACATCTTTTATTCTTTTAGGACTATAAATTATACGATGATGTTTTTCCAATTGGATTTTTTTCTAGTAAGGTTTAACAAGACATATTTCATATATATGATGGAAATCTAAGGGGGAGTGTTATAAATATTATAATAGATGGTAGATAGATGCACATGCTTGATGTCCAAATGTCACGTGTCTTGTAAATACATTTCATTAGTGTATAAGTCATTCCACATCCTACTTACTAAGACTCCTATAAATAGTGGTCATTTGTGGGTTTTGTTGGTTTGAAAGTATTGGTGAGAAATCCTAACTTTTTGGAGAGAAATTAAAGGAAATTTCATAATTCACTATTTTCTTTATTTCTTTATTTTATTTAAGTTGTTTATTTTATATCTATATATATATTTATATTCTTTTATATTCTTTTATTATTTATTTATTATATATATTATATTTTATTGGCATCTGTGTTACATTGTGCTCCTCAAATTTACAACACGTGTCACTTCCATCGCTGAAGATAGGTTCTAAAGGTAGGTCGATTTTTTTCCTCTTTATTATAATTAATATATTAAATAGTATTTTGCATATTTAGTACATATTAAATTTCTAATATAAATACAATATTTTATGATAGTATTGTCATGAAAAATCTCTCAAAATTAGAATTTTTCACCCTTGATATTCAATAATTATTTGTCATGGGCGCTCGATGCCGAAATTCACCTAGATGCTATGAATCTTGGAGAGAATATTAAAGAAGAAAATACGACATTCAGTCAAGACAAAGCAAAAGCTATGACTTTCCTTCGTCTTCATCTTCACAAGGGATTAAAAATTGAGTATCTTATAANCTTTATTTCTTTATTTTATTTAAGTTATTTATTATATATATATATATTCTTTTATTATTTATTTATTATATATACTATATTTTATTGACATCAGTGTTCCGTTATACTCCTCAAATTCACAACAACTTCAACAAATTGACATGACCAATGTGAAAGTTAAAAAGAATAACAAAGTAAAAGGGAAAAATAAAAAATAAAAGGCCTATTTTATGAATGAACACATCTTTGTAAAAAATATAACAATTGCACTATGTTTGTGTATCATAATATTTCATAAGAATCTCAAAGTTGAGCTAGCTAGCCATGGGTGAAACATTGGCTTATGATGATTGTAGTAGCTAGTTTGAAATATCAAACTAATTAATGTCAATTTACATTATCTAAATAACTTTTGCTATAATGCTTACCCATGTTATGGTGCACTATATGTTACAATATAATTCATTTTATGTATATCTACTTTTAGTAGAAGTACCAAATAATTAATATTATGCTCTTTTTGAGCTTGTCAGGATATCAATGGAATGTCAAAAATGACAATAAATAAATCAAACGCATTAGTAAAATTCACAAATTTAGTAACATGACTCTAATTAATGGGTCGCTATCACATGTCAATATTATTATAAATTTGATTTTTATTGATGTTTTTTAAATGTCAATTATTAAAAATATGAATAAAATGGTATTCGTCGACGATCAAACAATGTCAATTATAAGTCTTTGTTGATGCTTTTTTATCGTCAATAAATACAATGTTTGTTCAAGCCCGTATATAAAATATTCAACAACTATAAACATCTGAAATCACATATATAAAATTAGGTAGCACCTACTGTCTCACCAATGTTTATTCAAACCCATGTAGTTCTTGTATATTTATATTGTAATGGCCTACATTGTTAGACCAATGACTTAAAAAAAAACTACTTTAAAATCATTAATATATTTGTGTGGATTAATACTACTTTTCACACTTTGCTTGCAATTTTGAAAATGTAAAATATTCAAACAACTCAAGCAAATTCAATTTAAATAATGCGTGGTTATATTTAATTTAGTTTAAAACTCAACTACGTAACTACCCATTCAATATATAAATAAAATTATATTTGCCACCATCAAATTAATTTGTCAATTTGAGCATAGGTCAACTAGTAAATACATATACATTCTTAATTAAGAGATCGAATGTTTGAATTTTCTCTCACACACATTGTTGAACTACAAAAAATCACCAAACCGAGTTTACTTTTTTTTCCAACTCAATCCAGCTCATGACACGAATTTAATTGAGAATCTCAGGACTTGTTTGGCAGAGACAGACAAACTGAATACATAAATTTGAACATAAAGAATTAAATAATAAATAGAGTTACGTTTTGTTGTAGATATATAAATTGGATTATAATTTAAACAATTGTTCGAATGTGTTTCATAATATATATATATGTCATAAAACCAGTTGTACTCACCCACAAAATACTAGTTTAATTTTAGCATGATCCATCTTCATAATCTTGTATAAACATATAATTTACAATACATATTTTATTTTTTGAAAAAATGCATTGAGCTTATAACCTAACAACTATATCAATTGAAGTTTTATTTTTTAAATATAATTTTACAATTAAAAAAATTCAAATTCAAAATGTAAACACATTGAAAATTAAAAAATATATATATATTTAAAATTTACAAGGTATGAATCATATAATTTAAAAATAAAATTCAGATCGTTGATAGAAAACACATTTGCTGGATTATAAACTCAAAAACATAAAACAGAATCTATCGAACACGTCTTTATTAATATATTATTTTAAACCAAAAAAAGACGACCTAATTTTTACATTAAAGAATATTGGGAGGAGAATGTTTATTTGTAATAGGGGAGAAAAAAAAAACATTTTAGAGAAAAATGTGTGACGCATAAGTTGTAGCGTGTGACTAAATTATTACCAACAATATCTTCTTCTTACCGCTCCGAGTATCAAGGCGCCAACCAATAATTAGCGGGCACCGGGTTGGAGTGACGTCAAAATATTCTCTTCCCAATTTACTTCAATTTTAAATTGGCAAAATTGCGGTTTTCAAATATAACAAAATAAACAAAAATATTTACGTGATATAATAAAATTTCACCATTTATCTGTGATAGACCGCGATAGATTACTGTCTGTATAGTAGATACATATAATAGTCTACTATTGTGGTTTATCGTACTCTATCGCATATAGACTGTGATATTTTGTTATATTTGTAAATATTTTAAGTAATTTTTTCATTTTAAATATTTTTTCATGATTTAATTTACCTAAATGTTAAATTACACATTTGATTATTATACATCAGACAAAGTTAGAATTAGTCCTATGGTTTATAATTAGGATTTAGTCCCTATGATTTGATAAGTAACCTTATAAATAATTCCTACAAGTAGTGTTTGTTTAGAGAAATTTATCAAATTATAAATACTATTTACAAGGTTTTATCAAATTATAAATACTAAATTCCAACTTTTAAAATAATCAAAGGGACCAAATTTGTAGTTTAACCTTTATATCATTGCAATAACGAGAGATTAAATAATCGCGGTTTAAAATAATAATAAAAAGTTTATTTATTGAGCTATACTCAAGTGAACAATTAGTAAATAAAAATGTGTATTTATATATATAAGTTTGAATACACATATTGATGCCATATTTTATAGGTAGTATATTCGATTTCTTTTAAGTCAAACAATGTAAGTGTGAAAAATTCATATCTATTTCAATACATAGTTCGCGATTACTCCCAAAAGTCAATGATTTGATCCCTTACTTCTATACTATTTGGACAAAAAAAAAAAAAGAAATAAAATAAAAGTGAAGATTTCAACATTTGAATTTAAAAAAAATGCATATGCTCAGATTGACTATTATACCATCTGATTTGTAATATAGTACGTTTAAAATATATTATAGATCCCATACACCATCACCGTGGTCTCTCAAGATGAAATGCTAAAAAGTTTATGTCTTACCATATGGTTAGTACTTTCAACCTAACCGCTTTGAATACATGCATTATAACATGTTATCACAGGGCATGTATTGGAGCCATTTGAATTACTAAGTACATTAAATGAATGTACAATACCACAAAACTCGTAAATTAAATACGCACTATTGTTCATTCAAAGTTTCAGATTCCACTAATCTATATGGGATGATTTAACATTGTGTTTCAAATGAATCGAGTCATTCAAACATTTCACAACGACAAAAGGAGTTATTCACTTATAACCATGTAAAAATTATAAAACAAAGTATATCTAGATGACTCTGCTTCACTTCTCACACAAAAGGAAACCATTCTATAATGTTAGTTGATATAATATTAAATTTACTTTCATCCATTAGTTTGAGTTTTTGGGTTAATTAGCGATTTAAAAGGATATCAGAGCAAGTGATCAAAGAAGTCCTGTGTTCAAATCCTTGCAATGATATTTCTTCTCCAATTAATATTGATTTTCGCTCGTTGGGCCTTCAATGTATTTCAAGTTCATACGTGAAGGAGAGTATTAGCTGATATAATATTAAATTTACCTTCACCCATTAACTTAAATTTTTGGGTCAATCAATCTCACTTAAATAATCGTGATTTTCTCTGCGAACAATTCTATTTATTTATCCTTATCATCTAATCAATAAAATTTGATGGCATTCCCAACATTTCCATCCTCGCATCAAAATTGCTATATATATAAAGTTATCGGTATGGATTGAAAATTTAATTAGAGAAGTAATTATGGAGATAAGGAATTAAGCTGATTGGTAATTTGAAAAGGTAAAACGGCCAATAATGGGGCAGTAAAAAAAAAAAAAAAAAAAACTGCGATGGCAAATGACGTAAATAAAAGGAAAAAGATAGGCAAAGACCGTAGGGTCCTTGATTAGCTCTCTAATGTCGGTTTAAGAGCATAATTATGAGTAATTGAGACATACAGTATGTGGAGGCCACGAATGTTGAACCAGCGCCAGCTGAGCTCTCACCATTTCACAAACCCAACAAAAATTATACCCAAAAATCATAAAGAACAAAATTTTTTAACTTTTAGAGAGAGAAAACTTAGAGAGAGAGAGACTCTCTTCACCAGAGAAGCTGCTTCAACCTTTTTTGCCTTCGTTTATAAACAATCTCGTCTTACTTTTCTACAGAGAGAAAGGAAGGAGAAGAAGCTTTGAAGAAGCTTTGTCAATATTTGGTCTTCTTCTTTCTTACCCATCAACGGTTTCAATCCGATCTAGCTCTTCCGAGTTCGGTTCCGTTTCTCTCGGACGAGTTTGCGGCTGAGGAAGATCTTTTGAGGGGTTTTTGTTGATACCCTTTTGTGAACTTCAGCTCTGGTGGCTTTGTGTTTGGCTATTTCAGCTGTTGAAGCTTTGTGGGTACTTGTTTGTTTGCTCCGATCTGGCTCGCCGAGTCTTTGGTTCCTTTTGACTCTTTTCTTTATTGGATGAGTTAACGCGGAAGATCTCTGTTTACAATCACCATGGTAACTTCAATGGAATTCTTGATATTTGTTTTGTTTACATTGTAATTTGATGGATTTATTCGGTTCTATGACCATTTTGACTTCATTTCTTTGTATATGAGGTGGATAGCTTGCTATTTTCAGCTGTTCCGAGAATTAAGTTGAATTTGGAATTTGAATTTGTACTATGATTGGGTAGAATTTTCAATCGAATGTGGTTTGAACGCCATTTTTTTTTTTTTTTAATTTGAGCTCAAACTATATTGCCAATGCATGCCGGTCTCATTTCTCTTCCTCCAAAGTATGGATAGGAATATTTGTAATTATATGTTCAACTTATTAAATTAAATAGAATGAATTGGAATATGGAATACCTCTGGAAATAAACTGAACTGGAGAATGAAAGCAAACCCAACCTGTTTGTTAGCCAATTCGACCATTTTTTTTTGGTTCAGTGCATATTTCGATATTGTACTTCACATTGGGCTGTAGTTTCCCCTCATGATTTTATGTACAAATGGAGTTTCCCTATCTAGGCATTTGTTGGTGGATAACAAGTACAAGGGACTATGTATTTTGCCATTTAGTTTTTATGAGAAGGTGCATGTGCTCAAATATAGTCATTTTGAAGTTAATAAGATACCAGTGGACAAGTATGATTGCACAGATGCTTATGAGGGGGAAAGTTGTAAAAACTGGTGTAGTTCTAGCATGGAGATTTTTTATCATGTCAGTGAATCAAATGGTAGTTGGTGTTTTTGTTGACTTGTGACAATCATTTAGTCTTCTCCTCCTTGAAGCATTTTCATGTCAAATGATGGAATATCCTTCTGGGGTACTGAGTGATTGCTTTAGAGTTAAGTTCTTGGGGCATGCATTGATTCTTATCAGCTGCAGGAATTTTGAGTGATGTTGGTATAATACTCTGTTAGTGGTCACAAATTGTCTTGAAACTCTAACCTGTGTTGTATAACCTATTAATTTTGTTAAGTTGGAATGTGATCAAATTCCATAATATCATTTACCATCCAACTACAATTGCTGTTAGAGTTCTTCCCGGTGATGTTGCCATTCATTGTTATAATCCTCATCTGTATGCCCTGATCTATCATTAATCTTATGATTAGACATTGAGAGGGGTTTCTGCGGACTTGTTTTTTTATATGACCTTGTATTCTTTCATTTTTTTCTCAATGAAAGCAATTGTTTCTAAAAAGAAAATAATTCCTTAGACATTACTCCTTATGTCTTATGTAGTGTGATTGCATGTGTGTGTATTCATAAGAAGCATTGAAAAAATGAAAAGTTGAAAAGAAGAGAAAATAGCCAAGAGAGCCTTAAAAAAAGCCCTTCAATTGGTATATATCAAAGAAGCATTATAGTTACAAATAGAGAACTTTAAATGGTAGTGGGCAAATGAACAATATCCCACAATTCTAACCAATCTCTCGCCCAATTCAAAAAAAATTCTTGAGTTCCCCTCTCCAGATTTCTCACAGAGATAGACTACCGAAGACCATTAAATTCCAACTTTAGACTTGATGAACATGGTGTAAAGTAGCTAGTCAACAAACTCCTTGAATAACCTCATCCTTAACCTTTCTGAGTACACGACCTTACTTGAATAGGACATGTTCTATAGGTTATACAATTATGTCATCAAGTTCTAAAGTACACTGTCAAAAAAGAAATAGATTTCTTCTATTTCCTAAATACCCCCATTTTGATATGGAACATGAAGAACTTTCATCAAACAACCAAAGGAAGCAGCCAAAAGTCTGAGGATATGAGAAGTTCCCTTGCTATCTTCAAAATCCTTGTTAGAATCTGAGGAAGGAGTGTCCTTGCCATCTTTTAAATCCTTAGCATAAATATGGCACTGCATGCAGATAACTTTAAATCTGGGAATCTGTTTTCAAATCAGTTAGGGGCGTTTCAGCTACTCCTATCAAGAATCTAGATAGGAACCCAACTTTTGCTTAGATATTTCAGTCTTCCATATAGCTCCAAACCATTGGTTTGCCAAGAAGGCCTTGGACTTCTATGCATTTATATTCCAATTCTCCTGCCCATCATTCCTATTTTTTTTTTTTTTTTTTTTTTTTTTTTTTATGTTTTGATTATACAAAGTCTATATTCGTATATTTTTTTTTTTTTTTTTTTTTTTTTTAAATTTAATCAACAAAGATCTGAGTTCTAAGTCATACTTGAAAATGAAAGTCTTCTACAATCAAGTGCAGTTTTTAATATTAAGTATCCTTTTATGTGTATTCTTTTTGTGAAATCCATCTTATTTCAGATTCACTCTCCATACAATTCTGTTGATTTATATTAGGATGAAGTTAAAAGTTCTGTTTAATAGTTTTTTCAATTGCATATGTTTATTGAATTGCATGTTACTACTGTTGGAACACTAACACCTCTTTTACTGATTTTCTGTAAATAGAGTGGACCAGTTAACATCATTGTAGGTTCTCATGTCTGGATTGAAGACCCAAAACTAGCTTGGATTGACGGTGAAGTTTTCCGCATCAATGGCGAGGAAGTTCATGTCCGGGCTACCAATGGGAAAACAGTGAGTCAAGCACTCAGCATATGAATTAATATCCATGCCAGCATGTCTTTTCAGATGATGCATGCCATAAATCAAAATTTTAGTTTCAATACTTCTAACGAATAATAGTTATTCTCATTTTCGGCATCTTAGGTGAAGTGTGAATAGATGACCATTTGCTTATGTGCATTTGATTTCTTCTCCATTACTTTTCCTCGAAATGATGATATCCTGGATAAAACAATAAATGATTTTGTGGCATCATAGTCACGCTGGTACCATTGAACTGATACTTGACTATTAATTGCAGGTTGTTACCAATATATCAAAGATATTCCCCAAGGATACTGAAGCACCTGCTGCAGGTGTAGATGACATGACAAAGCTGTCATACTTGCATGAACCTGGAGTTCTGAGCAACTTGGCGACCAGATATGAACTCAACGAAATCTATGTAGGAAACTGTTATTTTTTCTTCCTGGGCATGCAATAAGAATATATCCAGATAACAGATATTTAAATTAATTGCATATCATACCTCTAACATCCGTGCAGACATACACTGGAAATATACTTATTGCAATAAATCCATTCCAAAGATTACCTCATCTTTATGATACTCACATGATGGAACAATACAAAGGAACTGGATTTGGAGAACTAAGTCCTCATGTCTTTGCAGTTGCTGAAGTGGCATACAGGTATCTTTGGAGGGGAGAGGGAGGTGGGATAACAGACAGACATTATTTATTTATTTATTTAATATTTTTAAAGTAGCTTAAGTAACAATTCAATACATTTGGTATCCTTTAGTTGTCGCACAGCCTATGATTTCTTGGTCCAGTTGTATTCTTAAATTACTTTAGTGGGCAGACTAATGCTGCTGTTAGGCATCTGATTCCTGCACTCAGTAAACCCAACAACAACTAGAACAAGAACAGAGCACAAGCTCTGATATAGTTGTATTGATATGAAAAAAAGGACAGTAAGACTGATACAATCAAGAAATAGAAAAGAACAATAACAAGCTCCTCACAGTTATTCGAGGAGTGAAAAGAAGAAATGAAAGAAAAATAACTGATACCCAAAGCTATTTGAGCTTTTCCTCAAAATAGGTCTCTCCTTCTGCCTTCTTCCTCTTTTGGTTTTATAGGACCCCAGTAGTCCCTCCCTCTTCCCATACGGTTATTTCCCCTTTTCTCTTTCCATGATTATTCCCTTTCACGGTTATTCCCTCTCTCATTTAAGATCCTTGGTGTAATTCCCCTTCCACCCCTTCTTTTATATGTATTAATAATTGGGGGTCTAACAGCTACCTTGTAGTCATTTCACACTGTCATTCTTTAATCTTTATAAAGCATGGCACTACTTTAAGATTGATTGAAAAAATGACCAGAAGAATGAATTTTGACAAAAACTTTTCTTCATTTGTAAAGCTATTATTAATAAATACACATCTTATGTTCTTTTTTATTTCCTAAACGTCATCATATTCATAGAATGTAATTCTTGGTATAAGTTAGCAAGGTCTTTTAAGTTACATATTTGATTGTTTCGTCAGAGTTTGGATGTCAGGATAATTTTGATTTAGGGGCTAAATGCTGTTAGCCATTTGTTTACTCTGCGATTTTGGGTTTACTAGCTTCTTCTGTTCATTACAGGGCAATGATTAATGAAGGAAAAAGCAATTCAATTCTAGTTAGCGGAGAAAGTGGTGCTGGTAAGACCGAGACCACGAAGATGCTCATGCGGTATCTTGCATACCTTGGAGGTCGATCTGGAGTGGAAGGGCGAACTGTTGAACAACAAGTCCTAGAAGTATGATAAGGATCTTTTTATTATCATTTTAAGTATGCGAAAGTTTATATTTACTATGTATTATAGAGAACTACTTGCATTCCCATAACTGAAGCCTGTGATGATCATTCCTTTTCATTTCCTCCCAGTCCAATCCTGTTCTTGAAGCATTTGGAAATGCAAAAACTGTTAGGAACAATAATTCAAGGTGAGTGGTTCTACATGGAAGAATATGTTTGAATTATCTACTATTGAGTTGAATGTAAAGTTAAGATGTGGTCATGCTGAGAAAACAAATAGAAATATCACGAGAAATAGTTATCTTCACAGACGATAGACAAATAAATTTTGGGACATCTATGAAATCATTCATTTTTCTGTTCTTACATATGGTTTGTAGCATGGTCTATGATATATGAAATTATATTTGTCTACTTCTCACATGTCTAACGATCTGTGAGAATTCAGAATTATAATCATTTCTGTGATCAATGATTATTGGTGGTTGGTTTTATCCAATCCTTGAAACTCAATGTCTTCACTGCTTCATTGTCATTGAATGTTCTTGTGCAAGGGACAGAACGTTCTTAAATGCTAACTACTTACTTGCTCAAAAAGTTTATGAAGAGTTGGTAATTGTGATTTGAAATGCAGTCGCTTTGGTAAATTTGTTGAGATCCAATTTGATAAGAGTGGGAGAATATCTGGGGCAGCTGTTCGAACTTATTTGCTTGAAAGGTCTCGAGTATGTCAGATCTCGGATCCTGAAAGAAATTATCATTGCTTTTACCTTCTCTGTGCAGCTCCTCCTGAGGTAAAATTCTCAACTTTAAAATTGTAAATGATTCACATATAGTGGACTGAGTTGTTAGTAGTGATGCGAGCTTATAGACCTGATTCTAATCAATGCATTGACAAAATCCAGGAAAGGGAGAAGTATAAATTAGCAGACCCTAAATCCTTCCACTACTTAAATCAATCTAACTGCTTTGAGTTGGATGGAGTGAACGATGGCCATGAATATCTTGCAACCAGAAGGGCTATGGATGTAGTTGGAATCAGCGAGGAGGAGCAGGTTAATTTTCAGTAATTTTTTGTGGTGTTGTGGTGCTTCATGTTGCATCAAAATTTTGATAATGAATCCATTTCAGGAGGCAATTTTTAGGGTTGTAGCTGCAATTTTGCATCTTGGAAATATTGAATTTGCAAAGGGAGAGGAAATTGATTCTTCAGTCATTAAGGATGAAAAATCCAGATTCCATCTTAATACCACTGCCGAACTGCTTAAGTATGTTTTCTGAAACTTCTACGTAAGTTGTTTTAGTCATTATTAATACTTCAAGAGCTATCATTTTCTAAATGTTTAATTTAGGTGTGATGCAAAGAGTTTGGAAGAAGCACTGATTCAACGTGTTATGGTAACTCCAGAAGAGGTTATAACTCGAACTCTTGATCCTGTGGCTGCTTTGGGTAGTAGGGATGCCTTGGCTAAAACGATTTATTCACGACTCTTTGATTGGTAATCTCTCTAGTCCCGAGGTTGGGTTTGGATCTCTAGGTCCTTCCTTCCTCTTACACATTTGCTTTTCTGCGAACCCTCATTTCTTCATCTCTGTCTATTTTTCAATCCATAAAGATGATTTATCAACCTAGAAGGATATTTCAGAAGTCTGCATGTGAATGCATTAAATGCTTCTTGATTCCGTTCTTCATTCTTTTTTGAAACCTTTCCTGTAGGCTCGTGGAGAAGATTAACAATTCAATTGGGCAAGACCCAAATTCTAAGTCATTGATTGGAGTTCTGGATATTTATGGATTTGAGAGTTTTAAATTCAACAGGTAATTGTCACTGGTGAATTCTTGAGTAATCTTATATGTTACTAGCAATTGATTAATGTTTTTGTTTAAATAGCTTTGAACAGTTCTGCATCAATTTTACAAATGAAAAACTGCAGCAACATTTCAATCAGGTTGGTTGACTTGGATCTGTAAACTTCACTGCAAGACACTTTTTAAGTACTAGCTTGATTGAAGTTCTGGTTGATTGTGTATATGCAGCACGTTTTCAAAATGGAGCAGGAGGAATATACCAAAGAGCAAATCAATTGGAGTTATATCGAGTTTGTTGATAACCAGGATGTCTTGGATCTGATTGAAAAGGTGTTGAACTCTTCTTCCCCCACCTGCCCCACTATTATTTATCATTTTGCAGATATTTTAATCATGCATGTCAGATCTTAATATTTATGCAAACTCATGTTTTGATGTGAACGAGGGATTTTTAATAAAGCACTCATTTCTTTTATTTTCTAAGTACAAGATTTAAGTAATTAAAATACAGTTCTTCATTCACAGAAACCAGGAGGAATTATCGCACTTCTGGATGAGGCCTGGTATGCCAGCTAATATTTAATCAGTATTAACTTCTGTCTACTCCCTCAAAATATTTTTGATTCTTCCTTCCATTCTCATGTTTCATTCTCTTTTTTGCTCCATTCAGCATGTTTCCCAAATCTACACACGAAACATTTGCTCAGAAGTTATACCAGACTTTCAAGAACAACAAGCGCTTCATTAAGCCTAAGCTATCTCGTACTAGTTTTACAATATCTCATTATGCTGGAGAGGTGAGATATATTCAGCTGGTTTCTTAGTTTCTTATGCTCCAGGCTTAAATGCATCCCCTCTCAAAAAAAAAAAAAAAAATCTTCAGGTGACTTATTTGGCAGATCTATTTTTGGACAAAAACAAAGACTATGTGGTAGCAGAACATCAGGCCCTCTTGACAACTTCAAAATGCTCGTTTGCGAGAGCTTTGTTTCCTCCGCAACCAGAGGAAACAGCAAAATCCTCAAAATTTTCTTCCATTGGTTCACGTTTTAAAGTACGCTTTCTGTATTTATTCGAATTTTGCTGTTTAACTTGAAATTCATGTTATGTTGTGGGATTGGTATGGTTTGACAAAAATAATGATGCTTTCACATTCTTAATTATGCAGTTACAACTTCAATCTTTAATGGAGACCTTAAATTCAACAGAACCTCACTACATCAGATGTGTAAAGCCAAATAATGCGCTCAAGCCTGCTATTTTTGAGAACTCAAATGTTATCCAACAATTACGTTGTGGTGTGAGTATACAATGTCACATTGGCTTTGTTGTGCACATATACTTCATCTGGTTTTGTTATTTAAAAAAAATATCAATAGTTTGTCATAGCCCTTTTTGTTAATTTTATGTGGTGATTTTATACAATTTAGGGTGTCCTTGAAGCAATTAGGATCAGCTGTGCTGGATATCCTACCAGAAGAACATTTTACGAGTTCCTCCTACGTTTTGGGGTACTTGCACCAGAAGTTTTGGATGGAAAGTAAGTTAATTTACCACCCTATTGCAACATAGTTCTCTCTTAACAAAATTAAAGAAAAATGAGGGGTTGAAATAAGAGAGGAGAAATAACTCAGTATTCTTTGCGCACTGACAGTCTTATATTACTGCCATATGTGCAGCTATGATGACAAGTTAGCATGCCAGATGATCCTGGATAAAATGGGTTTGAAAGGTTATCAGGTGATTTCAATATTGCTGTAAACTTGTATTTTTTTCGAAGGTCCTTGGCCATTTCTTTGGTTGGATTTGAAGCTCATGTTTCCAACACCCTGATACCTTTTATGAGATTAATTTCTTGAAATCCAATGGGATCGATAGATTGAAGCAGTTGGTTCGAATGATGTTTTGATAACTACAAACACTCACATTTTCTTTTGCTTATTCAAATCATTGCTTCATTAATCAATCCCTCTTGCTGATAATTTCAGCTGTGATGAGTTTTGGTTCGGTGACTGCAGAGCAGGGATTGTTTATGTTCAGTACAGAGAACCTCATCCTCGTATTGTGTTTAACCATACATACTTTTACTGAAACTTTGAGTCTAGTGTCTAAGGTCCTATGTGCCTTCATGGGGTTGGATATCCAAGTAACTCTTTTGACAGTAATGCTTGTTTGAGACTCGAAATTTCACTTGAAAATTTCTGAGCGCTTTCCAGTTTCTTAAGGTTTTGAGTATCTCCAAGATTAATTTATCTGTTCTCTGTGTTGGGCAGATTGGTAAGACAAAAATCTTCCTGAGGGCTGGGCAGATGGCTTCTCTGGATGCAAAGAGAACAGAGGTGCTTAGCAACGCTGCCAGAACAATTCAGATGCAAATTAGAACATTTATTGCACGCAAGGAGTTTGTTGCGTTACGGAAAGCTGCTATACATGTGCAATCATTTACTCGAGGTACTTTCTTGGACTGTCTCAGAATACCGCATACTCATTTCTTTTTGGTCTTTTTTGAATTTAAAATATTCTTTAGCATAGCAAGAACATGAAATTGTTGTGAGTTCTTAGAGACAGAAGAAACTTAAGTGGCTTACACCAATGACAGTCTTGGAATCCCATATTTTCATTTATATAAATTGTTTAACCACTTGTTACTTGTGTTCCTGGAAGTATGTGCATTGTGGTTGTCTGGAGTCTTAAAGATGTTTATGGTGGGATGTAATTGGTTTGTCTGGAGTCTTAAAGATGTTTATGGTGGGATGTAATTGGTTCTTTTTTGGGTGAACAACGAGAGTCCAAATCATTTGTTGGTTAATTGCTCTTCTTCAGGAAGTTCTTGGGAGAAAATCTGGCTGATCTTTGAGCTTAGTTCATGATGCCTTCCTTTTCTGTCAAGTTCTTTCAGATTAACCTCACTTTCTCCATAAAGAACTGTTATTCTTTGGTGGCCAAGTTTTTGCACGGCGGTAGGGGAATGTTGAAGATGTTTGTGAGAAGGGGTTGATTTGATGCTTCTTGACGGGATGCTAACAATAAGATTTAATGAAATAATCTTGCTTCATATTTTCTTCCCATTTGATAGCTGTGACTTGCTGGAAGGAGATGGTCCAAAAATCTCTAACCCCCTTCAAGGGCAGGGTACATAGTCATTTTTTTTCCGGGATAGCAAACGGTAACCATTCATTGATATGTTGAAATGGGATACAAAAGAAGATCATATCAAGAGACAATTACAAAAAACGCCTCCATTGACTAGTAAGGGTGTTAAGTTTATAATTAAGAAAAGTAGGTGATAACTTGCTCCAAGTGATGGCTAGTAGAAGCGTAGATTCAATAAAGAAGTTGTTCCATTAGGCATTAAGATTATGGTCATGCATACTTGTTTGTTTCCTACACCAAAAAGAAGTTGCCTTCTTCAATCTGAAAAAGTTGTTTTTTCCTCAATGTAAAATCATTTATTAATTCCCTCAACTCATGGTCTGAGATATATGAAGTTCAATTTTTCCTATTAAAGTTCTAATGTCTGTTTCAATTTACAATCAGGTGTTTTGGCTCGAAAATTATTTGAGCAGTTGCGACGGGAAGCAGCAGCTTTAAAGATCCAGAAGTGTTTCAAGCGATATATTGCCAGGAAATCATACTTAGATTTGCTCTCATCTGCAATCACATTGCAAACAGGGTTAAGGGCAATGAAGGCTCGTGATGAATTCAGATTCAGAAAGCGTACCAAGGCAGCAATTATCATTCAGGTGCTGTTTCTTGTTTGTTTTAGAGTGGTTATATGAAAATATGAAATTTAAAACTTCGAAGATCTGTTATTGAGAACTATATTCATTTGATAACATTTTGTTTATCAAATTAGTTTGTAGTACCTAGATGTTGATCGGATTCTGATTCCTAATGGGTGACTTACAGGCACATTTGCGTTGTCACATGGCGTATTCTTACTATACGAGACTCCAAAAGGCTGCATTGTACACGCAGTGTGGTTGGAGGCGAAGGGTTGCACGAAAGGAGCTAAGAAAACTGAAAATGGTTCAAACACACCACTTATTTTGACTCTGTTTATTTTATATTTAGGATAATTGTTGATTGAAAGAAAATTGTGGGAGGAATAAATTAAGGCACTCATTTTTGTTTTCTATGCATGAAGGCTGCAAGGGAAACTGGTGCTCTCAAAGAAGCAAAAGACAAATTAGAAAAACGTGTAGAAGAACTTACATGGCGCTTGCAACTTGAGAAGCGGCTGAGGGTAATTTCTCGATTACTTTCTTTCGTTTAATGTGACGTGTGGATCTGGGTTGGGGAACAAAATGCTTTACATTGTTCAGCGGCAATTCATACATTTGTTTTTCTCCACTGAATTGTAGACTGATCTGGAAGAGGAGAAAGCCCAAGAAATTGCCAAATTACAAGATGCTTTACACAGTATGCAATTACAAGTTGAAGAAGCAAATGCTCAAGTTATCAAAGAGCGAGAGGCTGCTCGGAAAGCTATTGAAGAAGCACCTCCAGTTGTCAAGGAAACTCCAGTTTTTGTTGAGGATACTGAAAAAATCAATTCATTAATGGCTGAGGTGGAGAGTTTGAAGGTAGGTTTCAACCATTTTGCCAATTGTACTATTTGTTTGGGAACAATTCATCACTATATACATATTAGGCGAGTTGCAAGTCTATATAATGCATGTTGACAGGAATAATAAGACCAAAATATTGGAGAATAATCTGTATGAAATACCTTTTCATTCCCTTCTAAGTATGGTGGCCACCCACAATTCCACAAAATAGCTCTAACTATTCTTGATCGCTAGAGGAAAATCGAAATGAATTTGAGTTGTGAAATTGGCCACTCTAATAGATTTGAAGCCAACAAGTAATGATTGTCCTGGTTTAGAAAATTTATTTATTGGTGATAAGAGGGGATCAGAGGGTCTAGGGTTGGTTATTGGTCGTTGGTGAATTTCTCTGTATTTGTCACAGTTCTTTATGATCGCTAATTCTTTTTCAATGGTAAAGCTTTTAACATTTTTTTCTCAAATCTTGAGGATAATCTAACCCCAGAGATTTACAGGCTTCGCTGCTGGCAGAAAAATCGTCAGCTGAAGAAGCTAGAAAAGCTTGTACAGAAGCTGAAGCCAAAAATGTGGAGCTGACTAAAAGACTTCAAGATGCAGACCAGAAGGTGGATCAACTTCAGGAGTCGGTGCAGAGGTTCGTAAGAGTGATCAAATCTTTTCGTCTATTGTTTGTTTTTCATCAAATTGAATTTCTACAAGGTATTGTGCTACTTTAATATGTTTGGCTCGACCTATTCCTTTCGCCGGTAGTGTCAAGTTCAGTTTTGTGATTTCTTCTCTTTAATTTATTTGATCTTCTGACAAGTTTTTATCACACCGTTCAAAATTATACCAATCTTTAGTAATTTTGGTTCAGGCTTCTTTTCTTTTTTTTTTTTTTCCCCGCAATGATTCCCTCGTGTCTAATTGTTTCCCAAACAATTATCTTTTCCTTCCATTTTCTTTCATGCATGTCAATTGTTCGAAAAATGCTAGTTCCTTGCTCGTTTGAAAGTTCTCTTAAGACTGGTTACATGCTTTAATGTCGATAAACGAAACTTTATTCTCTGCATTAGGCTTGAAGAGAAGCTTTCAAATTCAGAATCAGAGAACCAGGTACTTCGTCAACAAGCCTTGACGATGTCACCAACAGGAAAAGCTTTATCTGCAAGACCGAAGTCAATGATTATTCAGGTATAGTGTCATATTCATATGATGCTCTGGTCTTTTAAATAAAATATTACTTCTAAGAAACGCCACCAATCTTTGGTTGAAATTTCAGAGGACACCAGAGAATGGAAATATTCCACATGGAGAGGCCAAAGTATCATCGGTAAGGAAAATTAATTTGTATGGGAACAAAAGAACAATTTTGGTATATAGAAATTGTATTTCTTAAATTATACACTCTATGTATCAGGATACAACTCTTGCATTATCGAATGTACGTGAGCCCGAATCAGAGGAAAAACCACAGAAATCACTTAATGAGAAGCAGCAGGTAAGACAGGCATCTTAGCATCACTAAAAAGGAAGAAAAAATAGAAACTGGGAGGTTTATGCAAACTTGATTCTCCTTTGTGTTTGAGAGTAATTTGTTTGTTTCTTGTGATGTATTATGATGTTCAGGAGAACCAGGATCTGCTAGTGAAGTGCATATCTCAAGATTTGGGATTTTCTGGAGGCAAACCCATTGCTGCTTGTGTCATATATAAATGTCTTCTTCACTGGAGGTCGTTTGAAGTTGAAAGAACCAGCATATTCGATCGAATCATTCAAACAATAGCTTCATCCATAGAGGTGAGATGCAGTGTTTGCTTCTGGAACACTGGCTATATTGAGTTGCCAGTTTTCATTAGTATTTCTTTCTGGTGATGTAAATAAATGATGTCATCTACATATTATTGACACTTGTGGCTTTAACTCTACTGAAGGTCCAGGATAACAATGATGTATTAACTTATTGGTTATCTAATACATCCACGTTGTTGTTGCTTCTCCAACATACTCTCAAAGCTAGTGGAGCTGCTAGCTTGACTCCTCAAAGGAGGAGAACTAGTTCAGCTTCTCTTTTTGGAAGGATGTCTCAAGTATGACACTAACTATATTCTTTCAGGCCTTCATATTTTATTGTTATTTCTTCTTAATCACCTTTCTTTTCCTCACTGCACATTATAGGGATTAAGGGCATCTCCACAAAGTGCTGGACTATCATTTCTTAATGGTCGGGGGCTTGGTAGATTGGATGATTTTCGGCAGGTTGAGGCGAAGTATCCAGCACTGTTGTTTAAGCAGCAGCTTACAGCGTTTTTGGAGAAAATATATGGAATGATAAGAGACAACCTAAAGAAAGAGATTTCGCCCTTACTTGGATTATGCATTCAGGTAGTTGTCAAATCTTTTCATCCTTCTAACTGTTTATAGAAAGATAAAGAAATTACTGTCATAACATTATGTTAACAAGCAGAGCTTCATTTATTATCATTGTTTTTCAATGTGATGTTATGCTTCAATGATGAGACTTTCTTCCTAAAGTAGTGAGAACTAATCAGCTACACTTTATTCAATGTAGGCTCCTAGGACATCCCGGGCGAGCTTAGTGAAAGGACGCTCCCAAGCAAATGCTATGGCTCAGCAAGCCTTAATTGCACATTGGCAAAGCATTGTGAAAAGCTTAAATAATTATTTGAAGATCATGAAAGCAAACTATGTGAGTTCTGAGTTATCATATTATACAAACAATTCATCATCTTTATAGCGAGTAGAATCGTGATCTTATGCCCGGTTTTGGCAGGTACCTCCATTCTTGGTCCGCAAAGTTTACACTCAGATATTCTCATTTATTAATGTTCAACTATTTAACAGGTAATGTAATCAAGCTCAACATTTTGTAATTGCAATGTATATCTTGCAGGCCAGTTGTCAAATTTTCCCGTTTCACTTTGAAAAGTCTTAAGTTGTCAATTTAATTTGTTTTGCAGCCTTCTTTTGCGGCGCGAGTGTTGTTCGTTCAGCAATGGAGAGTATGTGAAAGCTGGCTTGTCTGAATTAGAACAATGGTGCTCTGCAGCAACTGAGGAGGTAAGTAATCGGAAAGCGAAGTCGATTCCATTGAGATAATTTAAGTGCCCTTTCTAACGAACTTCTCATGTACAGTATGCCGGGTCTGCCTGGGATGAACTAAAGCACATTAGGCAGGCTGTTGGATTCCTTGTAAGATTATTTAAATAAAGCTCAATTCTTCAATAATCTATGATTTTGCCTAATTTATTTGGACTCTTTTCCTTCTCAGGTTATACATCAAAAACCCAAAAAGACATTGAATGAGATAACAAAAGACCTATGTCCTGTTAGTGCTTTGCTTCCTTTGCCTCTTGTTTTGCAAATAATTTCAGCCTTTACTTTAGTGTCATTACATGTTTTTCATATTTTTATCAACTGCTTCTCAGGTGCTTAGCATTCAACAGTTATATAGGATCAGTACAATGTACTGGGATGACAAATATGGCACGCATAGCGTCTCTTCGGAAGTACGTTAATTAGATAGAATCGTCAGTTCTCTCTTAGCTTTTGAATTACTGTTCTGGTATTCTCAGATTGTTGTACTGCAAACTCTCCTTATTTTGATAACCATCTTTGTAATGCAGGTTATTTCAAGTATGCGAATTCTGATGACTGAAGACTCCAACAATGCTATTAGCTCATTCCTGTTGGATGATGACTCTAGGTACAATGTTCATTCAAATTGCTACACATTCAATTTGTAATGCCCCAGGCCTAGGATTCGGAATCCGGATTCAGCACCTGATGGCCCCGACATACCCCTGCATCTCTTGCGACCTGGCTATGTCGTCCTTACGTGTCTTGAATGCTTCTAGAAGTGAAAGTTTTCCTCACAAACTACACAAGTCCTTTTAGCATTCTTTATCCTCATTCACATGCATCCTAGGAATTCCTAGGTCACCCAACATAGGATTGCTCCAAGCTAAGCATGCTTAACTTTGGAGTTCCTATGATTAAGCCACCGAAAAAGAAGGTGCACTTTATTGGTATAGGTAGTAACTATCAATTCTTTTAAACCTTTCTTAACCATACTTTCATGTCCTTAGGATTCCTTTCATTTGGATGTGATATCGATTCATTCATGTACCCCTCCCGAACACGGGTCGTTACACACCAACCAACTTCCAGTTGGTTCGTCCCTGAACCACATCTTACTGAGGGAGGTTCCTCTCTAATACCATCTTTCTTTTTCACAAATAACATTGGTTCACCTCACAATGACAGAGTCGGACGCATGAAACCCTTATCCAACAACTCTTGCAATTGAATCTTAAACTCTTTCAATTTTGTTATAGCCATTTTGTATGGAGCTTTCGAGATAGGAGCTGTGTCTGACTCCAACTCGATAGCAAAATCTCTCTCTATGTGGTGGTAAACCTGGGAAAACATTTGTGTAATCTCTTACTACTGGCTCCGAAGACAAGGAGACCTCAACCTCTCTAGTGTCAACAACATTAGCCAAGATACTCCAGACACCTTGGTTAAGCAACTTACTGGCTTTTGTAGCTGAAATTACTTTGGGCAGGACCACGGTTCCAGCCCCTTTAAACTTAAAGTTGACTTCCGTAAGAGGGTTAAAAATCACCTCCTTGTGGGAGCAGTCTATACTGACATGATTACCGCTAGCCAATCCGTGCCCAATATCACATCAAAATCACGCATGTTTAGAACTATCAAGGTCATATTTAACGTATGATTTGCTATTTCTACCTGACATGCCTTTTAACTTTTCTTTAACTAACATGCTTTCTCCTGACAGAGTAGAAATTGATAGAACATAGGGTTCTAATTCTAACATGACATGTTTTACAAATGCTAATGATATGAATGAGTGAGATGAACCAGAGTCAAACGAAACCAATGCATGGTGTCCCATGATTGGGAGCGTACTTGTCACAACGACGTCGGACTTCTCAGCCTCCTGTCAAGTGGTGGAATACACTCTACCCTGCTGCTGCTGATGGCTCGAACCACCCTAATTCGAGCTTGTAGGTTGGCTCCTATTATCAGATGCATTCCTCTTGGGGCACTTCTCCGACACGTGCCCTCTTTGGCCACATCGAAAACAAACCCAGTATTGGCTAGACATCGTCCCCAATGATGTCTACCACATGTTGAACAGACCGACTTATCCTCTTTAACAACTACAGATTGGGAGCCTTGTTGCCCCCATTGCCGTGGAGATCTGTTTGTGTTCTGACTCTTTTGTGGAGGCTCTGGAGGCCTCTGATTTGCCATCCTCTTCCGACGTGAAGACAATCTTGCTTATTTTGATCTCACGTTTCCCCCTCCTGTAGTGGAATCTATTTTGGCTGTTATATGTAACACCGTTGCATAAATGGTGGGTTTATGGGTTAATACATGACCTTTTAGCTCATCCTTCAGACCTTTGATGAATCTTTCTATCTTATCCTCCTCTGTGGCCACCAACGTGGGAGCAAAACGAGACAGCTTGGTGAATTCTCGTTTGTACTTTGCCACAGACAAGACTCCTTGCTTCAGATTCATGAACTCCGCCTACTTATTATACCTAGTGTCGATAGAAAAATACTACTCGTAGAACTGTTCCTTAAACTGGTTCCATGTAACCGACCCTCCACTGGCGTCAATAAAATTCTCGGTCTACTGCCACCAAATTTCAACATCATCAGTCAACATAAATACTGCACACTAAAGCTTCTAGTCCTCCAGACATTTCATACAGTGGAAAATGGTCTCATACAGTGGAAAATGGTCTCAATGGAGGACATCCACATCTTTACCTTTGTAGGGTCCGTTAGCGACCCATCAAAGGTATGGGGACTACTTCTTGAAATCCCTCAAGTGCTTAGCTTCAAGAGACAAGTCTTGCACGTTCTGATTCTGTGATTGAGTCGGTTGCACCTGTACCAGTGGTATCGGTTCCTGCTGAGTCTGATTTTGAGCTACTTGCTCTGCCACTGTGTTGCAGATAAATTCTTGCATCCTCTCCATCAAGGATGATGTAACAGCTTCCCCAATTCGTGTTGCCATTGCCTCCTCATCAACTTGAGCCCCAGGTGGATTCGGAACTATCGGAATATTTTGACTTTCATCGGCTCCATCCTTCTGTACTCCCGACACGGAAGGGTCCTGGACTTGTGGATCCTGCACTTGGGGGTCTTGAACCCTGCCTCTAACCTTTCTTTTTACCCTGAGTTTAGGTGCCATGACCTGAAATGTACCTAAAGATTAGCTCTCACTAGATCCCTTAACAAAAAAAACACGTCTACTAAGGCATTACATCAAATTAAATCTCATGCATATCATATTGAAATCTCTTACTTGTAAGACATACTTGGCGATGACGAAGAATCCGTTACTGGGCCACAGGGACTATCTAGGCTTACATAGTAAGTCAGTCTTCAGAACCCAAAACATGGACTCTGATACCAATTGTAAGGCCCCAAGTCTAGGATTCAGACCAGGACTTGGACCAGGATTCGGAATTCGGATTTGGCACCTGATGACCCCGACATTCCTCTGCATCCCCTGCAACCTGGCTATGTCGTCCTTGAGTGTCTTGAATGCTTCTAGAAGTGAAAGTTGTCCTCATAAACCGACACAAGTCCTTTCAGCATGCTTTGTCCTCATTTACATGCATTCTAGGAAAATTCCCAGGAGGTCACCAAACATAGGATTGCTCTAGGCTAAGCATGCTTAACTTTGGAGTTCCTGTGATCGAGCCACTAGGATAAGTCATGCTTCCGCTCATGTTTCCAGGATTTTATGTTTTAAAATTTCTAGTCTTGATGTTTGAACTCGAAGTTTTGGTATTTGTATTTAAAACTTTTTCAAAAACAATTTTCGAGTTTTGTTTTATGGGTTTAAAGAGTACCATGCTAAATGAATTTCAGTTATTTAGCCTTAATAAATTTAATTATTTTATGCTATTTATTTGGTTTTACTAAGTCATCAAGAGACGTCAATTTGAATTGTATGCATGTATGTCTATAGTAACGGCCTAGTTTAAGTCCTAGTGAGCCAGGTCGTTACATAATCTGTATGGTCTGATAAATTCCATTATTATCATTGTTTTAAAAAGCCCAAAAAGCTCATCCATGCGAACACCTAGGCACACGTCTGACATCAAGGGCAGGCGCACATTAGGTCACTAGGTGTGCGCATTATGTGAAGCCCTGGCCCTGCTGGCTTTTGAATATTTTGAAGAAAACAAAAATAAGTGTTTTCCTTACCAACTAAAAAACATAAAAGCTACTGAATGCAAAATTTCTGATATTTGGGTTTTTTTTTTCTTTTTCATTTTTTTCCTTCATATCTCTATTTCAACTATGCTTTCTGTATTTTATGTGCCATCAGCTTTAATAAACACGGATTCTTATGTTCTTTTTCTTGTTAATGCAGTATACCATTTTCTGTGGATGATATTTCCAAAACAATGAAACAAGTAGATGTAACAGACATAGATCCTCCATCGCTGATACGAGAGAACTCCGGGTTCGGGTTTTTGCTTCAACGTGCAGAGTAATGCCCTATGCTGATCATGGTTTATCAGGGTGAGAATCTTGTCTGCTTTAGCACGACAAACTGCGCGTCAACTCTGTGCATATACTCATTGTTTGTCACCATTCCATGTGTATAGTTATATTAAATTCTGTCGACCTAGCGACCGAGTTCGAATGGTTGTCTTGGTTGAATTTATTTTGCCTCATGTTATATCGACATCGAGAGGGTATTTGTTGTCCAGAAGCCATGTCACCGAGCGTGATCATGTGCTACCATGGAAGCAAACACGAGTCTAGAAAACCCAGAAAATGATCACCATTACAGTGGTCTTTCTTATATTCATTTGGTTTTTTTTCTAAGGTCCGTAGTCCTTGGGTGTAATGGCTGTTTTTTAGGCCTCTTTTTTGGGTTAGATTGTGGAAGCAATTTGTATTTAGTGTGATGTAATTTTTCATTTTTTCCGGAAGAAGTAGGAACAAGAACGATAGCATCTCCTCATTGTACTTTTTTTTCTTTTTTGGGTTTTTAGTACAGTATTTTGTGATTTTGTTGCTCATATGTCTTAGTACTTTTAAGGCACCAAGAATAAAAAGGCTGGCAATTATTACATATTAATCACTTGCACATTATGATTCAGATTATTTAGGCCAAGATCTTCAGGTGTTTGGCTGAATAAAAATTTGTTTCCATTTAACAAACATTTTTTGTATGATTGTGCTAATTACAAGACAATTTTAGTGGAGTGATTAAGGTGCATCAATCCAACAATTCGATTGCTCTCACACGAGGTGGTACTCTAATTACCTTTCGTTGAATTGTAAGGAATCTACACATAATTTTTACACATTCTACCATTTTCTTGGACCTCTACCCCCTCAGTTTGAACTTCTTCATCTTCATTATATGACTATCTTCATACATAGTCTAAGATCCCTCAGACATATCAACTTCAGTCGTGCTTTCGTTCTTTCTCTAACTCTTACCATAGATTGTAGAGTGAGATTATTATTATTTTAATAAACAAAAAAGAATATATTATTCGTTATTAAGATTTTATATAATTAAGGATTTTGTTTAATTTCTCTCTCTAACTCTCCATTCCACTCTTGCTTACGCTTGATCTTGTTTTTTCTCTCCATCTTGCTTTTGTTCATGCTCGCTCTGGCTCGACCCTTACTATGTGGCCAAAATCATTCTAAATACTTCTCGCGCTTGTTTTAGATTGAGAGCAAGATTATTATTATTTTAAAACAAGAAAAAAAATATTATTCATTATTTAGATTTTTAGATTTGAATTAGATTAACGAAATTAAAAATAGTTACTATTCTTTTTTAAAAATCCTACCTTTTTTTATTTAAATATTAAATTTTATTAAATATAAATTGTAATTACTAAATAAAAAAATGAATAAGCATAAAATGAATGAATTATGAATATAACATCATAAAACTAATCAGAAATATAAAAACATATTCTGGTAATCATTCAAATTTCATTTCTATTTAACAAAAAAGTAAATATAATCAATGTATTTCTTATTCCCATTTAATGTTGGTAAACACCATGAAAGGTAATCTTATTATCATTGCAGCCTATTCTTTTTACAACGTAATCTAATTACGGTTGCACTTTGATTCCCAAACGAATAGGTTAACCTAAATTAAATATATGCATGACTTAATTAACTGTTTCTAAATTTCTTATGTTTTTTAGAGAAATTAAAATGAAGTTAAAATACTCCTATGATTCATCTATTTTTTATTTTGATTCATTTTGATACTTATGCTTTGAAAATGTTCATTTTAGTCTTAATATCTTCAACTTCAGTTAATTTTGGTCCTTATACTTTCAAAATTCAAAATGTTCATTTGGTATTTATACTTTTAATAAGTGACCATTTTTATTCCTTCATTTTCATTTCCCATTTCATTTTTAAGGGATCAAAATAATCACTTTTTGAAAGTTCATATACCAAAATGAACAAAAGTTGAAAATACAGAGATCAAAACGAATATTTTGTAAGTTTAAAGGAAAAAATGAACTAAAGTAAAAAATATAGGGATAAAAGTAGTATTTTTAAAGTAATTTTTGAAAAAATTGAAAAATTGTAGATAAGTCCATTGATCTTTGGGTTTTGTTACAATCATACCCTTAAACTTTTTAATTTGATCAATCACCTCCTTAGCTTCATAATTTGTTATGATTATACCTTTGAATTTTTAATTTAATAAGTTAATCCTTAATCTATTAATTGTTGAAATAAATCCCTATAGTTGATTCAAATTTTATATTTACCCTTGTTCATGAGTCGTATATATACATAACTTTTTTTCTATGAATTGGTTGAGACAATTTTACAAATGGCACATGAAGCTGTTTACAAGTATTATCGTAACAAATTACATAATTTTAGAGCGATTCATGAAATGAAAAGTACTTGAATTGGATTTAAATAAATGAAAATTTTACAGGTTGAGTTAGTTTATGGATTAACCTAATATAACCCAAATCAATATAAACCAACCCGAATTTATTATTAACTTTAAAATATATTTTTTAATTACTTATAACACAATTATTTATATATATATATTGATTTTAATTTTATTTAATTCTAATATTTTTTGAATAATTTATTCTTCAACAACTCTTAAAAATAATTTCTTTGCACTTTAGAAGAAAAAGTTTCATTATCTTGTTAATCTTAATTCTAACATATAAAAATAATTAAATTAGATTTTTACATATTTACGTTTTTCTTCTTTTTTAAACAAAATTTTAAATAAATAACCTGATTAACCCAATCTAACTCAACCTAAATATTTCATAGTTGGGTTAGATTGAATTTATTTTTTAATAAGGGTTATTTGAATTTAAAAAAATTTATAACTCAAACAATCTTTCAAAATCCATGAACACTCCTAATAAAAAGTTTAGGAATATAACTGTATCAAAGCGGATTGCTCAATTTTCCTTAAAAAGAAGGTTAAGTGTGCAGTATTAAATAAATAAAAAAAAAAGGTTGAATTCTCAAATATCATCGAGCCATGAAAAGGAAAATTAGAACTATGACCCAAACACAAAATGAAGTAAAGATATTCTCATCAATGAAAAGGTATTGACATACACAAACCTTACCAAAGTCTGTGATGCGTATGGATTAAACAAGTGAAGTGAATGGACAAAAATCTTAAAATGTTTAAAGTTACCTATTTTCACAGCCATTTCCAATGTCTATGAGATGAAAAACACAAATGAAAAACAACTACTCGATCTCTCTCCTAGAAACAGCAGTTGATTATGAAAGCTGTAATACAATACTTACAACAGTCATGGATCAAAATCGATATATATTTATATATAATTAGAGCCAACTAACATGGAGAGAGACTCAAAACCCGTATAACGGCTCCTAAGACTGCAACGGCTCACTCGAATTGATGTCGGTCACCGTTTCGTCTGCGGGAACTGGGAGATGATTTTGATCGTCTTGAAGTGGCTGTGTCTCTGTTTTCTTCTTCTCCTTCAGAATCACCTGCCTTGGCATGACCTCTAACAAAAAGCTCCCTCCATTCCATACGGCAGCCGAAACCTTTAGCAGCTGGAAAACCACATGCAACCTATAGGACAAGAAGATCGGAACAGCCAATGCCATCGTCAACACTGTAAATATGCCTTGGAATAAAATGTACATGAACAGACGATTCTGATCTCCAAGCAAACCACTTAATCTCCACCATACATTGTTTGTTTTCTGTGCTCTTTTAGACAGTTCCCTGAGAAACCACAAAAAGATAGTGTTTGTTTGAGTCAACAGAAACACAAAAGCTTATGCTCCCATTGCAATTGATTTTTAGTCACATAGGGAAAACCTGTAGGAAGTCATGACTTCGGGATCTCGTAAGAACCTCTGACGACGCAACACGTTGACAATCAGAAAGTAAAGAATCTGCCAGAGAGTGTAAGCAACCAAGGGAACTAGAAAAAGCCATGTCCATAAGTATGACTTGTCCTCTACATAGGGCCATGAAGCCCTGCGGGAAGTTCCTTCGGGATGCATGGCTTCAAATGTGGCCTCGTTCCACCATCGAATGGTGAAGAAAACCAAACCTGGAAGAGCAACATCAAGCATATCATTAAGTTGTAGCATAAGGCAATAGAAATGTTAACGTGCCAGTTCATGGGTCAAGTACAGCATCTTAATTCAACCAAAAACAGAAATGTTATCTAACAAGGGCCAAATTATTAAATGGTTAATGGAACTACAAACAGAGCATAATCTCTGTTAGCCGAGACGATGATTTTGATATTGAAACATTCATGCTATAAGTGGATCCTTCTCAGCATTGGAAACATAACTTCTAACTATCGAGTACCTAGGCCTAGTAGGCTCAATTATTGCATAACTTGTGAAGATATGTTTCAAATATCTGGAAATAATTCTCTCGCAAGATGAAGGATTGCCACAAATTGAAGTTCAAGAAATTAATCATGAACGTATATTACATTTGGTCTCATCAATTGAGAAATAAAATTTCCAAATGCTGAGAGAAGCAGGGGCATATGTCAGAGTGAGTAAAAAGATAGACGACTCAGACTGAACAGAGCTTTGAAGACTGACATAATTATTTTCATTGGATCTGTGGAATTTCACAAGGAATTTCTTCAGTTATCAAAAGGATCCCTTTAATTAGTTTTTCTTTACAGACGACTTTTACTGGAAATGTTAATATAAAAGAAGAACATACTCACCAGGAATTAGATGTATAAGAACACTAACTATTTTGTCAAAAGAACTAAAAACCAAGCTACAACGCCAAACTATGATCGCCCATGCTAATGGTCCCTACAGCAATAGTTAGAATGTCAAAATGGAGGTAAGTGAAATAAATTTCCAGTCAGATTACGGAACAGTGCAATACTAACCTCTGCAAATGAGAAGCAAATCATGAAAAGTTTTTCATTTTTTGGATACAGAAGAAGGTCGACGATGAAAATCGTGTTCGCATAATAGCAAAAATCCTGAGTCAGGAATGTAAATATGTAAGCTCCTTAGCATGAAAAGCTTCTTGATGAAATACAATAAAAATGATAGCAGCAAGCATATGTACTTTAGGTAAGTTGAAAACTTATCAAAAGGGGTGTGATCAAAAGAAACCTCCCATCAGAAGCAAAAAGCCAAAGGAAGAGTTCCAATTGATATTTATCTATTAGCAAACAGTATAAACTAGAGATTTGAACTTGACCAACTCCAATTCACAGACCCAACCACAGAGGCCTACTTCCTCATATATCCACCAAACCTGCTGCTGAAGCCTAGAATTAGTTTACCCGAATCACATTTGAACTCTCTAATGTACCAAAATTTTAAATATCTCCTTCCATCCTTACACGTTTCAAGTCGATATTTTCTGGATGGATGTTATAACTGTCTGAATCAGGCACATGTACGAAAGCCAACGAAATGATTCACCTCTTTCAATTTTGCTGGGAACCCAAGGTTCTTAAAATTATCTGAAGTCTCAACTAGAGCACGATTTCATATTGTATGAAAAGAACGTTTGCAACTGCAAGGGAAATGAAAAAACAACAAAAGATGCAACGCTTACCAAGAGGTAGTAGTGCCATTTCTTGAACCGATAGTATATCCACCGAAGAGGAACAAAGGTGACATAAAATAAACAATATACATATGGAATATCCTGAGGTCCTGATCAGAAAAACAGCCAAAAAAGAAAAATCAATTCATTGCAAGAGGTAAAAGCATCGCAATCCATTGATTCAGATCATTTAACTCACTCGCTCCTAAGAGGAAGCAGAATCCTCCGAAACCAAGAACACCGAGCAGGTGCGTAACCTAAATAAGTGGAAAAAAACGCGTCGCAAACTCAGATTCTAAATACAACAAAATCAAAACGATAAGACATGAATCATTCTCGCGATGGCGGTAAAGCGAAATTCAACAACATCAAATCAGTCCTATCGACTCGATTCGGCACTACAGTGAAGAGGCAAACCTTGTTAATGAATCTTTCGTGTTCTTCGGCCTGCTTAGCGATCTTAACCGCCTGTTTTGATAGAATCTCCTTCGTCTGAACGGCTTGTTTCGATAACATCTCTTTCGTTTGCGCCATTTTCTGCGAATCGGATCAACAGCATCAACAAATTGCAAAAACTAGAGGCAAAGACAAAAGGATGAAATCAAAACAAAACAAAACAAAACAAAACACACCTTAGTTCGGTCCCTCAGCGTTTGCTTGACCTGTTGATACGAGTCTCCATCAATATCCTCCACGTAATCTTCATTCTGCGCCATTTTTGCTACCATACAACACGGATTTCAGAAAGAAAGAATCGAAAATATGAATTTACAGAACGGAATTTTGAAGGAATGCAAAGAGGAAGAAGGTCGGCTCTCGATTGCCGTCGAAACTATTTTGCTTTCAGATTTCAAATGATGCAAAAACCAATAGGAAAAACTACTTTGACAAAGATTTGTTCTTCGTGTAATTTTCTTAAAAACTAAGATCGTTGAAGTTTAAAAGATTATGTATACATTGCGTTACAGAATCAAAGAACTCGTGAATTTCTTTTTCCACATTTCTAGAAGATACGAATTAATTTGGAAGCATGAAAATTAAAATCAAAAGCATGGGACTCCAAGATGGTTCTACACAAAATTTATCCTACCATCATGAACTTCTGTCTTCCGACATTGCTAAAATCCGAAAATTTAGTTGGTGTTTTGTTATCACCGTTTCGTTTTTTAATTTTTAAAAACTAAGCATATTTTTTTATTTTCTATAATGATGTATATCTTTTCTTTAACTACAATCATTAAATTCTTAATCAAATATAAAAATAAAAATAAAATTTTGAAAACTATTTCTTTTAGTTTTCAAAATTTGAGTAGCTTTCGAAATTTGGCTTAATAATTTTTTAAACCATTAGTAAAACATAGATTATAAAGGAAGAAACTTAGAGATAGAAGTAATGTCTATAGATTTAATGTTAAAAACAAAAACCAAAATCAGGATCTTGTTTGATAATAATTTTGTTTTTGAAAATTAAGTTTATTAACACTACTTGCACTTCTAATTTTTTTCATTTGTTATCTACTTTTCACCAATAGTTTAAAAAATAACCAAATTTTGAGAATTACAAAAAATAGTTTTCAAAAGGTTGTTTTTGTTTTTGAAATTTAGTTAACAATTCAATCGTTGTACTTAAGAAAGATGTAAATCATTCTAAAAAATGTGAATGAAATAGACTCAATTTTTAAAAACAAAAACATAAAACTAAATGGTTACTAAACGGAGCCCAAATGATTACCAAACGAGGCCAATATATTTTGTTTTTGTTTTTTGAAAACTAAGCCTATAAACACTACTTCTTCCAAATTTCTTCTTTTGTTATCTATTTTTTACCAATGATTTAAAAAAATCAAGCCATATATTAAAAATTTTAAAAAAAACTTTTAAAGTTGTGTTTGTTTTTGGAATTTAGCTAAAAATTTAACCATCACTTGAGAAAGCGGCAAATCATTATTAGAAATGAAGAGGAAATAAGCATAATTTTTAAAAACTCCAAACAAAAAACGAAATAGTTACCAAATAGGGCATTAACCTGTATTTTTAATAAATATTAAATCGAGTCCCAAGACTAATCCTCCGTTTAGATTGAGAAAGTTTAAGAAATGATTTAAAATTTTTAAATTTAAAATTCAAAAATTGGTTTTAAATAAATTATTTTATTTGAAATGAGGAAGATCTGAAATGAATATATTTATTTATTTTTATATGATGACTAAAAAATAAAATAAAATTAAGATTTTACTAATATAGTCTCTCAAGTATGACATATTAATTGAAAATTAAAGTATGACAAGATTAAATTAAAAATTTACCACTTTAACATAATACATTTCTTCTTTCTTCTTCATTTTGCAGCGGCTTGATTTGCAAAAAAAAGAAAAAAAAAAGTACTTTTTATGCGTTCCCTTATTTCTCTTCTGCATTCTTATTCTTCCGCTTCTTCTTCTTCTCCTGTTTCTTGTTGGTTCTTGGTTCTGCATGTCGTCTTTTCTTCTTTTTCTTCGTTGTCGTCTATTACTGACATTGACATTTTGGTATATTTATAAATAAATTAGCTCATTTTTCTATTTTAAAAAAATAATTAATTATTTTAAATTAACTAATAGACATTAATATCAAAATTTGAAATAAGTATTTAATGAAAAATCAAAAGTGTAGATCAAAGATGGAATTGAAGCAAAATTCAAATCTCAATCTTTAAAAATTTAGGGATTAAATCGAGATTAAAATCAAAACTTTAAAAAAAATCTAACAATTTTAAACAAATTTGATCCAAAATTTAAGAATTTTTTTCTTATTTTTTAATTTTTAATTTTTTGGTCTCCAACAAAATATTTAAGAACAAAAGTAACATAATTTTGATGTTATGTTTCACAGAATGAGCACTAAGTGCTGCACATGCCTCCTGATTCGTTAATAATTATGCGTTGTGTATACGTGTCAGTTTTAGATACAAATGTCGTTTTGCAATCTTTCGTGCACTCATTTCCTGCCACGTATTTCCTACGTGGCTGTACATGAAATAGAGTGTCGTTTAGTTTTTTTAACCTCTGCTTCATTTTCTTTTACCGAGGTAAATGATTTTATTTCCTTTGTAGACTGTGGTGTGACTCTTTGATCCGTTTGTTTCATGTATATTATCGGTTAGTTTAATTAGTTAAATAATATTTAATGATAAGAAATCTACTTTTATTTACCAATAATTTTGGTGTTTTGAAGTATTTATTGCGTAGAGTTAAGAACAATAATTTCAACGAAATTTGAAACACTCAAATTGGAGTTCAAATGAAGAATATATAGTCAAAACAAACTTAACCATAAAATTTCGAGTTGATGACGACACAGATTCTATTCGTCAAAGTAGACCAATTAAAAGTGACACTTGGAGCAATAGAGGAATGACACATGTTAACTTTTGATTTTTGGATTGGTTTTTAAAAAAATGAATTTAATATTATTTTATGTTTGTATTTAACGACGGTGAACATTTACTTTTTGTTGGGTTTTAAAAGAAATGATTTTAAAAGATGTATATTGGTATATTAATTTCTTTTGTTTGTGTCTAACGGCTAGTTGAGTTTAAATCTGCAATGACCCAAATTGAATTTAGTTTTCTCCTACTTCCCTCTTTATTTAAACTCATATTCTTCTCCAAATTTTCAACAACAATTTCACATCTTTTTATAAACCCATGATTCATTGGGCCTCCATTGTTGCTTTCTCAAAGCTTCAATTTTCTTCTTCTTCATCTTATTCTTAAAAGAGATTTATGTATGGTGGGGATTGATTTGTTATGAGCTTAAAATTTGTAAATCCGATCTTTTAAAGAGCTTCTCAAGTGTGCTTTAATTTTTTCAAACATTTTGTAAGGATTACTGTAGATCCCAAACAAGAGCGGTTGTAACGGTTTGATCCTAATCCGTGGAAAGGATTGAGTTTGCTCTTGAACTCACAAAAAAATGGTGTAGCGGTTGGGTTCTAATATGTTGGAAGAGTCAGTGAGATCCTTATTCAAAATCCCAAGAACCGCTTAGGAAAGTGGATGTAGGTCGAATTTGACCAAACCACTATAAAAATCTCTAGTGTTAATTTCTCTAACCCTATACCACTTTAATTTTACAATTAATTTGTTGTTATAGTTTATTGTATGAAGTTAATTGCAATATTTGTTTCTTAAATTAATTACTTAATGTTTATTATGTTGGTTGAATTGATATTTACATATCTCATACCAATCATTTTGTTAAAAATTGGGTGCTTAAAAGTGTTAGTTTTAATTACTAGCTATTTGGGGTTGTATTTATTTGTATGAGTTTATTGTTTAAATTACTTGTTAGCAAAAAGTTTTTTAATTTGTTTAATTGAGCCCACATTAGTAAAAGGTTTTCATTAGTTGAAATTAACCCTATTCACCCCTCTAGCATTGCCACACTGATCCTACATTGGTATAAGAGCAAGGAGCTTCTACGTGAATTATTTTTCAAGTATTATTTTGATATTTAAAATATCTTATTAATATTTTGAAAAATTATTTGAAAGCTTAATTCTAGAGTTATATGGTAACCTTAGAAGGTCAATGTATTGATACATCTCCTTTCTTTAATGGTAAAAATTTTGATATTTGGAAAAAGAAAACGAAAACATTTTTTCTTGCTATCAATTTTAAGATCTTGTACGTTAGTGAACACAATTTGTCAAAATTAAAATTGAATGATAAAATGCTCTCTTTTAATGCTCATGCCATAAATATCATATGCAATGTTTTGGATAGTCAAATATGTGATAAAATTACACAATTTAATTATGTATATGATATTTAGAATTTTCTTAACACTATGTATAACATAGAAAATTCTCTTTGTACTACTACAATTTACTTGATGTGAAGGAAATATGTTATTTTCAAAATCAACAAAATTTCTATGAAGTGGAAAAAGAAAAATGTGATGGATCCTCTTTATGCATAATGGTTCATTTGGATAAAGATTTCGGTGATTAGAGTGATGAAAATGAGGTAATCCACAAAACTCTTTCTTATGGTAAATTATATGCTGCATCGGAAAGTATACAATGTGATCTTGAAAAGCTTGACTCTAAATATTTAAAATTATCAAAGAAGTTTAAAGCATTGTCTATCGAGAATAAATCTTTGATTGATGAAAATTCTTGTTTAAAGAATAGGGCTAATATCACATTGTTACACGATTCTTCCTGTGATGAGAAAATGACTTAAATGATAGAATTAAATTTCTTGTAATTGAAAATGGTGAACTTAAATATTTATCATGTGAAATAAAAATTGATTTGAATGATTTGATAAATGAAAATGAGAAATTTAGATCTTGTTCTTTAGAATTAAAAGATGAAATTGCTAGTTTGAAGAATAGAATTAATGAATTGGAAACTAGCAATACTTCCTTAGAAAAAGAGAAAGTTTCTTTTATGGATAAGATAAAATTTCTTCAGTATGATGTCTTTGATAGAAATGAATTGGATAAAGCTCTAAGAGAAAAAAGAGTCAAACCTTGTGTAATGAGCTTGAATGTGCTAAAGAAAGTATAAGGAAATTGACTATTGGTACACAAAATTTGGATAAGACTAATGACATTGGTAAATCTTATAACAACAAAAGGGGGATTAGCCTATGTGAATATGTTGGGTTGTATGTCCTAAGACTCATAATTTGTAAACAGTAAACATGTATGAAGTTTATTCAGACAAATGTTGTTGAATGAAAATGAATTGATAACTTTAAATCCAAATAAACTATGAACCCTTGACTATTGTAATGAATACTTGGACTTTATGTGGAGACATAAACTGGATCAAGTTCGAGTAAAATAGCCTAAATAGTCTATAGTACTTGGATTAGGTTGGGTACCTATTTCTGGAGATCCTATTGAATACGACCTGCTTTATGATTGCTACAATTGTTGTAAAGTGTCATAAACGATGTGATTAATTCGTTCATGTAGAGACATGTGGGCGGGGGTGTTTTACATGATGAGATTGTGTAAGACTGACCACGAAATAATCACTGTTACATATTAACATTGTTTAATGTTAACATTGACTAATCTCACTTCTTGATGACCTAGATAACTTGATTTGAATCCTGAGCTGTCTATGAACTCTTGTTTATTTGGGATTGTCCCTTGATCTGCATAGGTGAGGGTAAGCTCAACAACACTGCTCAATATGCCTCCCATTTCGGGAATAAGACCGGGTAGATAGCTAGGGACATAGAATTTGCAAGATGGAATTCACCCCTACCCATTCTAGGGATAGTAGAAAGATTTTTCCCTTAGGGGTTGATCCCGAGTCTTGAACAAGGGGCCTCATCCTCTTGTTGGCCTGAGAGGGAATGGATTTAGTGATTAAGATCACAAATCAATTGTTCATTAGAGGGACAATGGTACTTAAGGAGAAAAAATGTAACTCAGGGGTAAAACGGTAATTGATCTAATTGAGGTTACGAAAAACATGTGAAGGATCAACTTATCGATGACGATTATATCAAATAGACACATAATATATCTACAGTGAAGGGAGTGCAACTATATGCTATAATGGACAGTCGTGTTAGTTAACAAATGTTGATTAACTAGGTTAAAGAGTTTGACCGGTTAGTCTTGGATCGTTGGAGCCCATGATCTGTAGGTCCATCGGGTCTCCTTGTTAGCTCACTACGGACAAAATTGAAGAACTAGGTGAAGTGAGAATTTGAAATGTTCAAATTCGGCCTTTAGGAAAAATTGTATTTTATATAAGATATAATTTACAATTAATTAATTATTTTTGGAGAGTATGTTTCAAATAAAATATTAGCATGAAAGTGTTTGAAATTTGATTAATGTGATTAATCAAAATTAGGTGTCAAAATCAATTTAATATGTGATATTAAATTTGTTTATTTTATTTAATTAAATAATTTCTAAAATATGAAAATAGTATTTCATATTTTGTAAAAAAATGTGTTTTATTATAAATTTATTTTAATAAAAAATTAGTTAGTGGAGAAATCCAATTGTTGGATTTTACCACTAAGTGGGTTTTGAAGTGACTTATGCTAAGCTTGACACCTACATTATTCATGCTAATGAAGTTTGAGGTAGAAGTCATGCAAGAAGGGTTTTTGCATGTGTTTTGTTTATAAATAGGTTTTAATTTTCAAAAATTAAAAACTAATGCTTCCTTAACTTTTGAAATTAATCTTTCTCAAATTCTTCTTGACTCTCCAAATTAATTAGTGAAATTTCCTATTTTCACTAAAGTTCCAGTCCCACAACCGTGTTCTTCAACCAGAGAATAGCGAGGATTTATCGTTGGTGGTGTCGATTGCTCGTAGAAACTACAAAAGTTGTATCTCTAACTCTCTTTGCATGTTTAATCCTTAGTTAATTATTGTAAGTAGAGCATTATGATTCGATGCTTCCGCTGTGCATGCTTCTTATTTTCCAACAGAATAAAAATTGTTCATCTACTTCTAAGAGTATTACTTTTGTTAAGGCCACCTCCTCTATATCTCAAAATGTCTTATCCAATGTGCCAAAGCATGAAAAAGTTACACATATCATGGAACTTCAAAATTTGTGCATAATGTGAATTTTGTGAATAGGCATGAAAAAGCTAGGCCTTTCCATGAAAAATCAAAGTTTGTACCTCATCATTCCCATGTCAAAACTAATTATATGCATAGTGGTAAATTTGTGTCTAAACATTTCCATGTCAAAACTACTTGCATGAATAATGCTATATGTGTGCATAATCATGGTAATGCTAGAGATGTACATGTGAAATCAAAATTTGTGCCGACGTGTCATTTTTATAGAGTTAAAGGTCATATTAGACCAAATTGTTTCAAATTGAAAAATGCTCCCAGGAAGAATTTTTTTGAATAGAAATAAGGTACAAAATGAATTTGTGAAAAATAAAATTTTGACTAATGTTGTATGTTATTCTTGTGGAAAAATTGGTCATAAAGTTAATACTTGATATTTGTCAAAAATCAATACGAGTAGTGTTTGAACTAATTTGAAATGGGTTCCAAATCCTTGCTCACTAACAATGAAGGACCTAAGAAATTGGTACCAAAATCTTTTGGTTGAGCTTGTAGGTGTGATTTCAAGAAGCAATTGGTTACTTGGACTTCAATTGTGAAATAATTCAAATTTGAGAAACTAAAAGGCTTCCTTAGATCCAACAAACGAAATTATGTATTTGTTAACCTTTTTTTTTTTTTTTTTTTTTTTTTTTAATTATTGAGATAAGTATTTCTATTAGTATCTTTTATGAAAATTATATCTCTTGAATGGTTTTGAATGACCTGAATTTGATTTCTTGACTTCTATTATTTATTGTATTTAATGGCATGAGAAATCTTTGAATATCTATCTATTTGACATTTGTTTATATTACTTCTTATTTGACTTTTTGGCCAATTAGATGCCTACTCTATCATTGTATTTTGCTCTAAAAATTTTTAACAAAAGAATATTGAGTATTGCAAGAGATTGTCATTGTTTTGATGATTAATATATGTTGCTTATTACCCTTGGATGAAATAGATTAAATTTTCTATTAAATGTTCTTTTAAGCATGATTTATGCCTATTTTATGGCTTACATTATTGAATTAAACTTATTTTGGCATATGTTGTTTGTCTTATGTTGAAAAGATATGTGATTTGCAAAGTTGTTTGGAAAAATTGTTATATTCCGTTTCATAGGGGGAGTATTTATAAAATTAATTTACTTTATTGATTCCCTTTAGCATGTTTGCTCAAAATTGGTTATGTTGATACCATGCTTATATTTATTTACTAATGTGCTTTGCTATTATTTGATATCATTATTTGTTATTCAACAATTGATGTTTATTTTCTAATATTTGTATCATTATTTCAGTCATGGATGAAACTCCATGGAGTTCGAGACGCTATCAAGTGTCGGAAATTTTCGTTTATTCTTGCAAGTCACGCTAGAAAGTGGTTCAGAAAATTGAAGAGGAGATCAATAGCCTCATTTCGAGAGTTGATGAGAGCGTTTATTACCCAGTTCCCAGGAGATCGAGATTAGAGAATACCTCACATTCATCTGCTCACCATAAAGCAGGGAAGGAATGAAACACTAAGGGAGGAAGTTGCAAGATTCAATAGTGAAACTTTGTCGATCAAAGGTTATACTATCGATGTTGCTCTGAAAAATATCATAGTCAAGCTTAAGGACGAGAAGTTCCTTTGGTCCTTAGATAAGAAAGCTGCTACGCCCTATGTCGACCTCCCTTTTAGGGCACAAAAGTACAGGAGCGTCGGGGAGCTCTTTCGCTCGAGAGGTGGTCAGGAAGAGAAAACCACCAGAGATAAAGAGATCGAGAAGATTAAGATCGTCACAAGAACAAGAAGAGAAGGATAGAAAGAATAAGAAGAGAAGGACAGTAGAATGGTCTGTGACACCAGAGAAGGCAGCCCAAAAAGGCTTGCTACCTAGCAAGTTTGAATGGTACAGTTCCACGGTGGTCCTTGTGGAGCAGATCTTGATAGAGATCCAAGACAAGGAAATGTTGAAGTGGCCAACCAAACTGAAGGCCGGTTCATAACAAAGAAACAGAGTCAAATATTGTCTCTTCCATCGGGACCATGACCTTACCACCACAGGATGTTTTCACCTTAAGAAGGCTATAAAAACTTTAACTCAACGAGGTCAGCTGAAGGAATACGTGGGAGAAGGCAGTGACCAAAATGGTAACCAAAGCAAAATAACTCGAAGTAGGAGAGATTGTATGCTGAATCTACCTAGAAAAATTAAGACAATCATAGGTGGTCCAATTGGAAGCAATTTTGGAAGAAAGCGAAAAGACAAAGCATGTGAGGCCAGACTCTCTCCAAGGGTCTAAGAAGTATGTTCACTACTGTAGTAAATCAAGTTATCAATTTCTCTGAGGAAGATGTAGTAACTATACATCAACCTCACAATGATGCTTTAGTTGTGTCTTTGACCATAGCGAATATCAAGGTGCATCGAATTCTAGTAAATGAAGGTAGCTCGACCGTGATTCCAACTTCTTGGGATTTTCCTCAAGCACATGTGTTGGGCAACCCCATATGTGGAAGTGATGTAAACTAGCTTTAGACCGTTCCACAATTCTAGAGGTGTTCTTGCAACACTCTTGGAAGGAACATAGTTGAGTATGTAAATTGCAGTCTCCATTGCGAAACCCCAAAACGAGTCCGGTAAGGAAGTGTAATTCATCATCGAACGAACCATGTCCAAAAAGGTTATGTTTCTCCTCTTCACTACACCATTTTGCTGAGGTGTACCCGACACTGAGAGTTGGGAAATGATTCCATGTCCTATCAAATAGTCCTGGAACTCAGAATCCAAAGACTCTCCACCTCGATCTGATCAAAGTATTTTAATACATCTATCCAAAGTATTCTCAACTTCTGCCTTGAATACTTTGAATTTTTTAAAAGATTCAGACTTTCGTGCATCAGATAAACATACCTATATCTAGAGTAATCATCAGTAAAACTGATAAAGTACTCACAGCCTCCTCGAGCTTGCACATTCATAGGATCGCAAAGGTCAGAATGTACTAATTCTAGAGGCTCTTTGGCTCGATAACCTTTTCCAGTAAAAGGTCTTTAGTCATCATACCCTCAAGGCAAGATTCGCACACTGGTAAAGGATTTTCTTCTAACTCACTTAGAAGGCTATTCTTCACCAATCTCTCAATCCTATTGAGATTGATGTGCCCTAATCGAAGGTGCCAAAGTTGAGCATTTTCTTTTGGAGAAACTCGTTGACGTTTAGATTGAGTTACGACAGATTTAAACACCTCTATGTTATGGAGGGAACTTAAAGCTAACGGTCTTAGCCCATACAAGTTATTTTCCAGTTTAGCGGTATAAATATCAACACCATCCTTATGAATAAACACTTTATTAAATTTAAAAGAAAGAATGTACTTCCATTATAACAGATAGTTTAAAGAAATAAGTTCCTTTTTAATTCAGAAACTACAAAGATATCTTTAATACATGAAACCTATTCTGTAAAGTTAACTGGATGCCTCCCACTGCCACAACTTAGACGATGTGCCCGGTGCCTCTCGCAACGTCATCTCACCAGCCTCCAGCTGTCGCTAGGATCTAGTCCACTGCCAAACATGATTAGTGACGCCGGAATCAATTATCAGGCAGAATCATCATTCTCCACTAAACAAGTTTCTAACACAAGTAAATCACATTTACCTTTGTCTGCCTTGGCCTTAACCTTGGCTGTCTTCCTTTCCTTTAGATAGTGAGGACAATTCCTCTTCCAGTGTCCATCCTAGTTACAGTGGAAACATGTTCCTTTTTCAACCGGCCGTGGACGTTTCTTCTGGGCGATAGGTGGTGGGTTAGCAGCCGCTTTCCCTTTCCCTTTACCACCCTTCTTCTTCTTCCCCTTTCAAGAGTTAGAAGTTGAAGGTGCAGACTTCATTCCTGAGGTCAAACCTCGATGGAACCTTTTAGAAGACGAGACAACATTTGCCTCACCTCCCTTTTTCTCCTGAATTTTCAGTAAGGATTGGTAAGTCTGTAACTCGTTGAGGAAAGTAGTAAGGGTATGGTCCACTTTGTTAAGAATCGTATTGCTAACAAAGTGGAGGAAACTCTCCGACAATGAATGTAGGATAATGCTAACCTAACTGCCCTCATCGATTTTAGACCTATTCATCTCTGCCACGTTAAATTGGACCATCATATTCAGCACGTGTTCACGAACAGTGGAGCCTTCCTCCATTTTGGAGCTGAAGATGTGTTTTAGAGCCTCATGTTTGAGCTGTCCAGATGGCTGTTCGAACATTCCCCTTAGGGACTCCATGATCTCACGTGCTGAGACCATGGGTTCATGGTTCTTGGCTGACACATCACTAAGACTAGCTAAGATATAGGCTCGGGCCTTCTCGTTTGCATGTGTCCAATGCTCGTATGCCCCCCGAACATTTCAAATAGCGTCCTAAGGTGGAATAGAAGGACAGTCCTCCGTAAAGAAAAACTTCAGATCCTCGATGATGAGTATCGTCGTGAGCATATGTTTCCACCTCGAATAGTTTTGGCCATTCAGTTTTTTGGCGCTAAGTAAACTGATAGTGGTTGTAGCCATTTAAAACTATTGCTGAAAAACGAATAAAATTTTATCATACTTTGCAAAACCACAGTTTTAACCAATTAGTTTTAGCAAAACAGTTTCCAAGTACCCTAAGTGATAAGATTTCTATTTTGCAATGATGCCCCAGCGACGCAGGACAAACGTCACCGGTGGGGTGATCAGATATCCCTTCACTAGGATGAATTTCTTCAACCATTAGGTAGAACCAACTCTTGGAACTGAACTAACAGCCACCATTTGTTCGGTCCAAAACTGTTAACCCTTAACAATTTCACGTAAGCGTAACCCCTCCCTTTTCAGCCCAGAGTCTCGCCCTAATGCGTCCACCCTATGGAAAAAGTAGATTAGGACAAGAGACTAAGTTAACCTTATCCTCTTAAGGAGATCAAATAAAGAAACATGTAAAACAACTCTTATAGGGGGACACTTCTAGGGTGCCTTGAGCGATGTGTAGAAACTTATTAATCCAACGAGAGAGACCGTTGGTATATGTTGTCGCACTTCCCGCTCCCACTTACTATGAACATTCTCTCCATCCACCTTATATTGACCTACCCAAACACCATCCTTTAGGGACACTCCCAGGTGTCATGAGACCGAGGATAGATCTCACGTTGTGGACAATATGGGAGAAAACACGAAAGGTTTAAATGAAGCTCATATGCACCAAGTATCCTCCCACTGAATGTTCTACCTAGGGTTTATTAACCTAAACAATCCGGCTACTGATTATAATTTAAGTTGCTAAAAAAAACTTTTGTCTTTGAAATAAAACAAGTTCAATAGTCTACATTAAAATATTTAATGACTGTCCTTAACTTGCATGCATGATCAAATCTATCTAATTTACCCTCCAGGTAGGTTCCCAGGTAGGGCGTTCCATTGCGTCACTTTAAATACCCAGCTAGACAGAACCTGCTTAGAAAAAAGTCCCTTATAGATAGATTTACTACACTTTAACATTTTATATTGATTTTAATTCTAATTTCATTTTATAACCTTATAAAAAACAACTAAAACATATATTGCACACGAGGATTATATAATGCTTAATGAATAATGCATAAAAAAATATAACCCTTATATTATATGATGCATGAGCATGCATTACATAATTTAAATCGTGGTTCTCTAAATTCATAACACTTATAATAAAGAGAATATGCATGACCAATGCATAACTAAGGTGGGATTTTTCTTCTTATGTGTACCATACTGTCATAAAAAAGCAACACATCGCATGTATAAAACCATGATAATAGGATTGGGATGAACAACACAAAACCGGAATGAAATTCTATCTATTACATTTTCCATCGAGCAAACTAGTTCATAAGTGAATCGAGTCTTGAACTGTGGCCGAAACTCCCATAGTTTAGTAAATGCCTTCCAGGTAAACGATCGTGTAGCACACACTAGACGATAGCGCGAAAGCTAAACATCACATCAGACGAACAACGAGCCGCAAAGCTTGATCGTCTAGACGATCACTTAACACACAAAAGGTAAACAATTTACCACGTATTTACTCCACGATCGTATAGTCAGTAACTAAGGGATGAGGCTTACTGAGCTATACGATCGTCTAGTGTGCGCATGCATTAAATGACAGTCGAGCATCCGATACCCAGCGATCGTCTACCTCATCGTCTACACGACTCAACCAACGCTTGATCGTCTTCTTTCTCGAAGAACAATAAACCTTGCTCTGAACTTCTTCACAAATGATTCAAGACTCAAACTAACTTTGAAATAACAGACTCGATAGCAATTAATTGTGCCAAAAAACGCAGCCAATTAACTGGAGAATTTAACAAATCGAGGTTATATCCCAGAAAACTCCATTAATCCACACATCCACAAACGACTTAACAATTAAAACAGAGAGTAGACATGCTGCACCCACCGAGAATGTAAATGCAATTATTTTGCAGCAATGAGTTGGAATATCAGAAACCTGGCTCTAATACCAATTGAAGGAACTCTTATATAAGAGTACCTATGAGTGGAAGCGGATCTTTCCAATTCATTGTGACAGAGTTTCCACATATACATTCAAACATACAAATATACATTCACAACACTAAATTACTGGCATGCTTAGAGAATCAATAAATAAGAGACCGAGAGACCATACCATTTGAAGACTTTTTCTTCACAGCAAATCTCGTTTTCGCTGAAATGGCAAGCTATCGTTCAACAAGACACAATCATCTACCACGAACAGTCTCCACACGAACAGAAGGAAACGGGGACGACACCACCACTCAGAGCCCTCAGTATTCTCGGAGTGAAAATCCAAAGGGTGAGCTTTGTTCGGATTTGGTAGAGGTGAGGAGGAAGAGAGATCGTATGCAATGATCAAACAAGTGGGAGAAAGGCTAGTCTATCATATAGACAAAATGCTTGATCATTTAGGTGAAGTATACGATCGTGTAGGAAAAGGTAAGCGATCGTCTATATGATTGTTTAGAAAAACTTAGGCGCTAAATGATCGTTTAGTAAAACGTAAGCGATCGTTTAGTAAATAGTGCGTAGGGGTGTAAGCGTTAAGTGATCGTTCAGCAGTATCGTATAGGCTCTGATTTTACTAAGGATGACACACTTCAACACTATGTGCAATCCAATGCTCAACACATCGTGAGCTATTTAAGTGTCTCAAAGCGATTCTTTATCTTACTTATCCATTATGAAAATAGAAGAGATGCCGACCTATTATCCCATAACTATCTAATTAATAGATAATATATATAATCATATTATATTCATAACCTATGGTTTAATATCATATATTAACCATAGTATTTTTTCTCCACTAGATATAAATCATATTTATATCCAATTTCCTCCAAATTAATGTATCTCATACCTAAAGTTAATTATATCACATATAATTAACTAGTTCAATTATATCATATATAATCGAACTTCCTCTTGTTAATTTGTACATTTCAAACTGACCCAAAAACTGATTCTCAACTTTTATCTAAGTTACCAAGGGGACTTTATGAACCTATGGCTCGAAGCTCCAACGGTACGTGAATAACTGGCTAAACTCTTTAGCCATGAAATCCACCATCCGTTAACTATCAGACATTCTACTAAAGACCGATAACTGAACTCTTCTTGCCATAGATATATTTCTATGTCCATTGGATATAGCCAATCATCAGTACGATGACCCTTCACAGATGCTTGTAAGTACAGTTAGGTCAATTTACAGTTTTGCCCCTGTAGTTACATCTTACTCCTTAAGTACCACCGATTCCTCTAATGAACAATACAACATAGTCCTACTATATGTGAACACCTCTCGGGCCATGAGAAGGTGTGTGGTGCTACATCATTCAAGCCCCGGGATCAGCCCTTAAGGGAACAATCTATCTACTTACTTCTTCTTCGGGGAAGGAGTGAACTCCATCTTGTGAAGTTGAGTTTATAGCTTCTAAATCAGACGAATCCCCAAAGTGGTAGGTTTGAGTCGGCACTCTGGCCACTCACACCCATGCAAATCAAAGGACCGCTCTCAATAGCAGAAGTTCCCAAATCACTCAGGACTGAGGTCATGTTACCTATGGTCTTCCTAGTGAAATGAAGTATTTGTCATGAATGGAGTTATATGACGAGACGTTAACACTTCGTGGTCAAGTCTTATACAAACTCTTTGTATAGGACGACACCGCTCGCATGTCCTCTACACAAATGATCAGGATCAGACCATTTGTGACAAGTCACAACTATGCCACAAAGCGGGCCGCATCCGTAGTGTTACTAGGATAAGGTTTCCCTCCTATATCCATATACTACAGACCATTTTGGTTATCACTTAAGACATGATCCACTTTTATGTCACTACATACATGCTTAAGTTACATAAAGACAACCAGGGATTTTAAGTTTATTGGTTTGTGGTAAAGCAAATAAAACATCTAAATGTGTAAAGTCAAGAAGTGAAGTAAATATCATATATGACACGAGACTTTTGGGCATCAATCCTAACAAGCGTTCGTACCCTAACAAGGAGTACAAAATGTGTTTACAAACTACAGGACACGAGACTTTAGGACATCAACCCTAACAAAGAGTCCATCGGCCAAAGGATGCTAAGGGAAGTGTAGGCAAGTGCTCAATGTATAGATGTGAGGGGCATGTCTTAGCACTTAAGTGCGCATTGTGAACTCAATGGCACCTATCAGCTAAGTGCAAGGTAATTTTTGTCTAAGTGTAGGTGATGCGTTGAGATAAGCTATGCGATGTTGACTTTTGAGAGATGTCTTAGTTCAATGTTTAACTAAATGTTAAGTTAAGCTCGAAACTAGTGGCATTAACTTTAGGTATTAATTGATGTTACAGGGCAAAGAAAATCGGGGAAGCCTACCATCCCTTGAAGAAGTAGCCTAAGGCAGTGAGTGACTAAAGTTTATGAATGTTTTCTCTTAAGAGGTTTCAATGCATGATTTAAAATTAAGTTTCTAAGTTCTAAAGATGCTGTTTTATAGAGTTCCACGTATGAGCTATTAGCCTTATGATGAGTTTTCCAATACGAAGCATGATTTCTTAAAGTGTTACTTTGTTGCATGCTTAGGTTTGAGGATTGATGTGTGGACGTTCACAGTACCCGGTCAATTTGTTGAGCAGAAAACGGGTGATGCTACTCTGGGCAGGCACATATCGCTACAAATGCAGCTTTCATCATTTTTATGGTCACCGACAATATGACGTTGTTCATTTCCCTGGCAGTTGTAGTTGTCCAAACATCTGTGGTTGTGGATGGTTTACAGAAACATGCAACGGAAGAAAACATGATCATTAAGCATTCTAATTCCTCAATTTTGACATCAAAATAAGTATGTTTATAGGGTATTAAGAGGGTTTCAACACATACCTTTGAAGATCCTCTTTCAAACATGAATTTGAGCTGCAATCTTCTCCAATTGAAGTCGTGGACCACCAAGAGATCTTCTCTACTATTCTTAGCCTTGAATTTGAGTGGTGGAACTCACATTTGAGCTGAATTTGTGAAGATTTTGGTGTGGGTTTGAAGAGAGGGAAAAATAGTTTCTGTAGAAACTAGTTTTCAGCAGCCTCCTCTCCCTTTCAATCTCAAAATTGAAGAGTTTTATCATTCCCTTTCAAGCAGGCACTCAAGAGACCAGCATGTCACTTCAAATGCATGGAATTAATGGGCAATGGGTGTGAATTGAAAGAATCCACCTCCTATTAAGAGAAGTTAGGATGTTTCCATTAACAACTTAATTTCCAATCTTAATTAATTCCAAAACTAACTAAAATCTAATTTAATTAATTCTAAATTAATTAAATTCAAAATTTCAAAATCCAATTTCTTTGAATCAATTTGATTTTAATTAATTAAACATATTTAAGTAACTAAATAATAATTTAATATCAAATATTCAATTAATCACAAACCTAATTTTAAATATGAATTATATTCATGTAATTAATATTTAAATCAACATTTAAATATTATAAACTCTCCAATTTCGTTTAATTTTGATAAATTAAATGTTAATTAATTATACAAGTATAATTCTACAAACCCTAGTTTGAATTTGAACTATTTAAATTCAAACTCTAAATTCAATTTGAACATTTCAAATTGAAATTTAATTTGAACACTTCAAATTGATATCATTCCAAATTCACTCAATTTACTAATTCAAGATGTTCATGTTTTACAAGCTAGTGGAGGGACCCTATGGACCTACAGATCAAGAGCTTTAACGATTTGATATTAATTGGTTAAAACTCTTTAGACCCATTAATCGATATCCGTTAACTATCGAGTCACACCACTATAACTCGATAGTTGCACTCTCCTCACTGTAGATATTGTGTCCACTTGATTTAACTATAATCAGTAAGTCGACCCTTCATAGGTTGTTCATAATAACGGCTGGTCAAATGCTATTTTACTCCCGAAATTATGTCTTGCTTCTTAAGTTTCATTGATCTTTTAATGAACAATTGGTTTGTGATCCAATCACTAAACAGGATCCCTCTCGGGCCAATGAGAGGATGGAGCCCCTTGTTCAAGACCTGGATTCAGTACTTAAGAGAATAACCTTCCTCTTATCCCTAAATCGGGTAGGTGTGAATTTCGTCTTACACTCTATGTCCCCAGCTATCTACCTGGTCTTATCCCTGAAATGGGAAGCTTATTGAGCCAACGCTGTTGAGCCAACTCTCACCTATACAAATATAAGAATAATCCCAAATAAACAGGAGTTCATAGTTATCTCAGGATTAAGGTCAAGTTACCTAAGTCATTGCTATGAAATAGTCAGTTTTAAACAGTAAACAACGTTATAAAGTAAGAATGACTTATTTCTTGGTCCGATCTTATGCAAACTCATTACACAGGACGCTTCCACTCCTCATGTCACCACTTAAACAAATCAAGATCACTTCATTTGTAACACTTTACAACTCCTTGTAACAACCACAGAGTGGGCCGCATCCGATAGTATCACTAGAATAAGGCACCCAACCTTATTCGTATAATCTAGATCATTTTGACTATTTACTCGAATCTGATCCACTTTTATGTCTCCACATAAAGTTCAAGTATTCATATAATAGGCATGAATCTTAGTTTATTGGATTTGGTTTTTACAAGTGCAATTAACAAATTCAATAACAACTTTTTGAAGAAATGTTGAATAACATCTTCATTGATAATAGAAAATGTTTAACTCTACAAACTGCGAGTTTTAGGACATCCAAACCCACCAAATAAGATTTTTCCACTCAACTTCAAAGCACCTTAATCACCATAATCGACTAATTCCACCAAGTAGGTAGTGTCTTCATGGGATGAAGACTCAATGGGTTGATGGTTTAAAATAAAAAAGACATTCAGTTGAAAAGAACATGCAATTGCTAAATTGCTTAGCTCTTGAAAGTTGAAGAAGTTGTTCTTCAACTAGCTGAACAACCAGAAAACATCTCCTCCAATTTTCCTAAATTCAAGCTTGTTTTGGGTCTCACAACTCAATCTAAGGCTCCTAGAAAATTTTAGTTGAATTTCGAGTTTGGAAAAGATCTTTAAAGGTATGTAATGAAACCCTCTTAATACCCTATGAACGTGCTTATTTTGATGTCAAAATTGAGGAATTAAAATGCTTAATGATTCTATTTTCTTCCGCTGCATGTTTCTGTAAATCAACAATTGCACAGACACATAGCCCAACTTTTTTCGTAACATAATGAGATTTATGAAATATATTTGAGCTTTGATGAATTCCAGAATGCGTTAGCATGGATTATGTTATTCTTTCATGATGTATGCTTATGGCACGTTTTTACTGGAATGCTTGATGTTTTAAAGTTGAGTTCTTTTCCAAATGAGGTATTATGATGATTTAATGAGAAAACCCAACACTAAAGATATGAAGGTATCCGAGCCCCCCGATACCTAAGGTATGACGGTACTCAGGATATTACTAGGTGCACGTAGGTACTGTACTATCGATCCTGATTGTATTGAGATCACTCTATATTAACTAAGGATTTGACGTTGAGAGATGGAACAAAAGGGCTCTCTCTCAACTAAGGCTGAATGACAATAATTTTCAAGGAGAATATTGATGATTGAGTTTTTAGGGTTTTAAATATATTCTACATGTTTTACATGCTTATGATTTCAAGTATTTCTAAACCCTGAATTTTAGAAATGTATGCCATTTCTGATCTTAATGTTCTACTTGATGCTTAATAAGAATGTTTTAGAAGAAAGTCACTCACTGGGCTAATAACTCACCTTTTCCAATGTTTTCTTATCTCCAGGTAGCAGTCAACTGCCTAGAAGATAGCTGTTATGCTACTCTACCACTTAGGGTGCAAGTTTGAGCTGAAGAGAAACTTAGGTTATTAAGTTGTTTGGTTTAATAGTTTCCACTGTGTACATATTGGGGGTTATGGATAGATGGAGATGTGACCACTGGTTTGTATATGTGTGCATGTTCTATTATGTAAATATATGTTTTATATCCATTTTAATAGTTTTGGATTGGAAATGTTTGAGGAAGTGAATGTTTACAATTGCTTACCAGGGGCGTAAGAATATGTATAACAGGTTATATGAGTTAGGATGGGCAGTAAGTGTCATAAGAAAGTTGACATCTGCTGCCTTCATATCTTCTCCTCAGTTAGGAAGGGTTTTTGAGAGGTGTGATAAGTTGGTATCAGAGCATAAGGTTTTGAGAATAGACTCATGAATTAGATTATAACATGCAAATAATGTAATGCCCCTAATATCTATATATTATCTTAGGAAGGATGTCGAGAAGAAGTGGCAGACTGAGTAAGCAGATAGTGGACGGGGATTGTAACCCTACCAGAGATCCTGAAGTTCGAAGGGATCAAGACCCCATTGGAAACCTTGAGAAGGGTAGAGATCATAATATTAACAAAGATCCAGTAGTGTATGATACTACATTTGAGGGTGAGTTTAGTACCTTTCAAGATAGAACTAATCCTCATATGGAGAAAAAATTGTTTGATAAGATCGCCTAGAGACTGGCGGCAAGTGTGGGATTCGTACAGACCGATCCAGAGAAGAAATATGGGATTGAGAGGTTAAAGGCATTGGGCTTTATGACGTTTGAGGGGGTGACAGACCCAACAGATGCTGAGGTTTGGCTCGATTTAATAGAGAAATGCTTCAATGTGATGAGATGTTCTGATGATTGGAAGGCCGGATTAGCTGTGCTTTTGCTTCAGAAAGAAGTTGAGGAATGATGGAAAGTTATAGATTCCAGGCGAAGCAGATATGAATCCATGACTTGGGAAGAGTTCATAAAAGTCTTTGAGGAAAAGTATTACCCTAGCTTATTTAGAGAGGTGAAAAGAGATAAGTTTCTGAAGCTAGTTCAGGGATCGATGACGGTCATTGAGTATGAGTAGAAATTTACTGAGTTATCTCAGTATGCCTTCCCGATTATTGTAGAAGAGAAAGATAGGTGTAGGAGATTTGAGAATGGTTTGAGGAAAGAGATTCCTACATCAGTAACTCTATAGCTAACTGGACAGATTTCTCACAGTTAGTTGAGATAATCATTAGAGTTGAGAGAAGTTTAGCATATGAAGAGCAGATTCAGAAGGATAAGGAGAAACGACGGAGATTTACTTCTGGAGAATCTGGAAGTAGGGATTTCAAGCCCCGCTTTAGTGGACAGTTGACCACAAAAGACAAAAGAGCTGGGAGTCAACAACAGTTGAGCAAGAAGAGATCAAGGTAGCCAACTGTTTCAGCTGAAGGATTCAGGCCAGGATGTGTTAGTGAGTCTGATGCTAGTACGATCAGAAAGCTCCCATGTTTGAGCTGTGGTAAGAACCACTTGGGACCATGTTACAGTGGGAGGAATGTTTGTTATCAGTGTAGTCAGATAGATCATTTTAAGAAGGGAATGCCCTTAGTTAGTACAGAAGACTCAGGCTAAGCAGAGAATGACATCTCAGATGGTGGATCAACCTAGAGCATTGGGGCTAGATGTGAGGGTTCTAGTGGAGCCAAACAAAAGGGAGTAGCTGGACGATCACAACAACGAGGTAGAGTTTACGCTGTGACCCACTAGGAAGCTGAGAAGGCGCCAATTGTTGTGATTGGTAGAGTAACCTTTTGTAGTCGCTCTGCATATGTATTGTTAGATCCTAATGCTACCTATTCATTTGTTTCTATTATGTTTGCATTGCATATTGATAGGGTACTAGAGAACATGCCTGATGAGTTATTTATTTCTACTCTTGTTGGAGAGATATTGGTAGTAATTTTTTTTTTATAGAGATTGTGGTTATTGAGGGACAAAGCATGTTGATTAACTTAATCCCTTTAGAATTACTCGAGTTTGATGTTATATTAGGCATGGACTTCCTGAGTAAATATTATGCCTCACTTAATTGTCATAAGAAGGTGGTAGTGTTTAAAAGACTTGAAGAGGTGGAGATAGTTTTCACAAGGAGCAGGAGAGTTCTTCCTAGTAGCCCAATTTCAACAGTCAAGGCTAGGAAGCTATTGAATAAGGGATGTACAACCTATTTGGCCCATATAATGGTTTCGCAGGATAGGAAGTTGGGATCAGGAGATGTTCCAATGGTTCAGGAATCTATTGATGTATTCCTTGAGGAGCTGTCAGGTTCGTCACTTGACAGAGACATAAAGTTTACAATTGATCTGATTCCAAGTACGACCCTTACTTCCTAAGCATAATGAGAATGACACTAGATGAATTAAAAGAATTGAAGGTTCGGTTACAGGAATTGGTAGATAAGGGCTATGTTAGGCCTAGTGTGTCACTCTGGGGAGCGCTAGTTTTGTTTGTGAGGAAGAAGGATGGTACTATCAGGTTATGCATCGACTACAAGCAATTGAAAAAGGTAACAATACTGAATAAGTATCCGCTGCCCATTATCAATGACCTCTTTAATCAGTTGAAGGGAGCTACAGTGTTCTTTAAAATAGATTTAAGGTCAGGATACCACGAACTGAAGGTTAGAGAAGCGGATGTGCCTAAGACTACTTTCAGAACCAGGTATGGGCATTATGAGTTTTTAGTCATGCCATTCGATTTGACAAACGCCCATGTTGTGTTTATGGATCTTATGAATAGGATATTCCATCCTTACTTGGACAAGTTTGTGATTGTTTTTATTGATGATATCCTGGTTTATTCAGTAGACAGGGAAAAACATATAGAACACTTGAGGATTGTACTACAGATACTATGAGAAAAGAAGTTGTATGCTAAATTTAGTAAATTTGAGTTCTAGCTTGACCAAGTTTGTTGAGGATGATGCCCTAAAGTCTCGTGTTCGTAGTTTGTACGAATGCTTATGATGTAAAATATATGATATTTTCTTCAATACTTGACTTTGCACATTGGATATTTTATTTGCTTTACTACAAACCAATAAACTAAAATACCTGATTGTTATTATGTAACTTAAGCATATATGTGGTGACATACAAGTGGATCATGTCTTAAGTGATAACCAAAATGGTCTGTAGTATATGGATATAGGAGGAAAACCTTGTCCTGGTAACATTACGGATGCGACCCGCTTTGTAGAATAGTTACAAGTGTTGTGACTTTCTATAGATGGTCTAATCTTGATCATTCTTGTGAGGACATGCAAGCGGGGGCGTCCTATACAAAGAGTCTGTATAAGACCTAACCACGAAGTGTTAACGTCTTATTATATAATGTTGTTCATGACAGAGATTTCACTTCACTAGGATGACCATAGATAACATGACCTCAATCCTAAGTGAGTTGGGAACTCTGCCATTGAGTCCTTTGATTTGCATGGGTGCGAGTGGCCAGGTCACCGACTCAAACCTACCACTTTGAGTATTCGTCTGATTTGGGTGCTGGGAACTCATACACAAAATGGAATCCGCTCCTTCCCTGAAGCAGGGGTAAGTAGATAGATTGCTCCCTTAAGGGCTAATCCCCGGGCTTGAACGATGTGGCGCCACATACCTTCTCATGGCCCGAGAGGTGTTCACACGTAGTAGGACTATGTTGTATTGTTCATTAGAGGGATAAGTGGTACTTAAGGAATAAGATGTAACTACAGGGGCAAAACAATAAATTGGCCCAGCTGTACATACGAGCATCTGTGAAGGGTTATCATACTGATGATTGGTTATATCCGATGGACACATAAAAATATCTGTGGTAAGAAGAGTTCAGTTGTCGGTCTTTAGTGGAATGCCTAGCAGTTAATGGATGGTGGATCTCGTGGCTAAAGAGTTTAGTCAGCTATTCACGAACCGTTGGAGCTTCGAGCCATAGGTCCATAAGTTCCCCTTAGTAGCTTGAATTCAAGTTGAGAATAAGTTTTTGGGTCAGTTTGAAATGTTCAAATTGACAAGAGGGAGTTCGATTATATATGATATCATTGAACTGATTTATTATATATGATATGATTGTCTTTATGTATGAGATACATTAATTGGAGGAAATTGGATATAAATATGATTTATATCTAGTAGAGGAGAAAACACTATGGTTGATATATGATATTAAACTATAGGTTAATGAATACAATATGATTATATTTATTATTTATGAATTGGACAATTATGGGATAATTGGCCGCCATTTTCTCCGTAACCATGCATTAGTGGAAGTTCCATTCGATTTTCGTAACTAAAGAATAAAATGAAAATTGTTTTTATTTTTGCAAGCAACACGGTTAATTGTTCATGGTGTGTTTAGCTTTCTATCGCTTAGTAGATCAGAGCTTATACTATAGCTTGTGTTTACTAAATGATCGCTTACACGCACACATGCTTCTACTAGACAATCGCCTACCATTTCCTAAATGATCGCTTAGCGCCCAAGCTTTACTAAATGATCATATAGATGATTGGGTATTGCTGAATGATAGCCTGTCGTTCTAGTGAGAGCGAGAGCTTTCGTTTGTGGAGAGAGCGAGATTTACCATGAAGAAAGTCTTCAACTGGTAAGTTCCTTGTTCTCTTATTTAATTTTTCTTAAAGCATGCCGGTAATTTTGTATTTTGATGCATATCTGTATGTGTGAATGTAAATGTGGTAATTCTGTCACAATGTTTTTGGAAAGATTTTCTTCCGCTCAGAGGTAGTCTTGTATAAGTTGTGTTCTTAGGTCACGTAGTATCAGCTGCTGGGGTGAGCGTAGATCGTCAGAAAACAGAAATGATAGTGATATGGGAATAATTTGTCACGGTGTTAGAGGTACGCAATTTTTTCGGGTTGGCAAGTTATTACAGAAGGTTTGTGGAAGGATTTTTGAAGATAGCACTTCTGTTAACCAGTTTAAACAGGAAGGATTTTAGAGTTGAATGGTCAGAATAGTGTGAGCAAAGCTTCCAGAAGCTGAAGCGAAGATTAGTGTCTGCACCAATTCTAACTCTTCCTACACCAGGGAAAGAGTTTGAGATCTACTGTGATGCATCCAGATAGGGTTTAGAATGTGTTTTGGTGAAAGAAGGAAGGGTTGTAGCCTATGCTTCTAGACAGTTAAAGAAGCATGCATGTAATTATCCTACCCACGATATGGAATTGGCAGCTGTAGAGTTGGCCCTGAAGATTTAGAGACATTATTTGTTCAGCTAGCGATGCCATATATTTACTAATCACAAGAGCTTGAAGTATATTTTTTTTATCAGAAGGAGTTAAACTTGAGACAAAGAAGGTGGTTGGAGTTGATTAAAGACTATGATTGTACTATTGATTACCACTCAGGAAAAGCAAATGTAGTACTTGATGCACTGAGCAGGAAGTCTAGATCTGTAAAAACCATTCTTGTACAATTTGAGGGATGTTGATGCAGGAGCTGAAGAGTGCTGACGCCACCTTGGCAGTTGGCCTGGCAGGGAGTTTGGTAGGCCATTTGCAGTTAGACCTACTCTGGTAGATGATATTCTCCAAGGACAATTAGAATATTTCAGTCTTCGGAAGTTAGAGGAGGAAATAAGTGAGAACCAAAGATCAAATGGAGCCTTACTTAAAGAAGGAAGATTATATGTGCCTAATGTTATGACACTAAAGAATGCTATTCTAGAGGAAGCTCACAGTTCAGCCCATGCCATACATTTAAGAAGTACTAAAATGTATAGAACTTTGAGGAAATCTTATTGGTGGTTTGGGATGAAGCGAGAAATAACAGAGTTCGTAAACAGGTGTTTGGTATGTCAGCAGGTTAAGCCTGAGCGTCAGCGGCCTGCAGGACTACTTAATCCACTTCCAGTGTCGGAGTGAAAATGGGAGCATGTCACGATGGATTTATGGATTGCCTAGAATACCTAGTGGCTTTGATGTCATATGGGTAGTTGTTGACAGGCTAACAAAGACAGCTAAGTTTCTACTTATTAAAGTCACATTTAGATTGGACAGGTTTGCTAAGTTATACATTGAGAAAGTAGTATGCTAGTATGGAGTTCCTCTGTTTATAGTTTCGGACAGAGATCCGAGATTTACTTCAAAGTTCTAGCCCAGTCAATAGAAAGATTTTGGTACTAAGCTACACTTTAGTAAAGCATTTCATCCACAAATGGATGGTCTGTTGGAGTTAATGTCCTAAATGAGTGTATTTTGTAGTTTGTAAAGACAAATTATATATGTAATAAAATAAAAGGTATTTTATTAATGTTAGATTGCATTAATTCAATCTAACAATCTAAGATTTAAGGTTATGTTATGAAACTTAAACATGTATGTAGAGACATACAAGTGGATCATGTTCAAGTAATAATCTAAATGGTCTGTAGCAGATGGATAAGGCTGAGTACTTTATCCTGGTGAGACTACAAATACGACTTGCTTTGTAGATGTTACAATTGTTATAAAGTACTATAAATGATATAATCCTGATTGTTCATGTGGAGACGCGCGAATGTGGGTATTCTATACAAAGAGTTTATATAAGAGTGGACTGCGAATAAATAGTCTCTCTATATAACACTGTTACTAGAAGAGACTTACATTTCACTAGGATAACCATAGGTGACTTAACCTTAATCCTGAGTGAGTTTTGAACGCTTGTCTATGAGTGCAACCCTTTAATTTGGGTGAGAGCGGCCTTGTTAGCCGACTCATTAAGCCTATCATTTTTGGGACTTGTCCGAGTAGGGAGCTGGGAACACAACTACATAAGATGGAATTTACTCCTTTCTCGACCTTAGAGAAAGTAGATAAATTGCTCCCTTAATAGCTGATTCCGGGTCTTGAACATTGAGACCTTAATCTCTCACTGGCTCGAAAGGTGTTAGTTTATAGTTGGACTATAAATCGTTTGTTCATTAGAGGGATCAATGGTATTTAAGGAGTTAGATATAAATACAGGGATAAAACGGTATTTTGAGCCAACTATAGTTATGAGAAATTTGTAAAGAATCGATTTACCGTTGATTGATTATATCTTTGGAGTAGAAATAAATCTATAGTACGAAAAATGTAGCTATTTGTCTTTAGTGGAGTGATTGGTAGTTAATAAAAAATGATTGATTTAATTAAAGAGTTTAATTAATTAATCTTATATCATTGGAGCTTCTAATCAGTGGGTCTATAAGGTCCTCTTGTTAGATCACTAAAGGATATATTAGAAGAATGATTTAAATTGTTCAAATCAATTGCATATTAATGAGATTAATATAATATGGTTAATTATAGATGTGATTTATAATTAAGAGAGAAAGATATTTGAATGAAATTAAAATATTAAAGAGATGTATATATATAAATATATGATAATCATATGTTGATTAATTCTATATTAAATATGATTTAATATAGTCGTTTAATTGATTAATTAATGGTTAATTAATTAATTAATTAATTTTTTAGAAGTAGAGATAAATAAGCATGTAATGTTTATTAATTAATTAATTAATTATATATATTAAATTGGATTTAATATATATGGTTATTTAATTATTTGACTAATTAATTAAATAAAAATTATTTAATTAAATTAGAACTAGAACAGGAATAGGAAAGACTGGGAGAAAGGGGTCACCCCTGCTCACTATAAATAGGTATTTTAATTAGAACTAGAGTATTTTGTTTATGTAAAATCGAAAACAAAATTGCAAGGCAATCACACGCTTTTGCTTGAGATTCGATCCCTTTAATTGGTATCAAAGATCGATTTGTGGAATTTTGATTTTCAGTTTTTTAGAAACAAAATCAGGATAGAATGGTGGGTTGCTTTAAAAATATATGCATGAGATGTATGTGTTGGGTTTTATATTCTAAAACTCGTAATTTGTAAAATGATAAACATTTTCTATAATCAATAAACTTATTATTGATTCCATAAATTGTATGAAAGTCTAAATCTAATAAACTAAGACCCATGACTATTGTATGAGTACTTGAACTTTATGTGGAGACATAAGAGTGGATCAGGTTCAAGTAAATAGCCAAAATGATCTACGGTACATGAATAAGATTGGGCACCTTATTCTGGTAACACCAATGGATGCGGCCTACTCTGTAGTTGTTACAAAGAGTTGTAAAGTGCTACATATGATGTGATCCTAATTCGTACATATTATGACATGAAGAGTGGGGGCGTTCTATGTAATGAGTTTGCATAAGATCAGGACCAAGAAATAAGTCACTTTTACTTTATAACGCTGTTTACTGTATAAGACTGACTATTTCACCTAGATGACCTAGGTAACTCGATCTTAATCCTGAGCTAACTATGAACTCCTGTTTATTCGGGATTGCCCTTAGATTTTCATAGTTGAGGGTTGGCTCAACAATGCCGATTCAATAAGACTCCCATTTTAGGGGTAAGACCGGATAGATAGTTGGGGACATAGGGTGTAAGACAGAGTTCACGCCTACTCAATTTAGGGATAGAAGAAATGTTGTTCTCTTAAGTACTGAATCCAGGTCTTAAACAAGGGGCTATACCCTCTCACTAGGCTGAGAGAGTTTGGTTTAGTGATTAGATCACAAATCAGTTGTTCATTAGAGGATCAGTAGGAACTTGAGGATTAAGAAGTAATCTCGGGGGTAAAACAGATATTTGACCTAGCCGTTATTACGAACAACCTGTGAAGGATCGACTTGCTGATTATGGTTAAATCATGTGGACATAATATATCTATAGTAAGGGGGTGCAACTATGGGATTTAGTGGAGTGACCCATTAGTTAACGAATGGGGATTAATCTGGTCTAATGAGTTTATCCAATTAATCTCGAATCGTTGGAGCCCATGATTTATAGGTCTGTGAGGTCCCCCTACTAGCTTGTAACGGACTAGCTCTAGAATGACATGATAAGTTAATTTGAAACGTTCAAATTAGAATTAAGGGAATTAGTAATTATATGAGATATAATTATATGTTTAATTTGAGAATTAAACAAAAAAGGAGAATTTATATATTTAAATATGATTTAAATATATAAAGATGGATATGTGTTAAAATTAATTTAATGTTTGATATTAAATTAATTAAGTTTTATTTAAAATTAATTTATGAAATTAATTTTATTTTTTAGTTTTAAAATCAAAATTTGATTTTTGAGATAAAATTGAAAAGAGTAAAACAAAAAATATAAAATGGAAAAAACTTATTTTCCATTATCCATCTTTCAAGTAGCTCACACAAATAGCATTCCTTTTACCTTGTCTTCTCCAAGCATGAGCTGTAACGCATGGAACTCTTTCCTTTGCGTGTTGATCTGCAATATAATGAAGAGATTGAAGTGAAAATCGGGCATGCAATCTATAGAGAATTTTAGAGAAAATTCGGGTTAAAGAAAGAGTTCTTCAACAAGATTATCGCAGTGAGCATTTCTCCTTCATCTCTTGATTCAAGCTCGTTTTGAGTCACACAACTCAATCTAGAGCACCAAGAGAATAGTAGGGAAAATTCTTGAGGATAAGATTTGGAGAAGATAGCAGCTGGAGAAGGAGCTATGAAGAAGTTCTACAAGAGGTAAGTCTTGAAACTCACTTGTTTTCTGCAAGAGCATGTATTTTGCCAAAATTAGTGAATTAGAGTACTTAGATGATCCTTGTGCTTCCGCTGTTGCTGATACAATCCTAAAATTGGTATCAGAGCATCATATAAGTATTCAATTCAGTTTAATTTTGGTTTGGTAGGTGTTTTATATGAGAAATATAAAACTGATGCATTGATATAATTTTCTGAGTTTTGGCATTTTAATTCTCTTTAATTTCTCGTTTAAATTTATAATTAGCTTTCGTTTGATGAGCTTTATGTATTAGCAAGAGTTTGTAATTTATTTTGAGTCATTAGAGTTGAAATTAAGATGTAATTGAAGAAACAAGTGAAGGAGGCCGAGCTGCTGTTCTGGTTTTTCCAACTTCTGCTCAAAATCGTTGTTGAGGTTCAGTTACTAAGCGATCGTCTAGCTCTAGATGCTACACAATGTGAAGAAAAGCTAAACGATCATATAGCAATGGGCAATGGTCGTTATGATGTTGAAAGCTAAATGATCGTGTACCTGCGAGAGCTAAGCGATGCATTCAATTTGCTATATGATAGCACTAAGCGATCATTTAGCTTTGGTGTGGGAACTAAACGATACGTTGAATTTACTATACAATGGTACTACATGATCGTTTATCTACGATGCGTGCTAAGCGATGCGATGAAGTGCTACGTGATAGCGCTGAGCGATCGTTTAGATGTGGAGCTAAGTGATCGTGTAAACGAAGAGCTAAGTGACGCGATGATGTTCTATACGATGGAGCTAAGCGATCGTTTAGCTACGACGAATACTAAATGATGACATGAAGCACTAGGCGATGGTGTTAAGCGATCGTTTAGTTCTATATGATAGAACTAAGTGATAGCTAAGCGATAGAGTTGAGCGATCGTGTAGTTCTATACGATAGAGCTAAGCGATCGTTTAACTTCGGCAGACACTAAGGGATTGTGTAGTTCTATGCGATAAAGCTAAGTGATCGTTTAGTTTACGCAAACACTAAGCGATTATGTAGTTCTTCACAACATAAGGCGATGGAGCTAGATGATTTCCTTCAGCGCTACACGATCGGCCTTAGCAAGACTTTGAGGTTGGACCGAGAGCAGTCGGTTCGATCGGTTTTCTCAAGGTCCAATTCGGTTCAGCCTCAAAGTATTTTAGCCGGTCCAGTTCAGACTTTGATGGTCCGGTTCAAGATGCTTGGGTTCCGTTTGGAGTGGTTTGAGCAGTTCAAAGACGGTTTTGAAGCTGATTGTCATCGTTAGGCGTCTGTTTGCTTGTTTATGCCGAAACTAAAACCATATCAGCCCGTGTTTAATTATTTATGCATTTGATGTATGTTATAATTAAATAAATCTTGTATGTGCATATAGTATGCCATTTAGATTTAAAATCTCACCATAGGAAGCATTGAAAGTATGTTATAATTGTTATAATATATAGTATGCATGTTAGGGTTTCTTATATTTAATATAAGTGTTATATTAAATATTGAATGTCTTGTGTATGTTATGGATGTTTAACATGTCTAAAGTTTTATAAGTTGTTATAAAATTGGAATAAACATTTAAAATCCATAATCAAGAGCTGCATGCTCACGTAGGTTGACCACTTGTTTTAATTGTTAAAACTTATAAAATCTAGGTTACAAACTCAATCGGTATATAATCTTGTATAAGGCTGGGGGTACTTAAGTTGACGGTTCATGGAACACCTTCTACTTGGGGATTATGGCCGAATTATTGAGCGTTGGTAACTGATTTTATGAGCATACGTGAGTGATGTGAGGTAATAAAATGGTTTATCACCTAGACATCGTAGGTTAAAATTCAATTATAAGAGTTATACTTGGATAAACCACATAGACTTAAGGTTGTTTTATTAGCCGAAAAAACCTAAGTATAAATCTACCTAATAAAACACTTCAGTGGCAGTTTAATAACTTCTATATGATAGAGTTATTAGAAAACTTCAGTGGGAGATTAATAACATATACAATATGTTATTTTTAGCTCTCACGTCTCTAAGAGTTCACAATCCAGATTTAAGCGGTACTTCGTGTCACCTTGGGAGTGACCTCCCTAGGGAGAGTATTTTTTAGCTTAAGTCTAGATTTCAGTGAATAAGAGGAAGTTGTTCAAACATAAGTCTATTATACAATAAACAGATTTCAACTACCACGTCTCCACATACACCGTGAGATTCATATGACGCTTCGTGTCACCCTAGGAGTGACCTCCCTACGGAAAGTGTTTTGTATGAGTCAATATCAAGGTAAACGAAGGAAGTATTTCATAGTAAGTGGGTGAAGGATATGTGTCAATATATCCTACGGTCTCCTCCATTAGTCTGAACGATGAGATTCTTATGTTGCACCTGCTGGTTAGCTTTAAGCGGCCCTTTGCTAGTCGTTTAGCGACGGCTATCCCTACGGAGGGTTGTGACATAGGATTCGGAACAACCCAGGCTTTGGTAAAATGAATAGGGTTTTATAGTTCCATCTTGGATATTGTCTTCTATTTTGGAGGCAAGTTCATAGCGTTCTATAAGATCTGAAAATGGCGGGTCACACTTATAAGAATTGTTAAGATGTTAATAAAGATCTTGACCGAAAACGATAATTAAATGACTATAGGAATAAGAGTTATTCCGGAGTCAATAGGAATAAAGAGTTGTTTCGGGGATAGTGTTTGGTCAAAATTGTTTGTTTTAGTGAAGGAGTATCTGACTGCCCCACGGTGGCACATATTTTGACTCACTAAAATATCGTTGCAAATAAATAATGGTTATAGGTACATTATTACTTTTTGCTAAAATTTGATCTTGGATTTAGTTACAATTCGCTAATTAGAATTTGTTCGAATTTTATCAGCATGTCGAATTCCTCTAGAATACTAGCTTCCAATGTACATAACAGTAAAATCAAATCAAAGGATTTTCCTCTATCTCCCAACTCATATGAAATTATGAATTATGTGGATGAGAGTGCATAATTCGAACAACAAGATAAATATGATTTACTTGTTATCGAAGCATGTTTAGTGGAAAATGATAAAATCTGGATAATTGATTCAGGTGCTGCTAATCATATTTGTACTATCTCACAGGAAACAAGTTCTTGGAGACAGTTGATAGAAGATGAAACAATCTTTAAGGTAGGGACCAGGGAGATTGTTTCAGCCAAAGCAGTGGGAGATATGAAGTTATTTATAGGAGATAAGTACATTTATTTGAAAAATGTATATTATATTCCTTCTATGAAAATGAATCTAATTTTTGTCTCTTGTTTGCTAGAACAAAATCATAAAGTTTATTTCGAAAATGATGAAGTGTTCATCAATATAGGAAATAAACATATTTGCTCAACAAAATTAGAAAATAACTTGTACATGTTAAGACCAACTGAGGTCAAAGTCGTTATGAACATAGAGATGTTTAAAACTGCTGGGACTCATAAGAAGAGGAAAATTTCTCCAAATGCCTATCTTTGGCACTTGAGACTGGGTCACATAAATCTCAACAGGATTGAGAGATTGGTTAAGAACAATCATCTAAATAAGTTAGAAGATAGTTCATTGCCACCATGTGAGTCCTGTCTCGAGGGTAAAATGACAAAAAGATCTTTTTCTGGAAAAGGTTTTAGAGCTAAAGAACCCCTAGAATTGATTCACTCTGACCTTTGTGGGCCTCTAAATGTTAGAGCGAGAGGAGGCTATGAATATTTTATCAATTTATAGATGTTTATTCCAGGTATGGACATATTTACCTAATGCACAAAAAGTCTGAATCTTTTAAAAAGTTCAAAGAGTATAAGGCTGAGGTTGAGAACCAATTAGGTAAAAAGATTAAAACACTTTGATCGGATCGAGGTGGAGAGTATATGGACATGGAATTCCAGAATTATTTGATAGAACATGGAATTCAGTCTCAACTCACAGCCCTGACACACCTCAGCAGAACGGTATGGCAGAGAGGAGAAACAGAACCTTGTTGGACATGGTTTGTTCCATGATGAGTTACACTCAGTTACCAAATTCTTTTTGGGGACATGACAGTTGAGACTGCGGTGTATATTTTGAACATAGTTCCCTTGAAAAGTGTTTCTGAAACGCTTTACGAACTCTGGATGTGATGTAAAGGAAATTTACATCACGTCAGAATTTGGAGTTATCCAGCACATGTGTTGGTGCAAAATCCTAAAAAATTGGAAAACCGTTCAAAAGTATGCCTATTTGTAGGCTACCCAAAAGAAACAAAAGGTGGTTTCTTTTATGATCTTCAAGAAGATAAAGTATTTGTATCAAAAAATGCAACCTTCCTGGAGGAAAATTATATAAAGAACCATCAACCTCACAATAAGCTAGTAATAGAAGAAATGTCCAGAAAAACGACAAATGCATCAACAAGAGTTATTGATCGAGCAGGTTCTTCAACAAGAGTTGTTGATAGAGCAGGTCCATCAACAAGAGTTGCAGATGAAACTGATACTTCACATCCTTCTCAAGAGTTGAGAATGCCTCGTCGTAGTGGGAGAGTTGTGCAACAGCCTGACCGGTACATCGGTTTAACTGAAACTCAACTCGTCATACCAGATGATGGTTTAGAGGATCCATTGTCTTTTAATCAAGCAATGAACGATGTGGGCAAAGACCAATGGATTAAAGCCATGGACCTTGAAATGGAATCTATGTATTTCAATTCTGTCTGGGATTTTATAAATAAACCTGAAGGGGTAATACCCATCAGTTGCAAATGGATCTACAAGAGAAAACGAGACCAAGCTGGCAAGGTACAGACCTATAAAGCTAGACTTGTGGCAAAAGGGTTTACCCAAAGAGAGGGGGTAGATTTTGAAGAAACCTTCTCTTCAGTTGCCATGATAAAGTCTATTAGAATACTCTTGTCCATAACCACATTTTATGATTATGAAATATGGCAAATGGATGTCAAGACAACTTTTCTGAATGACTATCTTGAAGAAAGTATCTATATGTCTCAACCAGAAGGGTTTATACAACAGGTTCAAGAGCAAAAGGTTTGCTCGTATATGGTGCTAAGGATCTAATCCTTACTGGATACATTGATTCTGACTTTCGATCAATATTGATTCAAGTAAATCAACTTCGGGGTCAGTATTCACTCTAAATGAAGGAGAAGTTGTGTGGAGGAGCATCAAATAGAGTTATATTGCAGACTCCACAATGGAAGCTGAGTATGTAGATTCAAGTGAAGTAGCAAAAGAAGCAATATGGCTAAAAAAATTCCTGACAGATCTGGAAGTAGTTCCTAATATGCACTTGCTTGTCACTCTCTATTGTGACAACAGTGGAGCGGTTGCAAATTCAAAGGAACCACCAAGCCATAAAAAGGGAAAGCATATTGAACAGAAATACCATCTCATCAGAGAGATTGTTCATAGAGGAGACATAATCGTCACACATATTGTTTCCTAAGAAAACTTAGCTGATCCATTTACAAAGGCCATCTCGGCTAATGTGTTCGAGGGTTACCTAGTAGGACTAGGTCTACAAGTTTTGTATCACTAGGGCAAGTAGGAGAATTTATAGGTATTGTAATGCCCTAGTTTATTGTATTTGTACATTTTATTCTCTCCTTGTAAACTCAACATTGTATATATTTGTATATATTGATCCACTGGAGTTTTAGTCCAAGTGGGAGTATTGTTGGGTTTTATGTTCTAAAACTCGCAGTTTGTAAAATAATAAAAATTTTCTATAATCAATAAACCTATCTATAGATCCATGAGGTCCCCCTACTAGCTCGTAACGAACTAGCTCTAGAATAGCGTGGTAAGTTAATTTAAAATGTTCAAATTAGAATTAAGGGAATTAGTAATTATATGAGATATAATTACATGTTTAATTTGAGAATTAAACGAATAGGAGAATTTATATATTTAAATATGATTTAAATATATAAAGATGGATATGTGTTAAAATTAATTTAATATTTGATAGTAAATTAATTAAGTTTTATTTAAAATTAATTTATAAAATTAATTTTATTTTTCAGTTTTAAAATCAAAATGAATTTTAAAATCAAATTTTGATTTTTGAGATAAAATTGAAAAAGAGTAAAACAAAACACACAAAAGGGAAAAAACTTATTTTCCATTATTCATCTTTCAAGTAGCGCACACAAATAGCATTCTTTTTGTCTTGTCTTCTCCAAGCATGAGCTACAACTCATGCAACTCTCTCCTTCGCATGTTGATCTGCAATATAATGAAGAGAATGGAGTGAAAATCGGGCATGCAATCTATAGAGAATTTTAGAGAAAGTTCATGTTGAAGAAAGGGTTCTTCAACAAGATTACTGTAGTGAGCATTTCTCCTTCATCCTTTGATTCAAGCTTGTTTTGAGTCCTACAACTCAATCTAGAGCACCAAGAGAATAGTGAGAAAAATCTTGAGGTCGTCTACAATAAGATTTGGAGAAGATAGCAGCTGGAGAAGGAACTTTGAAGAAGTTCTATAGGTGGTATGTCTTGAAACTCACTTGTTTTCTGCAAAAGCATGCTTTATATTTGGTCAAAATTAGTGAATTAAAGTGCTTAGATGATCCTTGTGCTTCCGCTGCTGCTGATACAATACTACAGTATGTGATTTTAATTGTGGTTTGTGGGTTGATTGTTTAGGCTTTTGGCATTTAGAATTACAATTTTAATTAATGAGATCAATGTAAAAGCCAGTATTTATGGGTATCTATTTTTTTTTTTTTAAATCAAGTATGTAAGTCTGTGTCTTTCTGGTAAAAAGTTGTTGTGAAAGGAACCGGGGAAAACAAAGGCAAAACAAGGGAAAAAAAAAAAAAGAAGAGAGGGAAACAATGCGGCACAGTTCAGTTTTTCAGGGACACTTTTACAAATTTGTTGATAACTAGAGTTCTAATCGTTGGATCATGCTAAAATTTGGTTAGTATATTTAGGACACTTAGGGTCTCGTTTTGAATGGTTGGATCATCGTTTTGAGCCATGGTTTATCCGCCATCGCCGTTGAATAGAAGCGAATTTTTTGTATTTTTTTTCATTTTCTTTTAGGATTTTCTAAAATCTAGGGTTTTAGATTTTATTTGGTTTTCTAGGAATGCCAATAGCTGGTCAACTTTGCTATTTTTTTTTAATTTAATTATACATGAGATGTATGATTTAAATTATTTTTGAATGGTACATAAAGTATGTCGTTTAGATCCAAAATCCCACATTAAGATAAACATGTTCATGCATCATGTCAAAATGTAAGTGTTATATTTTTTTAAATGCATGATTAATTTAGCATGCTCATGCATCTTAATATAAATGTTATATTATTTTAGATATATGGTACATTTAAGCATGTTCATACATCATATTAGGTTATAATTGTTATAATGTATGATGATATGATGGATATTTATGCTTAATAATTGTTAGATATGAGTGTCATATTTTTCAATTAAAATAAATTTTGCAATGAGCGTGACATTACTTAGATAAATATAAATGTTATATTTAATCAATGTCTTTGAATGTAATTATAGATTTTATTTTTCATTATTTTATAATGATTATAAGTATTATGAAACTAGAATTAAAATCTATAATAAAGGGTTGCATGCAAACATAAGTCCAATTTAATTTTAAATGATTTAAAATTAATTCAGCTAGACTTATGTTAAACACGTTTCTAATGAGATTACAAATAAGTTAAGCTTTTCATTCGTTTTAATAGGATTATAATGAATTTTAATAAGAGATTAAATTTATAAAATAATTGCCCATAAAGGACCTTTTCCTAAGGAAAGATCTGCCTAATTAGCCGATTTTTACTAAGTTAATAAACCCACTTTTGTAAAATACTCAGTGAGAGGAAAAATATATATACGATATGTTAATTTTTTCCACTCACATTCTCCCTAAAAGTTCACACCGTGAGACTTATACTTGGCCTCGAGGCGCCCTGGGAGTGTCCCCCTTCAGATAGCGTTTGCATGAGTCAATATCAAGGTGAATGAGTGTTCATAGTAAGTGGGAGAAGGATATGTGTCAACATGTCCTACGGTCTCCTTCATTGGTTTGTATTGTGAGACCGTCTTGCACGACCTCGAGGCGTCCTAGGAGCGTCCCCATTCGGATGTTTTGTGCATTAAGTCAATATAAGGGGAAAACTTTAGAAATGGTTTCTGGATAGGATCACTTTCGTTTTTTCCCCAATTGGTTTTTTCCTTTGGTTGGGTCATTGGGATGGAACTCTAGGGTCTAAAATGAAGGGTCATACTTACAAGAAATTGTTAAGCAAGTTAATGATTTCTTGACCAAATCAATGGTGAATAATCTTTATAGGAATAAGAGTTATTTTTGGTGTAATGATTGGTTGAGAAGTGTCTTAATTCAAGGAAGGGGTGACTGACCACCCTTCGGTGACTTTTTTCATAAATCACTGAAGCATCGTTACAAAATGGAATAATGTTGGGTTCATTATTAGTTTTTGCTAAATTGATTGGATTAAAATGAATTTTTGCATAATGGAATTAGTGTCTAAAATTATTAATTTTTTTTGTATCAGTAAAAATGACTAGCACTTCAATGAATCTTTTTAATGCTGAAATATTGACTGAATTCAATTACACAACTTGGAAAAGAATCGATTAAAACTATGCTCGTGGTTAACGACCTTAACTTCGTCTTGACTGAGGAATGTCCTCCAGTTCCAACCCTTGATGCAACACGAAATGTTTGTGATGCATACAAAAGGTGGACGAAGGCCAATCTTGAGGCTCGAGTTCACATTTTAGCGAGTATACCTGATGCCTTGGCCAAAAGTTTTGAGAGCATGGTCACTGCACTTCAGATCATGTAATCAATGCAAAAGTTGTTTAAGAAAGTGTCCTCACAATTCAAGCAGGATGGGGTTGACACAGACGAAACCAATAATGTCAGCTCTCTATTTGAACTTTGGTTTGTATTGAATGTCAAGGGACAAATAGAGGAGGCAAAAGATGCTAACTCTAGTGAAGTTTATCAAAGAGGTTTGACCTTGGAGGAAAAACTTGGAGTTCATAATAAGGGTGTTTAAGCTGATCCCATTATTGTCCAAAATAGGAAGAGATCCAATGATAGTAAATCTGATTTACTTGTCCTGGAGTCATGCTTAGTAGAGAATAATGATTTTGACTGGATAGTTAATTCATGGGCTACTAATCATGTATATTCTTCCTATCAGGGATTTAATTCTTAGAGAGAATTGGAAGTTGGAGAGATGACTCTTCTAGTTGGTACTGGTGAGGTCATTTCAACTATTGTCGTAGGCAAGCTTAAGTTACTTTTGTACAAGAAACGATATATATTATTAGATGACGTATATGTAGTTCCTAATATGAAAAGGAATTTAATCTCTGTTTCTTGTTTGATTGGGCAAAATTATTCTCTCTCCTTCTCTGGAAGTAAAGTGTTTATTTTTAAAAACGGCATGAAGAAAAGATTTGCTTCAAAAGAAAGTAACTTATATGTACTAAGGTCATTTGTTACAAAGATTGTCCTTAATACTGAAATATTCAGAACGATAACAATTGCTAAGAGACCAAGGATTTCTCCTAAATAAAATCACCTCTGGAATCTAAGGTTGGGTCACGTTAATCTCAATAGGATTGAGAGATTGGTGAAAAATGGACTTCTAAATAGTTTAGAAGAAAATTCTTTACCTGTATGTAAGTCATGCCTTGCAAGATAACAAAACGACCTTTTACTAGAAAAGGTTATAAAGCCAAAGAAGCCTTGAAACTTATACATTTAGACCTTTGTGATCCGATGAATGTAAAAGAAAGAGGAGGGTATGAATATTTTATCTCTTTTATAGATGATTATTCAAGATACGAGTATCTATACCTAATGCAACACAAGTCTGAAACAATTTTTTGAAAACTTCAAGGAATATAAGACTGAGGTTGAAAACTGTTAGGTAAAAAGATAAAAACACTACAATCTGATCTTAGTTTAGAGTATATAGACTTAAGATTTCAGAACTATTTGATAGAACATGGAATAACGTCTTAACTCTCAACCCCTGGTAACCTTAGTAGAATGGTGTATCGGAAAGGAGAAGTATAACCCTGTTGAATATAGTTCAATCTATGATGAGTTATGCTCAACTTCCTGACTCGTTCTGGGGATTTACAGTGGAGACTATTGTTTACATTTCAAACAACGTTTAATCTATTGGGCTTGATACCCTAAATCTCGTGGGTTCTGTAGTTTGTAATTGTAAATATAAAAATTTTATTTATTTAATAAAATATGAGATGTTTTATTCAATATTTAGTAGCATTAACCCACAAACCAATAAACTAATATCCAAGGTAATCATCTGTAGCTTAAACATGCAAGTAGAGATATATAGGTGGATCATGTTTAAGTGATAACCCAAATGGTTTGTAGTAGATAGATAAGGTTAGGTACCTTATCCTTGTGACACTATGAATATGACCCACTTTATAGATGTTGCAATTGTTGTAAAATGCTACAAATGATCCGATCCTGATCATTTATGTAGAGACACATGAGTGAGAGTGTTCTATACAAAGGAGTTTGTATAAGACCAGACCACAAAATGACTAGTCTTATTATATAACATCGTTCATAAAAGATACTTACATTTCATTAGGATGACTATAAGTGACATGACCTAAATCCTCAGTGAGTTGTGAACTCCTCCCTATGAAGGAGATCCTTTAATTTGTATGGGTAAGAGTGGTCAGATCGCTGACGCAATAAACCTACCATTTTGGGGATTCATCTGATGGGGAATTGAGAATACAGCTAAACAAGATGGAATTCACTCATTCCCTAACGTCTGAGTAAGTAGATGAATTGCTCCCTTAAGAGCTGATTTCGAGGCTTGAATAATGTGGCATCACACCCTCTTTTAGCTCGAGAGGGGTTTAGTTATAGCTATGACTTGTTGTTCATTAGAGGGATCAGTGCTACTTAAGAAGTTAAATGTAACAACAAGGACAAAATGATAATTTTGGCCAAATTGTACATACGAGCAATTTATGAAGGGTTATCGCATTGTTGATTGGTTATATCCAATAGTCACAGAAATATATCTATAGTGTGAAGAGTACAACTGGCGATCTTTAGTGGAGTGACAGGAAGTTAATAGATGTTGGGTAATTTAATTAAAGAATTTAATTAATTATCTAAGTACCATTGAAGTTTCAATCCACAGGTCTATAAAGTCCCCTTTATAGCTCAACAAGGATTATTGAGAATTAATTTTGAGTTAGTTTGAATTGTTCAAATTAATTGAGAGAATTAATTATATGTGATATAATTAAATTAATTATATATGTGATATAATTAATATAATATATTTGATACATTATAATATATAGTTTATTTGAGAGGAAATACATATTCGAATAAATATTAATTATATGGATTGGATTCATATAATTAAATTTAGTATAAATGTGATTTATATTAAATACCACAAATTAATGAGAGAATTAAAAACTATAAGTTATATTGTATTTGATACAATATAAAAACTACAGAGTAAATATACAAAATATGGAAGCTAACAGAATCATTAAGCACTCTAATTACATTAATTTGAGTAACAAGCATGCTAAAAAATATATTTTTTTTTTCAAATAATAGGGTTTCATTTTGGATACCTTTGATGATTTCCAGTTGCTCCTTGCAATTTCTATGAAATTGATCTTCAATTTCTTCAGTAGACCACAAAGAGTATCTTCTCTACTATTCTCAGTCTTGGATTGAATGGTGGAACTCTGAATTGAGAAGGAATTGGGAATGAGTTTGGAGAGGGTTTGAGACACAATTTCTGTAGAAATTTTCTTCAAAAAATTCAGGATGCATCATTTGAAATTGATCAAATTAGGAGTATTTAATTAGCTTGATCATGCAGGCACTTAGTTAATCAGCCTAATGACACTTCAAAAGGCACTAAGTGAATGGGCTAGATGTTAAAAGATAGAAAAATCCCCACAAAATCAAATTTTTAGGACAAATTCACTTAAAATATTTTTTTTTCAAATTTAATTTAATTAAAGCAAACAAAAATTCAATTTCTGAAATTGATTTTTTTTTAATTTGAAATTGATTTAATTTAAATAAATAAATAATTTAATAGTAAATATTAAATTAATAAAATACCTAGTTCAAACATGAATCCCTATTNAATTTGAAATTGATTTAATTTAAATAAATAAATAATTTAATAGTAAATATTAAATTAATAAAATACCTAGTTCAAACATGAATCCCTATTCATGCAATCAATATTTAATATATTAAACTCTCTAAATACGTTTAATTTCAATAAATTTAAACGTTTAATTATATCGAATATAATTATCCAAACCCTAAATTGAATTTGAACATTTCATATTCACTCAGTATTCTAATCCAAGGTATAATCATTTATGAGCTAGTAGAGGGACCTTATAGACCTACAGATCATGAGCTCCAATGATTTGAGATTAATTGGCTAAACTCTTTAAACCAAATTAATCAATATTTGTTATCTACCGAGACATACCACTATAGCTCAATCGTTGCATTGTCCTCACTGTAGATACATTTTTGTCCACTTGATTTAACCATAATTAGTAAGTCGATCCTTCATAGGTCGTTCATATTTACAGCTAAGTCAAAATTATCGTTTTACCCTAGTAAATACGTTTTGCTCCTTAAGTCTCCACTAATCCTCTATTGAACAATCGGTTTATAATTCAACTAATAAACCATATCCCTCTCTGTCATGAGAGGGTGGGACCCCTTTGTTCAAGACTAGGAATTAGTACTTAAGAGATCAACCTATCTACAAACCGTAAAACGAGCATGAGTAAATTCCTTCTTGCAGAACTATGTCCCTAGCTATCTATCCAGTTTTATCCCCAAAATGGGAGGCTTATTGAGCGGTGACATTGAACCACTCTCACCTCTGCAGATCAAAGGATAATTCTAAATAAACAGAAGTTCGTAGTTAGCTCAAGATTAAGATCGAGTTACCTTAGGCCGATTTGAAATAATCAGTTTTAATAGTAAACCATTGTTATAAAGAAAAACGACTATTTCGTGGTCCGATCTTATGCAAACATCTTTTGTACAAGATGCCTCCACTCAATGTCTCCATATGAACGATTTTGGGATCACATCATTTGTATCAATATACAAAGTAAGTCGCATCCATAGTGTCCTCAGGATGAGGTACCCAATCTCATCCATATATTTATAGACCTTTTTGGCTATATACTAAAACTTGATCCTCTTTTAGGTCTCTACATAAAGTTAAAGTATTCATACTATGACCATGAGTTTTGTTTATTGGATTTTATAACAGAATGCAATTTCAATTACACTTTTATTGAATGAAGTCTCAATAATACTTTTATTGCAAAAATAGAATATGTTTAGTAAATAAGAACTGCGAGTTTTAGGATATTCCTAACAATCTCTCACTTGGACTAAAACTCCCGTGAGTTACAAATATATAAAAATATACAATGTTGAGAAAAAGAGAGAAAATACAGTAAAATTGAATATCTATATACCCTTGACATTCTCCCACTTACCCTAGATTTATGAAGATCATAGTCTCAGTCCTACCAGGTGACCCTCAAACACTTTAATCGTGAGGGCCTTCATAAATGGATCAACAAGATTATAATTAAATGAAATTAGAATTAAAATCAATAATTCAGAATTGCATGCAAACCTTAGGTTAAAATCATATTTTAAAATATTTTTAAAACGTGATTCACATAGACCTAAGATTACATTTCTAATGAGATTAGAAATGAGTTTAATCTTTTAATTAGTTTATCAGGATTAAATTGTTATTAATTAAAAGATTAAATTTGTAGTAAATATATCTATAAGGGACCTTTTGTCTAAGGTTAGTTTTATCTAGGCTGGGGTGTTTAAGCTGATGGAAATGGAACATCCTACTCAGGAACTAACCTAGAAATTTGAATTAGATAGATTTGCTGCAAGCATGCAATTGTTGGTTAACGTTTATTAAAATGTTTAGTGAACGTTAATCAAAATTGTTTAACATCCAAAGTAAATGTTACTTTTGGACAAATTTAAAAAATCACTTAGTAAAATAATTAGCCATAATTTTCTAAGTCAAATTAAACCTAGGTAAAACGCTTAGTGGGAGGAAAATTGGGTATATGATACTTCCTTTTTTCTTTTCACGTATCTCCCTAAAAGTTCACACCGTAAGATCTATACTTGGCCTCAAGGCACCTTTGCTTGTGTCCCCCTACGGGTGATGTTTGTATAGGTCAATAAGGTGAATGGAGAGAGTGTTTATAGTAAGTGAGAGTGAGACGTGTGTCAACATATCCCTTAGTCTCTCTCATTAGTTTGTAGTAAATTTTCATGCTCGGCCTCGAGGCACCTTTGCTTGTGTCCCCCTACGGATTGTATATGCATGACCTTTTACTCAAACTCCAAAAATGTATAGGATTGCTTTAGTTTTGGCCCAAATCGGTTTTTCTCTACGGTTGGCTTATTGGGGCAAAACTCTAGAATCTAAAATGAAGGGTTATACTTACAAGAAAATGTTAAGGAAATTACAGTTTTTGGACCGAACAATGGTGACTGATATTTACAGTAACAAGGAGTTGTTCTGTATATTGATTAAGATGGTCTCATTTTAGTGAAGGGGTACTTGATCATCCTAAGATGACTTTTACCCTACCTCACTGAAACATCATTACAAAATAGATGTCACATGGGATGCATTATATTATTTTGCTAAATTTGGTTGGATTTTTCAATTGGGTAATGCTAGAATCCTAATATAAATAATTTGTATGTTTCCGCAAATTCATTATGACTTCTGCAACATTAAATTTACTCACTGCCGACAAACTTACTAAAGAAAACTACACAACTTGAAAAAACACAATCAACACAATTTTAATCATTGATGACCTAAGGTTTGTCCTGATGGAGGATTGTCCTCCTGTTCCTGCTCAAAATGCTTCTTGAAATGTTTGGGAGAAATATGAGCATTGGATAAGGGTAAATGGAAAGGTCGAGCGTATATCTTAGCAAGTATTTTTGAAGTCTTGGCCAAAAAGCATGAGCCCATGATCACTGCCTATGAGATCATGGAATCCGTATGGGGGATGTTCGGACAACCATCCACACAACTCAGGCATGATGCTTTGAAAAACATCTTCAATGCTCGTATGCAAGAAGGGGAATTTGTTAGAGAACACGTTCTTAACATGATGGTCTACTGTAATGTGGCAAAGATGAATGAGTTTGTCACTGATGAAGCTAGTCAGGTTGGCTTCACATTGGAATCTTTACTTGAAAGTTTCCTGCAATTCCATAGCAATATTGGTATGAAAAGGATTGATTACAACATGACCACTTTTTTCAAGAGCTAAAGACTTTCCAGCCTTTGATGAAATCCAAGGAATAGAAGGGTGAGGCAAATATTGCTTCATCCTTTAAGAAGTTTTACAGAGGGTCAAATTTTGGAACTAAGTCTATGCCTTCTTCTTCCAGCACTAAAAAGTGGAAGAAGAAGAAAGGTGGAAAAGGAAAGCTAACCCATTAGCTGCTACCCAGAAGGGTAAGAAAGCCAAGGCTGCAAAGAGAATCATCTTCCATTGCAACCATGAAGGACACTGGAAGAAGAATTGAAGGCCAAGCAAAGTAAATATGATTTACTTATTTTGGAGACTTGTTTAGTGGAGAATGATGATTCAACCTGGATAATAGATTCAGGCACATCTAACCATGTTTGTTCTTTATTTTAGAGAATTAGTTCCTAGCGACAATTGAAGGTTGGGGAGATGACAATGCGTGTTGGAACTGGACATGTCATCTCAATTATGGCAGTAGGAGGGCTTTAACTCCACTTACAGAAATCTTATATTTTATTAGATAATGTATATGTGATTCTAGGCTTGCAAAGGAGCCTGATTTCTGTAAAATGTCTTCTTGAACAATATTACTCTTTAAATTTTCAAGTAAATAAAGTGTTTGTTTACATGATTGGAGTACATATTTATTGTGCTAATTTTAGAGATAATTTATACTTACTAAGACCGTTAGCAACTAAAGCCCTCCTAAATATTGAACTGTTTAAAACTGCGATAGCTAAGAATAAAAGGCTTAGAATTTCTCCTGAAGAAAATATCCATCTTTGGCACTAGAGATCCAGACATATCAATCTCAATAGGATTGAGATACTGCTCAAGAATGGACTTCTAAACGAGCTAAAAGAAAATTCTTTACTTATATGTGAGTCATGCCTTGAAGGCAAAATGACTAAAAGATCTTTTACTGGAAAAGATCACAAGGTCAAAGAACCCTAAGAACTTGTACATTCAAACCTTTGTGGTCTGATGAATGTTAAGGCAAAGAGAGGGTTCAAATATTTTATTACTTTTACTGATGATTATCCTAGATATGGGTATGCTTATTTAATGCAACATAAGTCTGAAGCCTTTGAAAATTTCAAGTAGTACAAGGTAAAGTTGAAAATGCATTAAGAAAGACCATTAAAACATTTAGAATTGATTAAGGTGGAGAGTATTTGGATATAAAATTCCAAGACTATTTGATAGAACATGGAATTGTATTCCAACTTTCAACACCTGATACACCTCAACAGAATGATGTATCAAAAAAGAGAAATCGAACCTTGTTAGACATGGTTCAGTTTATAATGAGTTATGCTTCCCTACCAGACTCATTTGGGGTTATGCAGTATAGAATGCAGCTTATATTTTGAACTGTGTTTCATCCAAAATTGTTATTGGAATATATTTGGAATTATGGAATGGTCGTAAAGGTAGTTTACGCCATTTTAGGATCTAGGGTTGCCCAACACATGTGTTTGAGGCAAATCTCAAGAAATTGGAAACATTGTTCAAAATTGTGCCTATTTTTAGGTTATCCTAAAGGAACGAGAAGTGGTTACTTCTACGATCCTAAGGATAATAAGGTATTTGTGTCTACAAGCACTACATTTTTAGAAGAGGACCATATAAGGGAGCATAAACCTTACAGTAAGATTGTGTTGAGTGAACTTTCAAACGAAACTACTGAACCTTCAACAAGAGTTATTGAAGAACCCAATACCTCAAGAAGAGTTGTTGAAGTTGGACAATCTATTAGGTCAAACCCACCTTAAGTGTTAAGGGAGCCTCGATGTAAACCCACCTATTCGTTACATGGATTTAACATAAACCCTAGTTGTGATAGCTGACGGAGACGTTGAGGATCCATTGTCTTACAAGAAGGCAACGAAGGGTGTTGACAATGATGAGTGGATCAAAGCTATGGATCTCGAACTGGAGTCTATGTACTTCAATTCTGTCTGGGATCTTGTAAATCAATCTGATAGTGTTAAACCTATAGGTTGCAAGTGGATCTACAAGAGAAAACAAAGTGCTGATTGTTCAAGTCCCAGAATTGGCCCTTAAGAGAGCAATTTATCTACTTACACAAACATTAGAGAATAAGTGAATTTCTTTTTGTGTAGCTGTGTTCTTAGCTCCCCAATCAGATGAATCCCCAAAATGGTAAGCTTATTGAGTCGGCGATCTGATCACTATCGTCCATACAAATCGAAGGACTGCCTTGATAGGTAGGAGTTCACAACTCACTTAGGATAAAAGTCATGTCACCTATAGTCATCTTGGTGAAATGCAAGTCTCTATTATGAACGGTATTATATAATGAGACTATTCATTTCGTGGTCTGGTCTTATACAAATCCCTTTGTATAGAATACCTCCACTCACATGTCTCTACATGAATGATCAGGATCAGATCATTTGTAGAACTTTACAATAATTGTAACACCTACAAAACGGGCCATATTCGTAGTGTCACAGGATAAAGTACCCAACCTTATCCATCTACTACAGACCATTTAGGTTATCACTTAAACATGATCCACCTGTATGCCTCTACATACATGTTTAGGCTATAGAAGATAACCTTGGATGTTAGTTTATTGGTTTATGGGTTAATACTACTAAATGTCGAATAAAACATCTCATATTTTATTAAATAAATAAAATGTTTGTACATTACAATTACAAACTATAGGAACCAAGAGATTTAGGGCATCAACCCCAACAAATACAAGTTGCACTAGAGATGAAGTCTTATAAAATAATAAAACAACTATAGCCTAAATAGGAAGATAGAAGCTCTTAGTAAGTTGAGCTATTGATAAGTGTCTTATGTTCTTTAAAGTATTAAGAAAAAAAGAATCTAACTTTGGGTGGACAAAGGAATGTAAGCAAGCATTCAGACAACTCAAAAATTATTTGAGCTGAGTCTCACTCCCTTCCAAGCCCGTGCCCGACGAAGAACTTTTCCTATATCTTGTCGTGTCTGATTTTATAGTTAGTTTTGCCCTAATCAAGAAGGATGAAGGTCAACAGTCACCAGTATACTACACAAGCAAGTCGATGGTAGGGGCAGAAACGAGATAACCCCAAGTAGAAAAGCTTACCCTTACTTTAGTGGTGTCAGCCTGAAGGTTACACCCACATTTCCAAGCGCATAAGGTAACAGTTTTAATCTGTTTTCCATTGTGACAGGTGCTGCAAAAGCTAGAGGCGTCAGGCAGATTGATGAAATGGGCAGTTGAGTTGGGTGAGTATGACATTCAACTTCACCCTCGATCTACAATGAAAGGTCAAGTTGTAGCTGACTTCGTTGCTGAATTCGTTCCACATGCCCCTCTTGGTGACAACATGGAAGTCTACATGACAGAACTACCTCCCGAAACCAAGAGCTACAATGAAACCCCCATGGAAACTCTATGTCGACGGGTCATCCAATAGAAAAAGTGAAGGAACTCTAATCTAGAGAACCAATGAGCGGAAGGGGATCATTCCAAACTCCATTGAGAAAGAACACAAACATTTATAGTCAAGATGAATAGATTATGTATAACGAGTAAATTACAGCATGCTTCTTTTAAGAACAAACAAGTGATAGAGTATGCATACCTTTGAAGAACCCTTTCTTCAAGTATCCCTCGATCATTCAGCAAAGCATCCAACAACATAAACTCGAACGCAATGATCAGAACTCGATCTCAACAAGCAACTAGATGAATCTCGATCATCGAGTACAACTCGATCCTCGACCCTCAAACGGAACTGAACACCACCACAAAGGCTACCTTGGTATTGTCAGTGTGAGAATCAAGGAGTTGTGGCCTTTGTATGACTTTGGATAGAGGAATGGAGGAAGTGAACGATCGAGTAGGCGATCGAGTATACAACAGAATAAGGAAGTCTATCGTATAGACTTGATACTTGATCGTGTAGTAAGAAGAAGCCTATCGTATATACTTCCTACTCGATCATGTAGCAAAGAGTAACTATCGTATAGAATACTCAATACTTGATCGTTTAGCTCTCTAATACTTTCGTTTAGTAAAAATACTTTTTACTCGACTGAATTCTCTAATGATTTGGAAAACTATTTTTCTTTTTATCTCACAGTTACCATAAACCGCCAATAACCTCCTACTAAAGTCGGTTATTGAGAAAAAGAATAATTAACTATCACATAATTATAACCTATAGTTTTAATACATCATATGAAATACATAAACCATAGTTCTTTTTCTATTTTATGGTATTTAATATAAATCATATTTATATTAATTCCTCCAATCAAATAATGTATCAAATACATCATATCAATTATATCACATATAATTGAATTAATTTAATTATATCATATATAATCAAATTTCCTCTTGTTAATTTGAACACTTCAAACTAACCCAAAATTTGATTCTCAACTTGAACACATTGAGCTACCAAGGGGGCCTTATGGATCTGTAGCTTGAAGCTCCAACGGTACGTGAATAACTGACTAAATTCTTTAATCACGATATTCACCATATGTTAACTGTCGGTCACTCTACTAAAGACTGACAGTTGCACTCTTCACACTACAGATATATTTTTGTGTCCATATAACCAATCAACAGTGCGATGACCCTTCACAAATCGCTCGTAAGTGCAACTAGGCCAAGAGAGGGTGTGGCCACTATGTTCAAGACCTGGAATCAGCCCTTAATGGAGTAATTTATCTACTTACCCCTGATTTGGGGAAGGAGTGAACTTAGTTTTGTGTAGCTGAGTTCCCAGCTTCCTAATCAGACGAATCCCCAAAATGGTAGGCTTGTTGAGTTGACAATCTGGCCACTCTCACCCATACAAATCAAAGGACTGCCCTCATGAGCAGGAGTTCCCAATACACTCAGGATTAAAGTCATGTCACCTATGGTCATTCTAGTGAAATGTAAGTCTCAATTATCAACGGCGTTAAATAAAGAGACTATCATTTCATGGTCTGGTCGTATACAAACTCTTTGTATAGGATACCCCCGCTCACATGTCTCCACATAAATGGTCAGGATCAGACCATTTGTAGTACTTTACAACACTTGTAACATCTACAAAGCAGGTCGTATCCGTAGTGTCACCAGGATAAGGTATCCCTCCTTTATCCATCTACTATATACCATTTAGGTTATTACTTAAGGCATGATCCACTTGTATGTATCCATATACATGTTTAAGTTACATGAAATAACATCAGATCTTAATTTATTGGATTTGAGTAAATGCTTATAAAATAACATTTATTTTATTAATAACAATATGTGTACAAGATGTTTACAAACTATGAGACCACTGGGTCCCCTATGCCTCTACCGTTGGCAGTTTGATGTACGCGATGTTATGTACTGGACTTGACATGTGCTACGTTGTGGGGATAGTTAGTAGATATCAGTCTAATCAAGGACAGGGTCACTGGACTACCGTCAAGAACATCCTCAAGTATCTTCGGAGAACGAAGGACTACATGCTTGTGTATGGATCTAAGGATTTGATCCTTACTGGATACATGGACTCTGATTTTCAGACTGATAAGGATTCTCGGAAATACACTTCAGGATCAGTGTTCACTCTTAAGGAGGAGCTGTAGTGTGGCGAAGAACTAAGCAAGGGTGCATCGCTAACTCCACTATGGAGGTCGAGTATGTAATGGCTTGTGAAGCTGCTAAGTAGGTTGTTTGGCTCAGGAAGTTCCTGACTAATCTAGAAGTTGTTTCAGACATGTCTTGGCCCATCACTCTTTATTATGATCATAGTGGTGTTGTGGCGAATTGCAAAGAGCCTAGGAGTCACAAGCGCGGTAAGCATATCGAGTGGAAATACCATCTCATCAGAGAGATTATTCATCGAGGGGACGTGATTATCATGAAGATAGCTTCGGAGCACAATGTTGTTGATCCGTTTACGAAGTCTATCAGCTTCTATCACTGATAATTCTAAAATTTTGCGATATCTTGTAAATATTTTCAATAATTTTACCATTTGAAATAATTTTCCTATATATTATCAAATTTTTAATGAAAATAATATTGGTAATTGATTTAAATAACTATTTTCCTTCATTTTTTTTATACAGTTGTCTTAATTAAAGAGTTAATCAACTAATTGATTAATGTCAATTATAAGTCTTCTATATATACAAAAGAAGTTGATATAAACTAATTTATTATAAATCACTAAACAAATTTTTAATTAAAAGATAACTATAATTATAAATTAAAAGAAGTACAAGTGTACAAGATAATTTAATTTAAAAAAATTAACTTATTTTATTATTAGCTAACTAAATAAAAAAATTTTAAAAGACCAATTAATAATTTTAATAAATAATTTATGATGTTAATATATATTTCCAATAAAAAAGAGAAACGAGCAAATATAATTATGTTTATTCATATTAGTTCATAATAATAGAATAATTTATTATATTATCATTGTTATTAATAAAGTTAATTACATATGTCAATTATAAATTTAATTTAAATATATTTATAGTAGTTAAATAAGTTATACAATATCAACTATCAAGAAAGAAGAAAAACAAATAAAGTGAAAAGATAAAATGTAAGAGAGAGAAAACCCACCATTTTGGGTGGTTTATGCAAAACCTGGATGGGAATATGAAATACCTTGGAATAAGATATTCTCATTCCCATGGTCAAAAAACCTATAACAAACATGGTGATAAAATATCATTTCTCATTCCCACCTCTTATTTCTATGAACCAAACGGATGTCTTATTAAGAGGGAGTGTTAAGTTGATTTAAACATGGGAAGAAATTTGTGAAATTGGTCCTAGAGCTTATGATACCTCTTGAATCTACAATGTTGTTTGTTGTATATGTTTTAGATGGCATGTTGATAAGAGGGGAATTGCAAAGTTTGTCGTGTTCATGTTTTTAAGGAGAAACTTTCATGTCTTTGTTTATTGATTTCAAAGGGGGAGAAGTAATAAGAAAAATGAACACATTTTATTATTGAATATATTCTTTGTGTTCAAGTGAATTGAAATTATATGTGTGTCGATTGTGATTCAAGTTCATATTTTTTATCACATATCTTTTTCGATTTCGTTTTTCTTGAGTTGTTTCTCATCATCAAAGAGGGGGAGATTGTTGGTTTCTTGGCCCTTGATCTCAAATTAACTAATTTTAATTAATTAATATTTGAATGATAACAAATTTGCTCTTATTTACTAACAATTTTAGTGTTTTGAAGTATTCATTGCATCGAGTTTGGAACGGCAGTTCCAACGAAATTTGAAACACTCAAATCAGAGTTCAAACGAAGAAGATATAGTCGAACAAGTTTAACAAAAAAATCTCAAGTTGATGACGTGGTAGATTCTATTCATCAAAGTGAACCAATTAAAAGGTGTCAACTTGAGCAATGGAGGAATAATACATGGTGGCGTTTTTTATTTTTGATTGAATTTGAAGAGAAAATGAATTTAATATTATTTTAGGTTTGTGTCTAAAGACTAATTTTAGATACATGGTGAACATTTACGTTTTGTTGGGTTTTAAAAGAAACACTTTTAAAAAATATATATTATTATGTTATTTTTTTGTGTGTCTAACGGCTATTTGAGTTTAAATCTCCACCATTCAATTTTATTTTACTAATATCTAATGACCCAAATTGAATTCAGTTTACTTCTGTCTCTATTTAAATTCATCATCTTCTTCAAATTTTTAACAACAATTTCACATCTTTTAACAATCCTCCATAATTCATTAAGCCTCCATTGTTGTTCTCTCCAAACTTCAATTTTCTTATTTTATCATCTTATTCTTGAAAGAGATTTATGTATGAAGATGATTGATTTGTTGTAAGCTCAAAATTTGTAAATTCACTCTTTTAGAGAGTTTCTCAAGTGTGCTTTAAGTTTTCAAACATTTTGTAAGGGTTGCTCTTGATCCCAAAAAAGAGTGATTATAATGGTTTGATCCTAATCCGTGGAAATAATTGAATTTGCTTTTGAACTTGCAAAAAGAGCAGTGTAGCAGTTGACCTCTAGTCCATGGAAAGAGTCGGTAATATCCTTATTCAAAATCCTAAGAGGCGCTTGAAAAAGTGAATGTAAATCGAGTTTGATTGAACCACTATAAAAATTTTAGATATTAATTTCTATATTCATACTACTTTAATTTTGCAATAGTTTGTTGTTATATTTTATTACATGAAATTAATTGCAATATTTGTTTCTTAAATTAATTGCTTAATGTTTATTTAGGTTGGTTGAATTGATCTTTATATATCTCATACCAATCATTTTATTAAAATTAAATTGGATGCTTAAAAGTGTTAATTTTGGTTACTTGGCTATTCTTGGTTGAATTTATTTGCATGAATTTATTGTTTAGATTTGATTTTTGCTCAAAAGTATAGAGTCTTGAGAGTTGCTTGAGATCTAGGGTCTTATTCAGGTAATGGGGCCTAGGGTGAGGGGGGAGGATTATTGGGTTCGGGAATCGGGTGCTAGTGGTTGGTTTTCTATCAGTAGTGCTTAGGAGAGTTTGCGTCCTCGTCGTCCTAGGGTGTCTTGGGCTAGTATTTTGTGGGCGGGGTGGTATTCTGCGCCACTCCTTTTATGCGTGGTTAGCTGTGAGGGACAGGTTGGGTACGTGGGATTGGTTGAGGAGCTGGGGTGTGTTGTCAGAGGGGGGTGTCTTCTCTGTGGAGGTATAGAGTCTCGGGATCATTTATTTTTCGAGTTTGGGTTAGGGAGAGAGGTGTGGTATGGTGTGTTGCGTTAGTTGGGTTCGTCGCATCGGATGGCAGGTTGGGATGTCGAGTTGAGTTAGTTGTGCCGAGTGGGGTCAGGTAAGAGGGTGCGTAGTAAGTTGTTCCATGTATTCTGGTGTGTTTCCATCTACTATATCTGGCAGGAGCATAATCAGCGGCTGCATGGAGGTGGACCGAGGTTGGTATCTTCTTTGTTTCACCTTATGGTCTCTACGGTTCGTGCTCGTACTGCTTCATGGTGGGTTGATCTTCTTGGTCTTATCTAGCATGTTTACGGTTGCTTTTCTTCTTCTTGAACTTGTTGTTGCTCTCTGTTTTGTTGTTGTCCCTAGTTGTGGGTTTCGGTTTCTCTTCTCTAGCTTTCTCCCTAGTGTTTTGGGGTTTTTTTTTACGTTTATGTTTGGTTATGTTCAGGTTTTATCTTGTTCGCTTTGTTTGCGTTTTGTTGCCCTGTCTTTGCTTATGTTTTGTTGCTTTGATGCCTTGATCCCCAGCTGTGGGATCCTCCTTGTTGTTGTATAATAATATCATCTATTCTAAAAAAAAATTGTTAATTTGTTAACTGGACCCACATTAGTAAAAAGTCTTCATTAATTGAAATTAACCCTATTCACCCATCTAGAGTTGCCATTATCGATCGTACATTTAATATCTGTATTCGTTTCATAGAATTTCACTTTTTAAAATCTAAGATATTATTATCTAAGGAACTTTAAAACCTCCTCTAATTTAGATTATTTAATACCCTCTATACTTGCGAGTCTAATTAATTTTAAAAAAATAATATCAATTAATTATTATTATTAATTTTAATTAAATATAAATATATTATTTAGACTAAAAATGTTCATCTAATACATTTATGATTAATATATTATGTTATCTTAACTACATAATATAAATTTTATTATTAATATTCTAATTAATAAATATTTATTTATTAAATAAAATAACTTGAATAATATTTAATAAAAAGATATTCATTTTATTGATATATGAACTAATTAAATAATTAACAATATATTAAATAATTAAATTTAATTATGACTACGTTACTTGTTCTCTTACATTTAATTAAATAATTATTTAGTTTTAGTTATATATATACAAAATCGGTAAATCAAACACACTAATTTAACTTTTAGACATATTTTATCATGCAAATTCAAAAATAGACAATTATTATCCCATATATTTAGAATCTAGACTTTAAATTTCAGACATTTAATATCCATACACATGAAAAATTATCTGCAATCAAAAGACCTTTAATGAATTTTTTATTTTATATATTTTTAAAAATTGGTTATTTTCAAATATAGTAAAATGGACCAAAATATCTACAAACATAGAAAAATGTCACAGTCTATCAGTAATATACACTGATAGACTACCATCATCTATCATAGATAGATGGTGGAGGGAAATTTAGAAGTCAATTTTACTCGACAACCAAAATCCCGTGGACATAGTATGCGATGCATGTTCCTAAGATATGCGTTGATAGTCATGCGTCGATGGTCATGCATTGGACTGATAATGCATTAATGAATGTATGCGATGACCATGCATCCTGCCACAAGTTTTCTTGCGTTCACGTCAAGTATAACTCGAACGCAAGTTTCTCGGGTAATTCGAGGTCGAACATATGGACTTGTAGCTTATATGTATGCGGTGATTGTGTATGCAGCAGTTTAAATAAAAGAATGGAGAGGATGTTGTTAAGTTAATCCTACTTCTACTCCTATCTAACAGACAACGTAATGAGAATATGCATGAGAGGTAGAGATACGACAACACTGACATGAAATAAATGTATGAGAAAATAAGATAAAATGCGGAGATGAATTTATTGAAACCCTTAAGAGTGATCACAAGGACAACCTTAGTCAACGCAAACCATTGCAATCATGCTATAACACACATGAACCTAACTTTAAGACGTATGCGGTGTATCTGCGATATTGTCGAGAAGCCTATGCCTGCCTAGACCTCTATAACCAGCTCACTAGCTCTCGTCGCATGAGCGTGGCTGCCGCATAACCCCTTATCCTACTTCCTGACGCATGCAAATCCAATCTGTTAGGGTGTATACACTGTGCGAAGAAAATAGAGTTTATCTCTAAGATCCCCATTCTTGCCTATGCATTCCAATCTGCTCTCTTGAGTCTTAGATTTGGGTTTTAGACTACTCTCCCGAGTATGCCTAAATGATGAATGATGCGCTCATAGGACAAGGTAACCGCATGAACTTGGTTGATGCAAGATTATTCCTATCTCTAGTGAACAATGCATACATTGCTTAATGCGTCCAACCACTTACCCTCCGGGCAGTTGATTGTTGCTTACTTTACTCATAGACAAGCAATGCGTTAACCTATAGACAGGCGTTGCAGCAGTTTCACACTAAGCAAATAAGATACTTACACACTCACACAACGCACACCTCTCGGTGAGTTGCTACATGCTTCATATCCCTAATCCACATGACTAAGTATGCGATACCCAAGCAATCCCATTAAGTGTTGCGATGAAAGTAAAGATGCTAAGCAAAGAAGATGGAGATGGAGTTGAAGAACAGAGAAATGCATTGGAAACAAATTGTATTAATTTCTTAATCACAAAAATGTCATACAATACAATATAGAAAGAAAAGGAAAGGAAATGACTAGCTGGAAGCAAAGATTTGCTCCCAGCGGATGTACGCCAAGGCTGCGATGGTGCCATGGATGGGCGAAGGAGCTAACTTTTTCGAGATCTAGCTCCAGTTGAAGCTCCGGTCATCACTTGGAATGGATTAAGGAGGTGAAGAACTCTCAGCCATCTCTCACGCGTTTGTCCTGGTCACGGGGAAAATCCCCAGATCACAAGGATCATCCCCGGATAACTTGAATTTCAGCTCATCGGCTTCTATTTATAAAGCTTGGGTCGCCGATAACATTAATTAAACTATTCTGAGTTTGACGTTCGGCGCGTTAGTCCTTTCTGAACCCCTGTCACTAACAGCGTGGTAGATGAAATGTCAACATCATCTTTTGGTTTTTCTCGAGGTAGATGCGTTGATGCGTTCATTACACCAACCTTACGTTGATCCCATTAGAATGAGTTGTCGTGTAGCAGCAATCATTCAATGGCTGCATTCGCTTAATATCGCAACTCTACATGATGACTGCAATCGCTTGACGAGTGCAACTCCCATGCAATGGACGTATACGGTTGATTACTGCAACATTCATGCGTTGATCGATGCGTTTGCCTTTTCTTTTGCAATGGAGTGTTTCTCCGCATGCGGTCGTCTATGCGGTGGTCTGGTTTTTGCATTTGCGTTCATTTCCTGCATTAGCTACAAAAATAGAACATTAAACGCATAATAACGCAAAATAACGGGTTAGCTGAGTTCAACATGCTAATCGACGCAAGCTCACTTTCTTGTGAACTCCTATCATATTGCCGCATACTCTGCCTAACAACCTTCATAATTCTAAGTAGAAGGCCTAGGATGACATGCATTTCTGCATGTCATCATACTCCCAAACTTAAAATTATGTTTGTCCTCAAGCATGCGTTATACTCAAGAAATTCTAACTCACCTTCATGCTTTCCTTTACGATGACCAGCTTCTCAGAATATAATTTACACACACCTTTGACCATCACCGCAATGCTCTCCTCCATTTTGGCTGTTTCTTCTAAAAGATTTTGTCTAAGTTTAAATCCGACAAGCCTTTGCTCAAAAACTTTTATTCATTCATCGCAATTTTATGTTTAGCTTTTGAGAATGCGTTCGTAAAAAATACTTCAAAACTTTGCGATGACTTATTCAAATGCGGCATTGAACCTGGTTACACCCTTCGTTTTGGCTTACCCCCACGTGTGTCATGCGGGCATCCAACTTCGATTGCGTTCCATATTCAACTCAACTCTTGTCTCATTTGTTTTGGCTTGCACTGGATAGAGGAGTTGCTCTTATGCGCTGATCCTAGCAACTTGCCTTTATTTTGGCTTGCCCCCACGTGTGTCATGCTGACATCCAACTTCGAGTAAGTGTCTTTCATAGCTTAACTCTTATCAACATGGGTTTTCCCATTGCGTTGACAGTGGAGTTATTATTCTCAAAATCTCACTTCAACTTTCTTTTTTCAAATGGTCGCAATTCTCCGAGACTACTGCCACCCTCAAACTTAGAAGTTGGCAGCGTTCTCACCACAAAGCTAAAAACAAAATTACAAGAATGCGATAATAAATGTTTGAACAAAGGTTTGCACAAAATAAAACTTAAGACTTTCAAAATTTGAAGAAGCTAATAAAAGTAAAGAATGTCTTGTGTTGATTAGTTAGAAAATGCGGTGAACTATACGTACCATCATAGAAACATCGCAAAACACGCAATAAAAAAAAAGAGAATTTCAAAAGGATAAGGCATACAAGATAACAAGAAAAGACCTTAGGCGGAACAACGCATGCGCTCATGTGTTGGAATCCACGTGATTGAAGCCATGCATTGAAGGGTGAAAGGAATTCTTCCGTTGAACTACGAACCGAGGAGACTTATTATTGCACCTACAAGAGCAAACGTACCACAATCAAGAAAGCAACCACATATCCAAAATAACAATAAAAATAAAATAAGTAACCTATACTAAGAAAGCAAAGTAAAGATAGAGTGGAAGACGTCCCTGGAAAAATAAGAGTATTGTCACCAAAAGGAGTTTTCCCTGCAGGAGATAGTTTTCAACTGCTTGGGTCAATTTGCCCTGACTATTGGAACTTCCGGCAATTGTTGGGCGCATGCGGCCGTCATGTGCTTAGAATTACCTTCGGCTCTTTTGCGACTAATTGTCCTTCTACCTTGGGGTCAATATTGGCTTTCAGTGCATCGCCTACACTTCAATATTGGTTGCAACCTGGTCGCACAAGCTACAATACTCCCAAGATAAAAAGTTTGCTCGTAGAGACACAAAACTTAACAAACATTTAGCTGTCAAGTCCCCGGCAACGACGCCAAAAACTTAATGGGGGGAAATTTAGAAAATAATTTTACTCGAAAATCAAAATCCTATGGACGCAGTATGCGATGCATGTTCCTAAGATATGCGTTGATAGTCATGCGTCGATGGTCATGCGTTGGACTGATAATGCATTAATGAATGTATGCGATGACCATGCGTCCTGCCACAAGTTTTTTTGCGCTCACGCCAAGTATAACGCGAATGCAAGTTTCTCGGGTAATCCAAGGTCGAACAAGGGACTTGTAGCTATATATATGCAGTGATGTGCATGCGGCAGTTTAAATAAAAGAATGGAGGGGATGTTGCTAAGTTAATCCTACTCCTACTTCTATCTAACAGACAACGCAATGAGAATATGCATGAGAGGTAGAGATACGACAACACTTGACATGAAATAAATGTATGAGAAAATAGATAAAATGCGGAGATGAATTTATTGAAACCCTTAAGAGTGACCACAAGGACAACCTTAGTCAACGCAAACCATGCAATCATGTTATACACACATGAACCTAACTTTAAGATGTATGCGGTGTATCTGCGATATTGTCGAGAAGCCTATGTCTGCCTAGACCTCCATAACCAGCTCACTAGCTCTCGCAGCATGAGCGTGGCTGCCGCATAACCCCTTATCCTACTTCCTGGACGCATGCAAATCCAATCTGTAGGGTGTATACGTTGTGTGAAGCAAACAGAGCTTATCTCTAAGATCCCCATTCTTGCCTATGCGTTCCAATCCGCTCTCTCGAGTCTTTAGATTTGGGTTTTAGACTACTCTCCCGAGTATGCCTAAATGAAGAATGATGCGCTCATAGGAAAAGGTAACCGCATGAACTTGGTTGATGCAAGATTATTCCTATCTCTAGTGAACAATGCATGCATTGCTTAATGCTTCCAACCACTTACCCTCCCAGGCAGTTGATTGTTGCTGACTTTACTCATAGATAAGCAATGTGTTAGCCTATAGACAGGTGTTGCAGTAGCTTCACACTAAGTAAATAAGATTACTCACACACTCACATAACGCACACCTCTCAGTGGGTTGCTAGATGCTTCATATCCTTAATCCACATGACCAAGTATGCGATACCCAAGCAATCCCGCTAAGTGTTGCGATGAAAGTAAAGATGCTAAGCAAAGAAGATGGAGATGGAGTTGAAGGAATAGAGAAATACATTGGAAATAAATGTATTAATTCCTTAATCACAAAATGTCATACAATACAATATAAGAAAGAAAGGGAAAGGAAATGACCGGCAGGAAGCAAAGACTTGCTCCCAGTGGATGTGCGTCAAGGTTGCTGGTGGTGGATGGGCGGAGAAGCTAACTCTCTCGAGTTCTAGCTCCGGTCGAAGGCTCTTGTCATCACTCGAAATGGATGAAGAAGGTGAAGAACTCTCAGCCATCTTCTCACGCGTTTATCTGGATCACGGGGAAAATCCCTAGATCACAAGGATCATCCCTTGATCACAAGGATTATCCCCGGATAACTTGAATTTCAGCTCATCGACTTCTATTTATAGAGCTTGGGTCGCCGACAGCATTAATTGGACTGCTCTGAGTTTGACGTTCGGTGCGTTAGTCCTTTCTGAACCTCTACCATTAACGGCGTGATAGGTAAAATGTCAACATCATCTTTTGGTTTTTCTCGAGGTAGATGCGTTGATGCGTTCATTCCACCAACCTTGCGTTGATCCCATTAGAATGCGTTGTCGCGTAGCCGCAATCATTCAATGGTCGCATTCGTTTAATACCGCAACTTTACATGATGACCGCAATCACTTGACGAGCACAACTCCCATGCGATGGACGCATATGGTTGATTACTGCAACATCCATGCGTTGATCGATGTGTTTCCCTTTGCGATGGAGTGTTTCTCCGCATGCGATCGTCTATGCAGTGGTCCGGTTTCCACGTTTGCGTTATTTTCTGCGTTAGCTACAAAAATAGAACATTGAACGCATAATAATGCAAAATAACGGGTTAACTGAGATTCAATATGTTAATCGATGCAAGCTCACTTTCTCGTGAATTCCTATCATGATTACCACATATTCTGCCTAACAACCTTCATAATTCTAAGTAAAAGGCCTAGAATGACATGCATTTCTGCATGTCATCAATAGACATTGCGTCTATCACTGATAAATGATAATATTTTGCTATATTTGAAAATGTTTTCAACCATTGTTCCATTTATCCCAAAATAAAGTTAACTTTTCATTAAATAATTTGTTAATTAACCTACTATAGAATTAGTTAACATAAAGCTCATTAAATATACTTTGGTATGTGGCCTTCTTTTAGTAAACAATTATAAGATGAGGGAAAGAATCTCTGACCTTAAGAGATGAAGCGCATGCTAATTACCTGATACTTTCGTAAGGATCTACATGACCAAAATTTCACTGATAAAATAACTTTTTGTTTCCATGATTCCCTCCTCTCTCCCTTGTGCTCATGCTTTCGTTCAATTAGTCAAATACAATAGTACTCATATACCTCCTCGCTCGCACTCCTCCTCACTCTTTTGCTCATATTTGGTAAAAAAAAAAAAAAAAAATCGTCGAGTGCTTTGTGATATTAATAACATTGTTATTTTCATTATTTTCAAAATCTAGAACAAACAACATTTTGTTATATGAAATTTGGGTCATTTGTGCAAAAATATCTCAACTACTCACTTTTGACTGATACTAATAGTCAAACTAATTGCTCTCTAATTTCTCAATTATCATTGAAATTAACATTATTAAAAGGATATTTAACATGAATAACCATATAAGAAAGATGAAATTCAAATCCCTATTGCATGTTTAATGCAATTTCATCGTCTAAACATAAAACTTGGGAAGAACAAATGCAAATGCAAAAACAGAATTGCCCTAATTCTTCAAACACTCGATCACAACATTTCCAAGCTTTCCTTCATCAATGGCTTCCATCACTTTCTCAATATCTTCTCCAGGGCTCACTTTCTTCGCTCCACTCAACAGTTGAGTCCCCACTTCACTCCTCACGAATCGGTAAATCGGGTAAGTGCTGCATTTCTTGATTCTATTTTCCACTTCGAATTCGCCATTCTCGAATCTCTCTCTCGCATTTTCAACATCTTTTTCCAGTTTCGCCTTTAATTCCTCAAGAAACTCTGGAATTTTCTTGAAAATGGCAATCCCTGTTTCGTTTCCATTCTCGATTTTGCTTGTTGCAATTCCTTTCAGCGCTTTTTCGACTAAAACTTCCAGTAGTTTTGGGATTAGGGTGTAGGATGTGTTGGTTGGATCGTCGATGTAGGAGAAGACCGCCTCGCGGTCGATTACTTGCAAAAGATCTTTCTCGCAGAATCGCGATTCGAGAAGAGATCCATATTCTGCAATGTATAAGGTTTTTCTGATGGTTTGTAGAAGGGAATTTTTCACTACTTCCCTCATATTTTCTTCATATTGTCTTAAATCGATTGCTTGGCAAAGCGCCACCATGTATGTAGCAGACATGAGCTTGAGAATCTCAATGGCTTCGGCGGATTTTCTCGCTGAGATTAGACCTAGAGAGTTTACATCTTGATTGTGTTGTTCTGCACTTTGAACATGAGTTGTGACAGGGTTTGCTAAGTATTGGAGCTCAGAGCAATAAGCAGCCATGGCGATTTCTGCTCCTTTGAAGCCGTAATCCAAGCTAGGGTTTGGCCCGCCACTCAAATTAGATGGTAATCCATTGTTGTAATGATCACAGACAAGTTCAGAGAATTGGGCAAACATTAGCTTTCCAATTGCTGCGATGGCGATTCGGAGATTATCCATGGAGACTCCAATAGGGGTTCCCTGAAAGTTTCCTCCATGTAGAGCTAGATCCCGATTGACATCGATTAATGGGTTATCATTAACAGAGTTGATTTCCCTTTCAATTGAATGAGTTGCCATTCGAATGACTTCAATTTGAGGTCCAAGCCATTGTGGAGAGGTTCGAAGTGCATAACGATCTTGTTTTGGCTTTGACAATGGGTCATTTTCATTGCGGGTTTTTGCTTCTTTCATAAAATCGCTTTGCTCCAAGAGAGATTCCATGGCTGCGGCGGATTCAATCTGGCCAGGGTGGTGCTTAAGCTTATGAGTCAATGGGTCTGCAAATTCCGGCTTCCCAAGCATGGCTTCACAGAATAAAGCTGAGAGAATGACAGATAAAAGAGCCAAAATGTTGGCGTCGTAGCAAACTGTTGCAGCAACGGCAGACCCAACGGCAGTTCCATTGACGAGAGCTAAACCTTCCTTTGCTTGAAGCTCAAATGGCTTTGCAATTCCAGCTCGCTTGAGAGCTTCCATGGCAGTTATCACATTGCCTTCAATGGTGGTAACCTTAGAATTATGCCTTCCAGTGATGACTCCAGCAATATAAGACAGTGGAACAAGATCTCCAGAAGCTGTGATTGTCCCTCTCAAAGGCAATTTAGGAATCAAATTCTCATTCATGAGCTTCACCACAGCTTCAAGAATATCCCAACGAATGCCGGAGTAGCCTTGCATCAATGTGTTTGTTCTAACAAGCATGGCCGCCTTTGAGTAGCTAGATGGAAGATTGTCCTTCCCAATGACTCCAGCATTGAGGAACCTAATGAGTTCTGTTTGGAGGTCGGCCATTTTGGTCGTACGCCGGTGGGAGGTGGCGCCAAAGCCGGTGGTAACTCCATATATGTCGATTCCCTTAGAGACTTTCTCAGCAACCCATTTTGCACTATTGGCTACACGATCATGTGCCACAGCTTCATTCAGGATGACTTTGACATCGCTTCGACGAGCAATGGCGGTGACTTGAGCGACAGTGAGAGTGGTGCCTTCGATGTCAACGGTTTGAGCCTCTTGAAACTCTAATAGCATACGACAAACCTCCTCAAAATGGGTGTGGCTGAGAGCTTTGGCAGCCTTGACCCAGTGGTCGGAGGCCAAAACAGAGGGAAAGGATTTTGATTGAGGAACAGATTCAGTTTCGGAGAGAGCTGAGGAGCAGAGAAATTCAGAGTTGGCCATTAGAAGAAGAAGAAGAAGAAGAAGAAGAAGAAGAAAAAACTGGCAAAGAAGAAAGAGTGATTGAATGCTCTAGAGTTAAGATTCTTGGATGAGTTTTGTGGCATTTGGAGGAAGAAATGGGCATGAATTTATAGCAAATTTTGATGGTTTGATTTGTAACTTCATGTTGAAGAAGTTCAAGATGAATTTCTGTGGAAAATTACACAAAACAGAAGCTTCTGCTTCCCTTACATGGGAAAATTATATGTTATTTGTTTTTTCTTTTGTATTTTGCATGGTACTTTCTTAGTTTGTTTGGACTGAGGGTGAGATATCTTAAGTTGAAATTAAGCTTTTCTTTTTATAAATCCAAACATAGAATAGCTTAAGTTGAAATTATGTTTTCCCCCCAAGCTTAGTTAATATCACTTATTTGTACATTTACCTGAGCAATTGGTGGCATTAATAGTTGGAGCCTAATTGAAAATCAAAAAGGTCTCTACTTAGTCTAGTATACATGTTTTAGGTCATGTTTATGTTGGTTTTGAGCCCAAGTTAAATTATAAAAACTTTAGCCAAAAATAAGTTTAAATTTAATGTTTAAAGTATCTCAACCTTACCAAAGAGAAATTTCTTTTAAATAATGTTAATGTTACATTTTCTAGTCAACTGTCAACTAACTTTAAGGTGGTTTAGATTTTTTTTTTTTCTTTTTATTTTTAAATCTTAACTTTAAATATGAAATAGACACTTATTTCAAACATCCATCATTTGAAAGTATTTTGTTTTTCCTTTATTTTTCTAAACCTTTTGGTTACACCAACTTTTCTTGGACGTGATGCAATGGTACTATTGACAAAGTGGCAAATTCATGTCATCATTATTAGTGTTTAGTTATATATGAATCTTCCCTTCACATTTACTTGTACAAAAATGATTTGGTCCTTTCAATTCTACGGAAGAGGAAACTACATTGAATATTCTGCTGCTTTTCTTTTCAACTTCAAATATTCTCCTGTGTGAACAAAAAATAATATAAAATTAGTCTGTTGAAAATAAATTGTTTTTAAGTCGAATAATTTTTTAAAGTTCTTTTTCGTTTTTAACAAAAAATATTAATTTTACAAACCAAAAACCTAAAATGGAAAATATCTATTAAAAAATTTATTTCTTCAAGTATGGAAAAATATCTCTTAAAATATTATTTTGTTTTTTTTTAAAAAAAAACTTGTTTGTTTTGATTTTGTTAATTAATTTGGTCAAATGGTTAGTTTTAAAAAGGGGAAAATGGCCAATAAGAGCTCAACTGACGTATTGCTTGATGGTAGGGAGCTTTCTCTCTTTTTCTGAGAGGTATCCACTTTTGTTTTGACCATATATACAAATATTTGGCTTAATTTGAAAAAAAAAAAAAATAAAGTTGCACCATTTTTTCCATTACAAATCACTTTTAGTTCTTAAACTTTTGTAAAAGTAATAATTTAGTCCCTGAGCTTTGGTTTGTAATGATTTAGTTCATGAACTTTCATTTTGTAACAATTTAATCCACGAACTTTACTATATAACAATTTAATCCTTGTATTTTAAATTTTGTAACACTTTAATCCTTATTGTATAAATTAATGTTAAGACTTAATGGGATTTCTTACATAAATAAATCGATAAACTAATTAAATACTCAACATTTTTATAAAATACAAAGTCTACATCATAAAATAGTAAAAATTGACATATGATTTTGATTAATTTTCTTACGTTAGAGAATAAATTGTTACAAATTTGAAAGTACAAGGATTAGATCGTTACATACTTCAGGGACTATATTGTTACAAAATTAAAAGTACAGAAACTAAATCATTATAAGCCAAAATTTAGGGACTAAATTGTTACTTTTACGAAAATTTAGAGACTAAAAGTATGTTTAACCATTTTTTTTCTTTTTGAGTAATTGTTGCACCAATTCTTAAGCATACATAGATTTTTTTTTCAAAATTAGACCGTTTAGCCTTTTTTTCATAGTATATAAGGTAGAAGAGTCCAACCTCTGATTTCAAAGTTTATAATATAATCACTAAATCAGTTGAGTTACATTAATTTTGACTTGATTAATTAGCCATATATTTATGCTAATCAATAAAGTATATTATTACAATATGTTTTTGGGTCAAGTAAATAAAAATCATGCAAAACTAATTATATACAGACTTTTTCAAGATGAATATAAAAAAGAATTGAATTGCACTCAAAATTAAAAATAAAAAAAGTGATTCGGTAAAAAAAATTACGTAATTGTGTAAATTTAAATTTTTTGCTAACAAATTCAGAAGTTTAATTTTTATAAAAAAATATATATTGTATTTAATAGTATTAAGATATAAGTTCTAGTCCAAATTTTCAAAGGCATAATTCATTCGTACATTAGGTTAGATATGTAATAGTTGGGGGCTTTCACACTCAAAAAAAGAAATTTTATCTCCTACTTCACATGGCCAAAAGGTCAATCATAAACAAATTTTTAGAAATAGGTATCCATAAAAGTTTTTTGAGATTTGAGTTATTTTGTGAAATTTTTTCGAGAAATTACATACTTTTAAATAACTTTAATTTTAATATTATAATTATTAATAAGTGGCCTCCACGATTATCGCTTTTAAAAATTAAAAAAAAAAAAATAAACAAAATAAAAAAAACAAAACAAAAATATGAAGATTATAGACCTGTTTTGACTTGAGAAAAAAATGTTTTTTCAAAGACTTGTTTTTATTTAAACACTTTTGTGATTAAATACACCTAAAAAAACTATTTTGAGTGGTTGTCAAATACTCCAATTTCTTCTAAAATGACATATTATTTAAATTAAACATTTGAAAATGTATTCAAAACATAGAAAATCGTAAAGATTTTAGAATGAATTTGGTCGTCGTATTTATTTGATTTATTTAAGAAAAAGGATGGAAATTTTCAAATGTAACTATTAAAACAATTTAATTTAATAATTTTATTTTTGAAATTTATGTGTATCTCCTCCTAATTTTCAATTATTATTAGATTGGACATAAGAATATTTATTTAGGTTAATATATTAGGTTTGTTTTATACTTTGACGTTTGTTTCAATTTAGTCCTTATTATTTTCAATAAATCTAAATTTAGACCCTCAAAATTATATTTTATTAAAAATTGACTAAATAAAAATAAATAAGTTTCATGCAATGAAATATATTATGTAAATATATTTTTAAAAATTTATAGTGAACATATTAACGACTTCAAAAAGTTTTTGGAAAAAACAAGTAGAGACTAAATTTAAGTTTTATTGAAATTTAAAGATAAAATTGATATTTAAAAATAGAGAGACTAAAATTGAATAAACTTCTGAATATAGAGAACCAAAATTGTATGTTCACATTTGGGCTTTATTTTTCAATGGGGATGGGTCCACACCATAGACTTGGGAAGATTTTTTTTTTTTTTTTTTTTTTTTTTTTTTTTTTTTTTTTAGTAGGAGATAAAATTTCTTTTTTTGAGTGTAAAGCCCCAACTATACATATCTAACCTAATGTACGAATGAATTATGCCTTTGAAAATTTGGACTAGAACTTTAATATTAACTATTAAATACAATATATATTTTTTATAAAAATTAAACTTCTGAATTTGTTAGCAAAAAATTTAAATTTACACAATTACGTAATTTTTTTTTACCGAATCACTTTTTTTTTTTAATTTTGAGTGCAATT
>NC_052350.1:49668165-49841149 GCF_009727055.1 Benincasa hispida | reverse complement strand
AAATACCAATTTTACCCCCAATTTTAAAAAATCCACAAATCGCACCACACATCTTCTTCTTTCAATGATTTCTTCAGCTCTTCATTCAATATGTATTCAATGCAACACTAACATTCACCAACGCATTTATTCCCAACTATATTCTACCAATAGCATTAAATAACATTGATATCAAGAATGGAAGGTCACTCTTGATAACGGGCAAAAATGCACGTTATCATAGTGCTAAGTTCTTAAACAATGTTGGATTGCGTTGATAAAACATGTTAAATTGCGTCCATCAAGCATCAATTTCATAATATTGCGGTCGCATTCGTTCATCACTTATGAACAGTTGATTTTAATGTTTTTATGCAGAATATATGTTGACGCAATGCAAGAATTGCGATCATAGGAAATCATTGGTCGAGCGCAACTTCACCGCAAGGCTTTGTGATGATTGTGTTCGCAAACATTCGCCCGAGAAGGATTGTCGCAACTTGGTCTGCGCAACATGGTGGGCGCATCTGGGTGAAAGGCTAATTAATCGCGATGGGACAGAAAGCGACAATCGAATCCGAATTAAGTTGACAGTTGATAACGATCACAAGTATATTCAGCTTTTCGGTGACAAATATTCGGCTCAGTTAGGAATTAAAGCCGTCCCATCTGTACAATCATGAGAGAGAAGTCGTCGTTCACCTTAGATGTTCTATAAATACCATAGGCATCCTTCAGAAAAGAGGTTGACCGATTCACCAGTTCACCATTCTTTAGTTCGAAGTTTCATACGTCCTTGTTCATAGTTTTCTTTCATTTTAAGGCGAACGCGAGAGAGAGGAGGTTGTGCTGATAGATCGTTCCAGTAAGGTTGGGAAAGCGCCGGAAGCTTCAAGGACAGAGAGAGGGTCGATGCCTGCGGAAGCGAGAACATCTTTAGAACCGAATAGAGATTACAGTGTAAAAGCCTCGGTCAGCAAGGAATTGCTACTAGGCTCTCTACCTTTAACTTCCATTGTTATTGTGTACTCCACTCATTTATCGAAATGGAATCTATTTCTCTATATTTGTTCACTCTCTGTTATTCATGCATGAGTAGCTAAATTAGTTAAATGGGTTGAGAAGCATTTAGCTAGCACAACTAGGGAATCTTCATGCTATGTGATTATCTTGTATTATGTATGCTTCATTCGTCCATTAGAGATACTCGTGAGGGTAGTCTAAGGACAGGATCTAGGCTTGAGAATGTCAAGTTAGATTCTAGATTTGGGAGAGTCAGATTAGAACGCATAATCAAGAGATAGGAGCTTAGGAATAAGCACTATTTGTTATCAATGCAATGCATGAATCCTAGAGATAGGATATGATTGTATGCGGTCACCTTGCTTTTATGCATTTTGCATCATCGCATAAGAAAAGAGTAGAGACTTAGGGATAAGCTCTATGGACACTTTTACATTCAACACATGCATCCTAGACTTAGGAGCATCGCATTTGCATTGGAAAATGACTTGTTGTGCATGGTGGTAGCATGATCGCATAGTCTGACGCATTCCCAAGTAACGCTAGCTAAAGATCTTCTCAACTCGTTCATCGCATACTCAGTGCATCTATCACACAACTTACTTTTCTCAAATCCGCTGCATTTGTTTATTTTCTCATTAACGCAGTCAATAACAAACCAACAATTTATTTATTTGGCCACCGCAAAGTTTTCATAAAAATTACCAACGTAACCTGTTTTCACAAGTCCCTGTGTTCGATCCTGGACTTACCAGGAAACTCAGTGGAATTTACACTTGGATTTCGCTGAGGAAACTTGAGTGCACAACGCAATTTCACCATCGCATACCATCCACATTTCTACTTCATAAAATCGAGCATCAAGCTTTTGGCGCCATTTCCGGGAACTTCGGCAAAATAAATTGCTAATAGTAATTTTTTTGATTTCTTTGCAGACTCTCAATCTCTGGCGAATTACGACCCGGAGATTGAGAGAACATTTAGACGGAGACTGAGAGACTGCCAACAGCAACCACAATCAGATAAAGAAGAGATGGCAGAGCAGCCTGGAAACGGAGCACCAAATGATAATAATGTCATGGTGAATCCAATCCTGTTGGCAAACGATCGCAATAGACCCATCAGGGACTATGCATCACCAAACCTCTATGATTTCTCTCCAGGTATCATGAGTCCTGCCCTCTAAGGAAGCCGATTCAAAATGAAGTCGGTGATGCTGCAGATGATCCAGACTGCAGAACAATTCGGAGGACGGTGTGGCGAGGACCCGCATGCCCACCTCCGAAGCTTTATTGAAATCTGCAATACTTTTGTGTTCTCAAAAATCTCTACCGAAGAAGTTCAACTAACTTTGTTCCCATTTTCTCTTTGTGATTAGGTTAGGAAATGGGCGTATTCTCTCAAACCGATAGAGATCACTTCTTGGGAACAGGTCGTGGAGAAGTTTATGAAGAAATACTTCCCACCTACTGAGAATGCCAGACGAAGGAAACTTATTACAAATTTTGAAAAAGACATGGACGAATCACTCAGCGATGCCTGGGTTGCCAGACTGCCTCCAGATGGAAACTATTTATCATGGATTGTATCCTGCTTCGCAGACCGCTGCCAATGTGGCAGTCACTGGTGGTCTGCTTGATAAAACGTATGACGAGGCGAAGAATATCTTGGATTGCATCTCCAAGAACCATGAAGATTGGAGAGAGAGTGACTAGAGATTGAGACTCAAAGACAATGACGCAAGTAATGGTGCTATTGCTTCACTACAAAATCAGATGACCGCAGTGATGAACTTAATCCAGGCAATTGCAGTCAACAGACCAACACCACAAAATGGGCAAATCAACACAATCAGTCAAAACACCACAAGGTGTGCGACTTGCGGTGATGGGCACGCGATGGAAGATTGCCCGCAAAATCCACAATCTATTTACTTTGTAAAAAATAATCCCTTTTAGAACACCTACAATCCCGGGTGGAGAAACCACCCCAATTTTGCTTGGAAGAATCAGCAACAGAATTTCCAACTCGTGGCACAAAAAGAAGGGCCACCAGGATTCTTCCCACGCAACAATCGTCAAACGAGCAATTAAGCAAGTAACTCACAACCACCGCAATCATCTTCTTTGGAAAGCCTGTTGACGCAATACATAGAGAAAAATGAAACCATGCTTCAAAGTCAGGCTACGTTCATCCGCAATCTAGAATTATAGATGGGCCAGATTGCAAGTGAATTGAAGAGTGGACCGCAAGGGGCTCTACCGAGTTCAACTAAACTTCCATGCAACCTAGGGGATCAGGTAAAGAGCAATGTCAGGTTGTGACATTGCAAAGTGGGAAGACTGTAGAGGGAGAAAAGAAGGATCTTAGTCGAACAGCTCCCATTGTGGCAGAATCTGAAGTTGCAGTGACACAATAAAAAGAAAGAGAAGAATAAGCAATAGAACCAGAGGTTGCGTCGATCTCAAAACCAACTGAGATGGGAACCGTGAAAGTGCAGTTACCCCCTTTCCCGCAAAGACTAAGGAAGAAAAAGAACGTAGAGGTACAGTACCAACGCTTTCTGTCTATGTTAAGCGATTAAGGAAATACCTGCCTACGCAAAGTTCCTAAAGGATATGGTAATTAAGAAGAAGGGAACTGGTACGGTGGCAACTAACGCAAAGTTTCAAAAATCAGTATTTCATTCCCTACGCAAAAGCTAAGCGATTTTGGGAGCTTTACCGATAAGGAGGACTGTACATCGGACAAGCCGTGTGTACTGATGAGCATCATATAATTTAGAGTGCTCTGTCAATCTTTTAGACAATTGAACGTGGGGCACTTGTGCCCAACAACAGTGACTCTTCCACTGAGCGATTAGATTCTTCTGGTGCATCCAGATGGAAAGGATGAAGGAATGTGTGATCAATTTAGACAAATTTATCCTTCCAAGCCGACTTCATCATTTTGGATTATGAGGCCGACAAAGATGTGCCCATCATTCTGGGGCAACCTTTTCTATCAACGGGTCGTGCTCAAATTGATGTGTATAAAGGGGAAATCACTTTGAGCATCAACGGATAGAAGCTCAAGTTTAACATAATTCATGTCATGAAGTTTTTGGATGAAGAAGACCTGCATGACTCAGATGATGACCATAATGTGATTGAAGAAGAAAAGTTTAATGAAGAAAATGAAGAAGAGGATGCCAGCATCCATTGCTGCCTGTAATGCGATCACAACAAAAACGAGCAAGGAAGAAGAAATGATCGCAAAGCAAGAAGAAGAGCCAACAGAAAAAGAAGAAAGAAAAATAATGCAACCTTCCCTAGTGGAGCCACCAACACTTGAATTGAAGACCCTACCGACCTATTTGAAGTACGCATTTTTGGGGCAGAATGAGAAGTTGCCTGTTATTATTTCCTCTGTGCTCAGCGAAGACCAGAAGAATGCATTGATGAGCATTCTAAGGAAGCATGTGCGAGCAATTGGCTAGACGCTCGCCGACATTAGAGTAATTAGCCCTACGTACTGTATGCACCGCATTCGTCTTGAAGAGGACCATAAAGAAATGATTGAACATCAATGCAGACTCAACCCAGTGATGAAAGAGGTCGTCAAGAAGAAGATTATTAAATGGTTAGATGTGGGCATTATCTATCCTATAGCAGATAGCACGTGGGTCAGCCCCGTGCAGTGTGTGCTGGAGAAGGGTGGCATGACGGTAGTCCCGAATGAAAACAATGAATTACTACCACAAAGGATAATCACTGTATGGCGCATTTGCATGGACTACCGCAAGCTGAATGCGGCCACAAAGAAAGATCATTTCCCTCTATCATTCATTGATCAAATGCTAAACCGACTAGCAGGAAATGGCTTCTACTGCTTTCTAGATGGTTATGCCGGATACAACCAAATTATAATAGCTCCAAAAGATCAAGACAAACCCACATTCACCTGCCCATATGGGACCTTCGCTTTTCGCCGCATGCCGTTTGGCCTCTACAATGCACCAAGCACGTTCTAAAGGTGCATGATGGCTATCTTTTCAGATTATCTTGAGGACTCTGTTGAAATCTTTATGGACGACTTCTCTATTTATGGGAACACCTACGAAGTCTGTCTAGCCAACTTGGAAAAGATACTAAAGAGATGCGAAGAGACGAGTCTGGTGCTTAATTGGGAAAAATGTCATTTCATGGTAAAGGAGGGCATAGTGTTGGGACATAAGGTTTCTCAGGATGGGTTGGAGGTGGACAAAGCAAAAATCGAAGCAATTGAAAAACTTCCACCTCCAACAAGCGTTAAGGTTGTACGAAGCTTCTTGGGGCACGCTGGATTCTACAGGCGCTTTGTCAAAGACTTTTCTAAAATAGCACGACCACTGAATGCGTTATTAGAGGCTGATAGAAAATTTGAGTTTGACAACAACTGCCTCAACGCATTCAGAGTTTTGAAAGATGCGCTGATTACCGCATCTGTATTGATTGCGCCAGGCTGGACACTTCCTTTTGAAATAATGTGCGATGCAAGCGGGTATGCGATGGGAGCAGCTTTAGCGCAAAAGAGAAAAACAATATTGCATCCCATCGCATATGCGAGTAAAACATTAAATCCTGCTCAGACAAATTATACCACCACAGAGAAAGAGCATCTGGCTCTAATTTTTGCGTTGGAAAAATTTCGAGCCTATCTGCTGGGGACAAAGGTGCCATACTAATCATTCAGCAATAAAATACTTAACGACAAAGAATGATGCAAAGCCGAGATTGATCAAATGAGTTCTCCTCCTTCAAGAATTTGACATAGAAATAATTAATCGGAAGGAGACAGAGAACCAAGTTGTGGATCACTTGTCTAGACTGGAAAATCCTGAGGTTGACCGCAATGAGTTTGAGGTGAGTGCGGTGTTCCCAGATGAGCAGCTGTTTCATATTGAAGAATTGCCCTTGTATGCATACATAGTCAATTATTTGGTTTGCGAGAAATTTTCTGAAGATTACACCTACCACCAATAGAAGAAACTCAAGCATGAATGCAGACATTATTATTGGGATGAGCCGAATTTGTATAAAAGAAGGGCAGACCAGATTTTTCGATTATGCGTACCAAATGCTGCTCAACAACGCATATTATCGCAATGTCACGACTCACCATATGGTGGGCACTTTGGAGGGCAGCGCACCGCAACCAAAGTTTTATAAAGTGGATTCTTTTGGCCTACATTTTTCGAGGATGCAGCTGACTACGCAATGAATTGTGATCGGTGCCAACGCACAGGTAACATTTCATGGAAACATGTTATGCCAATGAACACCATCTTGGAGCTTGAATTGTTCGACATATGGGAGATTGATTTCATGGGACCATTCCCTCCCTCGAATGGTAAACAGTATATTTTATTAGCCATTGATTATGTATCCAAGTAGGTAGAGGCAATAGCATGCGCTGCAAGTGATGCGGTGATAATCTCCCAGTTCCTGAAAAAACATATTTTCACTCGTTTTGGCACTTCCCATGCCGTCATAAGTGATGAAGGGTCTCACTTTATCAATCATAATATCAATGAGCTGCTGGAAAAATACAACATTCTCCACAAAGTGGCCACTGTATACCATCTGCAGACGAATGGCCAGGCTGAAGTGTCCAATCGAGAAATTAAGTTGATACTTGAAAAGGTAGTAAGGCCTTCATTAACGGATTGGGCAACAAAGCTTGACGATGCGTTATGGGCATATCACACTGCATTTAAAACACCGATAGATATGTTCCCCTATACGTTGGTATTTGGTAAGGCGTGTCATTTTCCTTTGGAGCTGGAAAATAAGGCACTGTAGGCGGTAAAGAAGCTGAACTTTGATTTGAAGAAAGCAGGAGAAGCGCGAAAAATACAACTGGTCGAGCTAAAAGAATGGAGGATCAACACATATGAAAATGAGAAGATTTATAAAGAGTGCACCATGCGCTGGCATGACAAACGCATATGCGATAAGAACCTCCAAGTTAGGCAAAAGGTCTTACTCTTCAACTCACGTCTGCAGCTCTTCCCGGAAAAATTAAAATCACGCTGGTCCGGACCCTTCATCATTAAAGAAATATTCCAACATGGTGTGGTGGAGTTAATCACTGAAGATGGAAGCCGTACATTTAAGGTTAATGGACAGCGAGTGACGGCATATTGCAAAGGTGATTGCCAGCCAGAAAAGACCTCCATGAAGCTGAAAAACTCTGAATACCCTTTGTTTGATTCTTAAACTCTCATTCCTTCGTCACTTTAATCATTAGTTATCTATCTACATTTTACTCTTTATTATCTCTAGAAAAAAAAATTTGTTTTGTTTAAAATCATTTGACCCTCTCTTTGTTTGTTTACAACGATTAAGGCACAGGATTGCAGAGATGTTACGTAAAGTAGCAAATTATCTCACTCCATCACCGCAATCCAAAGAAGAGAGATCGTTACAAAGATGAATGCATCAATACACAATGGGGGCGACAACACAAATTTGAGGGTTTATTCTTCCTTATCTTTATTTCAAATTTTGCGCTATCACATCGTAAGTTAGTTTTAAAAGTTTTATCACCGCATCCTCTTTTGATTATCGCAATCATTTGACGTAGATAACTTTAGTAGGTTACCGCATGCTGTTTCTTTGTCGAGTATGATTTCAATGATGAAAAATATGCTTTTGTGTCTTTCATATATACTAGAGTCAACTTAACTTTAAGATAGTCACCTCATGAAATATTTCTAGAAGTTAAGGGTTTTCTAGCTTTCTTTCAAACTCTCTTTACAACGCATTCTAAGAACGTCACATGACTTCTTTCAATTTTTTTGGCAATGAGGACATTGCCGCATTTTAAATTTAGGGGTGAGTATTTATTTTCGACCTTGTTATTTTTCAAAAAAAAATATAAAAAAATTTGAGAATAACAACTCCACTGTTAATGCAATGGGAAACTCATGTTGATAAGAGTTAACTTGTGAAAGGCACTTACCCGTAATTGGATGTCCGCATGACACACGTGAGGGCAAGCCAAAACGAAAGTAAGTCACCAGGATCAACGCATAAATAAATGACCGCAACTCCACATGCCAATAGGTATGAGTTAAAGTCAAGAAAAGTGTATTGCTCATAGTTGGATGTCTGCATGAACACCCGTGGGGGCAAGCCAAAAACGAAGCAACACTGGATCACGCAAGGCAGAAAAAAAAACAAATGACAAGAAATAATGTAAGGCTAAATCATTTGACACCCCGGTGAAAAAAAAAATCTTTTTGAAATAAAAATCACATGTGATGTTCTGGAAGTTAGTAAAGTCTTTTTTGAAAGTTAAGCTTGCAGTCCATAGGTCCTAAGAAATATTTTAAGAACAGCTTGAATAATGAACTTAAGGAAATTTTGGTATATAGGAATTTGGGAAATGAAGTATCCTTGAGAAAATTCTGAAGAGGACATTGCGGTTGAATTGCCTAAAGAATCTTTAAGTTATAGCGTTGAGGAAAAGCATATGTTTAAATTGGGGGTGTATATAACGGGTAGAAATTTGCACGTTTCCATAGTGCTAAGTTCTTACACAATGTTGGATTGGTTGATAAAAAATATTAAATTGACGTCCATTAAGCTAATTTCATAATAATTAGGGTCGCGATGGCTTTGTCGATAGGAATCAGTTTGATTTAAATGTTTTTTTATGCACAGAAATTCGGAGACAGCAATGCAAGAACTTGCGATTCAATAGGATATTGGTCGAGAGGGCGGCGCAATTCAACCGCAAGGCTTTTGTGATTGATTGTGTTTGCAAACATTTCGCTTGAAAAGGATTGTCGCAACTTGGCCAGTGCAATGGTGGGCGATGTCTGGGTAAAGGCTAAATAGTAATCGCTGATGGGGACAGAAAGAGCGTTGATGACAGGTCGGGTGCTGAGGGTTGTGAGCGACCTGATAAGGAACACAAGTAGACAGTTAACCCTTTTTGGTGTGACAGAATATTTGGCGGCATCAGTTCAGAGAATATAAAGTCGTGCCCTTCCGTGTATAATCATTGAGAGAGAGAACCGCATTGCGACTTGAAGTTGCCTATAAATACCAAGAAGGCAATTCCGTTAGAAAAGGGTTGAAAACGGTTCACCAGTTCAACCATTTTAGTTCGAAAGTTTCATACTTTCTTGGTTCATAGTGTTTATTTCGTTTTAGGCGGGACGCAAGAGAGTGGAGAGTTGTGGCCGATAGATCATTTCGGTAAGTCTGGGAGAGCGCCGAAGCCTTCAAAAGACGAGAGAGGGCCGACGCCATGCGAAGCGGGTAACATCTTTAGAACCGAATAGAGATTACAATTTAAAAGCCTCGGTCAGCAAGGAATTGCTACCAGGCTCTCTACCTTTAACTTTCATTGTTATTTTGTACTTCACTCATTTATCGAAATGGAATCTATTTCTCTATATCCGTTCACTCTCTGTTATTCATGCATGAGTAGTTAAATTAGTTGAATAGGTTGAGAAGCGTTTAGCTAGCACAACTAAGGAATCTTCATGCTATGTGATTATCTTATATTATGTATCCTTCAGTGTTATATTAATGTATGAAATATTTATGTGAATGTTATAACATGTCTATAGTTTTATAAGAGTTATAAAATGGTTAGACATTTAAAATCTATAACAAAGATAAGATGCATGCTCACTTAGGTTTAATAACAACTTGTTTTAATAGTTAAAATAGGTCGTTTTCTTATAAAACACGGTTACAAACTCAATCGGTCTACAATCATGTCTAAGGTTGGAGGTACTTAAGTTGACGGTTTACATAATACCTTCTATCTGGGGATTCTAGCCGAATTACTAAGCATTGTTAACCAGTTTTATGAGCATGTGTGAGCGATGTGAGGTAATAAAATGGTTTTATCATTTAGACATCGTAAGTTAAATCCAAATATAAACGTTATACTTGGATAAACTACATGGACTTAGGATGTATTTTTAGCCGAAATATACCTAAGTACAAGAGATACCCAAATAATTAGAACACTTCAATGGGAGATTAATAATATATACGATGTATTATTTTTAGATCTCACGTCCCTAAGAGTTCACACCGTGAGATCCATGCTCGGTTTCGTGTCGCTTTTACCGTGACTGCTCCATTCGGAAAGTGTTTACATGGGTCAATATCAAGGTGAATAGAGGAATTAGTTCATAGTAAGTGGGTGCAAGAAATGTGTCAACATATTCTATGATCTCTTCCATTAGTTTGAACAGTGAAATTCCTATACTGCGCTCTTTTTTAGGCAACACTAGCTAGTCATTAACTACGGCAATCCTTAGGAGGGTTGTAACATAGGATGCAGAACAACCCAAGCTTTAAAAATGAATAGGGTCTTATAGTTCCATCTTGAACATTGTTTTCCAATTCGAGGGCGTGTTCATACCGTTCTATAAGATCTGAAAAAATGGCGGGTCATACTTACAGAATTACTAAGTGTTAGTAAGTTCTTGACCAAAAATGGTAGCTACATGACTGTCGGAATATGAGTTATTCTGGAGATAGTATTTAGTCAAGAATATTTTGCTTTAGTTAAATAGTATTTGACTGATTCTCGGTAGTACTTATTCTAACTCACTACAATATCGTTGCAAATAAATAAAGAAATATGGGTACTTTATTATTTTTACTAAAATTGGATTTAGATGTATGAGTTTAATAGAATTTGTTTATTTTTTAGCAACGTCGAACTTGATAATACAACTTCTTTCTTCTAACAAATTTAATGGAGAGGGTTACTCCAACTGATGTGGATTTTCGAGAATCTCGATCAGTCTGAAAGTCAGAGTCTGTGTATCCTATAAGAATCAAATTCTTATCTTCATACACGAGCATATAGTCCCTCGTTCTCCGAAGATACTTGAGGATCGTTTTGACCGTTGTCCAGTGATCTAATCCTGGATTGGACTGATATCGACTGATAATCCTTACTACATAGCAAATGTCAGGTCTAGTACATAACATTGCATACATAAGGCTACCAATAGCCGATGCATAGGGAATCCGTCTCATTTCCTCAACCTCTTGAAGAGTCTTAGGACACTATTCTTTAGACAATACAATTCCATGCCTGAAAGGTAATAAACTCTTCTTTGAATTGTGCATCGAATACCTAACAAGCATCTTGTCAATATACGATGCCTGAGACAAGGCCAACCTTTTGTTCTTATGATCCCTTATAATCTAAGTCCCTAGAAAAAACTGTTTCTCTCCCAAATCTTTCATTTGGAATTGAGCAGCTAGCTATTTCTTAACATCAGTCAAAAAAACCTACATCATTCCCAATGAGTAGGATATCATCCACATATAGCACGAGGAAAGCTACTGAGTTGTTGACGATTTTCTTATAAACACAAGATTCATCAATATTCTGATCAAAGCCATAAGATTTAATTATAGTATCAAAACTTACATTCCAAGATCGAGATGCTTGTTTCAGTCCATAAATGGACGATTAAGCTTGTAAACCTTTTGCTCTTGATCTTGTTTAATGAATCATTCGGTTGATTCATGTAGATCGTCTATTCAAGATTACCATTCAAAAAGGCAGTCTTGACGTCCATTTTTCATATCTCATAGTCATAATATGTGGCTATGGACAAGAGAATCTTGATAGACTTTAATATGACAACAAGTGAGAGAGTTTCTTCATAGTCTACTCTCTCAACCTGGGTATAACCCTTTACCACAAGTCTAGCTTTAAAGGTCTGTACGTTTCCATCTACACCTCTTTTCCTCTTGTAGATCCATTTACAACCTATAGATTTTACCCCATCAGGTTTATCTACAAGCTCCCAGACATAATTAGAGTACATGGAATCCATATCTTGATTCATGGCTTTAATCCATTCATCCTTGTCAACATCTTCCATTGCTTGCTTATAAGACAATGGATCATCAACACCATTATTATATATGATGCTTTGGGCTTCTGTTAAACCCACGTAGCATACAGGTGGGTTCATAACCCTCCCACTACATCAAAGAAATCTCAACTCTTGAGATGGATGACTAGATGAATTGACATTAATAACCCTTGTTGATCTATCAACCTGTGCAACAACTCTAGTTGAAGTCTCAGCAGTCTCATTAGAAATCTCACTTAAAACAAGTTTACTTCGATACATTTGTTGATATAACCACTTTATTCTCACTTGGATCATAAAAGTATCCACCTCTCATTTCCTTGGGGTAACCTACAAATAAAAGTATCCAACTCTTGTTTCCTTGGGGTAACCTACAAATAGGCACACTTTTGAATAAGGTTCCAACTTTTTAGGGTTGCCATAAGCACATGGGCTGGACATCCTTAAATCCTGAAGTGGCATAAACTACCTTTACGACCTCTCCATAACTCAAAAGGTGTTTCAGAAACACTCTTTGAGGGAATGTTGTTCAAAATATAAACTGCAGTCTCTACTGCATATCCCCAAAACGAGTCTGGAAGATGAGCATAACTCATCATAGACCGAAGCATGTCCTTCTGTTTCTCCTTTCTGATACACCATTCTACTGAGGTGTATCTGGGGCTGAAAATTGAGACGTGATTTCATGTGCTATCATATAGTTTTGGAATCTTAAGTCTATATACTCTCTACCACGATCAGATCATAGTGTTTTTATCTTTTTACCTAACAAGTTTTCAACTTCAGTCTTGTACTCCTTGAACTTTTCAAGAGCTTCAGGCTTATGTTGCATTAGGTATAGATACCCAAATCTAGAATAATCATCTATGAAAGAGATGATATATTCATACCCACCTCGTGCTCTTACATTCATCAAACCATAGAGGTCAGAATGTATAAGCTCCAAGGTTTCTTTGTGTAAGATTGTATCGATTGCAGCAGAAGAATAAGGATCATTTAAGCATTCAAATTCACTAATTTTGGCATAATATAAAGCATGCTTCTACAGAAAAATGGGTTTCAAGACATACCTCTTGTAGAACTTCTTCAAAGCTCCATCTCCACCTGCAATCTTCTCCATATCTTGTTGTAGACCACCTCAAGATCTTCCCCGCTATTCTCTTGGTGCTCTAGATTGAGTTGTAGGATTCAAAACAAGCTTGAATTAAGGGATGAAGGAGAAAAGCTCACTATTGCAACAAGGTTGAAGAACCTTTCTTCAAACCAGTTTTTCTCTCAAAAACCTTTTGATTGCATGTCTGATTTTCACTCCAATTTTCTCATTATATTGCAGATCAACATGCAAAAAGAAGACTTACATGAGTTGCAACTCATGCTTGGAGAAGACAAGGCAAAATGGTTGCTTCATGTGTGAGCTAGTTAAGTGGTGGATAATGGAAAAACCCATTTTTCCATTTGTGTTTTAGTTTTCTTTTCTTTTTTTCAATTTTATCCAAAAATCAAATTTTGATTTAAAAATCTATTTGATTTTAAAAATGAAAAAGAATTTATATTAATTATAAATTATTATTAATAAAATAATTAATTTAATATCAAAATATTAAATTAAATTTTAACACATATCCATCTTTATATATTTAAATTCATATTTAAATATATAAAATTCTTCCTATTCCATTTAATTATAAATTAAACTAATTATTACTCTCATATAATTACTAATTCCCTTAATTCTTAATTTGAACGTTTCAAATTAACTTTATCACGCTATTCTAAGCTAGTCCGTTACGAGGCTAGTAGGGGGACCTCGTGTCCTACAGAACGAGGCTCCAACGATCCGAGATTAATTTGCTAAAACTCATTAGACCAAGATTAATCTCCATTCGTTAATTAATGGGTATTTCACTAAAGCCATAGTTGATTCCCTTACTGTAGATATATTTAGTTCCACGTGATTTAACCATAATCAGCAAGTCGACCCTTCACAGGTTGTTCGTAATAAACGGTTGGGTCAAATATCTGTTTTACCCCTGAGATTAAGTCTTATTCCTCAAGTTCCTACTGATCCTCTAATGAACAATTGGTTTATGATCCAATCACCAAACCAAACTCTCTCACTCCAGTGAGAGGGTGGGGCCCCTTGTTCAAGACCTGGATTCAGTACTTGGGAGAACAACCTTTCTCCTATCCCTATGTACCCAGCTATCTATCCATGTGCTTCCCAAGACAACTTAATTGATCTATTTACGAAGGCCCTCTCGGCTAAAGTGATCGAGGATCACCTAGTAGGACTAGGTCTACGAGTTTTGTATCACTAGGGTAAGTGGGAGAATTGATGGGTATTGTAATGCCCTAGTTTATTGTATTTGTACATTTTATTCTCTCCATGTAAACTCAACATTATATATATTTGTATATATTGATCTACTGGAGTTTTAGTCCAAGTGGGAGTATTGTTGGGTTTTATGTCCTAAAAACTCGCAGTTTGTAAAATGATAAACATTTTCTATCTACTTGTTATTGATCTCATAAATTCTATGAAAGTCTAAATCCAATAAACTAATACCCATGACTATTGTATGAGTACTTGAACTTTATGTGGAGACATAAGAGTGGATCAGGTTCGAGTAAATAGTCAAAATGATCTATGGTACATGAATGAGGTTGGGTACAATATTCTGGTAACACCATTGGATGCGGCCTACTCTGTAGTTGTTACAAACAGTTGTAAAGTGCTATATACGATATGATCCTAATTCGTACATGTTATGACATGAGGAACGGGGGCGTCCTATGCAATGAGTTTGCATAAGATCCAGACCCAGAAATAAGTCACTCTTACTTTATAATGTTGTTTATTGTTTAAGACTGACTATTTCATCTAGATGACCTAGGTAACTCGATCTTAATCCTGACCAAATTATGAACTCCTGTTTACTCGGGATTGCCCTTAGATTTGTATAGTTGAGGGTTTTCTCAACAGCGCCAGCTCAATAAGGCTCACATTTCAAGGGTAAGACTGGATAGATAGCTGGGGACATAGGGTGTAAGATGGAGTTCACACCTACCCGATTTAGGGATAGGAGAAAGGTTGTTCTCTCAAGTACTGAATCCAGGTTTTAAACAAGGGGCCCCACCCTCTCACTGGAGTGAGAGAGTTTGGTTTGGTGATTGGATCACAAACCAGTTGTTCATTAGAGGATCAGTAGAGACTTGAGGAATAAGACGTAATCTCGGGGGTAAAACAGATATTTGACCCAGCCATTATTACGAACAACCTGTGAAGGGTCGACTTGCTGATTATGGTTAAATTATGTGGACATAATATATCTACAGTGAGAAGAGTCCAACTATGGGCTTTAGTGGAGTGACCCATTAGTTAATGAATGGGGATTGATTTGGTCTAATGAGTTTAGCCAATTAATCTCGGATCGTTGGAGCCCATGATCTGTATGTCCGCGAGGTCCCCCTACTAGCTCGTAACGGACTAGCTCTAGAATAGTGTGATAAGTTAATTTGAAAACGTTCAAATTAGAATTAAAGGAATTAGTAATTATATGAGATATAATTATATGTTTAATTTTAGAATTAAACGGAATAGGAGAATTTATATATTTAAATATGATTTAAATATATAAAGATGGATATGTGTTAAAATTAATTTAATATTTGATATTAATTTTATTATGTTTATTTAATACATTAATTTAAATTAATTAAATTTTCATTTTTAAAATCAAAATAGATTTTATAAAATCAAATTTTGATTTTTAGATAAAATTGGAAAACAAAACACTTAAATGGAAAAAAAAGGTTTTTCCATTATCCATCACCTAAGTAGCTCACTCAATTGGCAATATCTTTGTCTTGTTTTCTTCAAGCATGAGCTGCAACTCATGCAACTCTTCTCTTTGCATGTTGATCTGCAATATAATGAAGAGATTGGAGTGAAAATCGGGCATGTAATCTATAGAGAATTTTAGAGAATATTCAGGTTGAAGAAAGGGTTCTTCAACAAGGTTGCTGCAGTGAGCTTTTCTCCTTCTACCCTTGATTCAAGCTTGTTTTGAGTCCCACAACTCAATCTAGAGCACCAAGAATAGTGGGGAAGATCTTGAGGTGGTCTACAACAAGATTTGGAGAAGATTGCGGCTGGTGAAGGAGTTTTGAAGAAGTTCTACAAGAGGTATATCTTGAAACCCATTTTTCCTGCAAAAGCATGCTTTATATTTTTCAAAAATTAGTGTATTTGAGTGCTTAGATGATCCTTGAGCTTCCGCTGCTTTTGATAATCCTACATGATCTACATTAGATTTTAGCATAACTCTTAAAAAGTCCTATCAGTTTTAGCAAAATCTAAATGACCACCATTTAACATCTAATTTTGCAATGACGCTTCAGTGATTTAGGAAAAAAGCCACCAAAGGATAGTCAGTTATTCCTTCCCTGAATTGAGACACTCTTAACTAATCATTGCACCAGAATAACTCTTATTACTATAATGATCAGTCGTCATTTATTTGGTCAAGAAATCATTAACTTGCTTAATAATTTTTCGTAAGTGTGACACTTCATTTTAGATCCTAGAGTTTCGCCCCAATGAGCCAACCGTAAGGAAAAACTGATTGGGACAAAAACTAAAGCGACCCTATCCATTTATGGAGTTTGCCTTAATATTGACCAACTGCATAAATCATCCAAAGGGGGACGCTCCCAGGGCGCCTCGAGGCCGTGCAAGAAGGTCTCATGGTGCAAACCAATAAAAGAGACCATAGGACATGTTGACACACATCCCTCTCCTACTTACTATAAATACTCTCTCATTCACCTTAATATTGACCCATGCAAACACTATTCAAAGGAGGACGCTCCCAGGGCGCCTCAAGGCTAAGCATGAGTCTCACAGTGTAAATATTAAAAGAGAAACGTGAGTGGAAAAATAATGTATCATATGCGTCTTTTCCTCCCACAGAGTATTTTAACAACCTAGGGTTTAATTTACTTAGGAAAAATACAGCTAATTATTTTTACTATGTGTTTATTTCCACAAATGCTATCTTCTTGGAAGAAGATCACATGAGGGATCATAAGCCATGAAATAAGCTCGTTTTATGTAAGATCTCTAGTGAGACTGAGACTGCTGAGGGTTCAATAAGAGTTTTTGTACAGGTCGACAAATCAATAAGAGTTGTTGAGGTTGGAATGTCTAGTCAACCAGATCAAGAGTTGAGGCTGCTTCGACATAGTGGGAGGGTTAACCCACCGGATCGCTACATGAGTTTGACTGAAGCCATAACGTCATTACGAATGATAGGGTCGAGGATTCATTGTCTTTTAAGAAAGCAATGAAGGATGTTGACAAAGATGAATGGGTTAAAGCCCTAAACCAGGAAATGGAGTCTATGTACTTCAATAACATCTGGGAGCTTGTTGATCCACCTGATGGGGTAAGACCTATTAGGTGTAAGTGGATCTTTAAGTGAAAGAGAAGTGTAGATGGAAAGGAGCAAACCTTTAAGGCTAGACTCGTGGCAAAGGGTTATACCCAGGTTGAGGGAGTTGACTATGAAGAAACTTTCTCACCTATTGTCATGCTGAAGTCTATCATGATTCTCCTGTCCATAGCCACATTTTATGATTATGAAATATGGCAAATGGATGTTGCCTTTCTGAATGGTAATCTTGAGAAGACCATCTATATAACTCAACCAGAGGGGTTGATCATTCCAGATCAAGAGCAAAGGGTTTGCAAGCTTCATAGGTCCATTTATGGGCTGAAACAAGCATCTAGATCTTGGAACATCATATTTGACACTGCTGTCAAGTTGTTTGGCTTTGATCAGAACGTTGATGAGCCTTGTGTTTCTAGAAAGATCATCAACAGCTTAGCAACTTTCCTGGTACTGTATGTGAATGATATCCTGCTCATTGGGAATGATGTAAGGTATCTGACTGACATTAAGAGTTGGCTAGCTGCCCAGTTCCAAATGAAATATTTGGGTGAGGCACAGTATGTTCTCGGGATCCAGATCATTCAGGATCACAAGAACAAACGGTTAGCCCTCTCTCAAGCATTGAACATTGATCAAATGTTGATCAGGTACAGGATGCAGGATTCCAAGAGGGGTTTATTACCCTTCAGGCATGGAATCATTTTGTCTAAGGATCAATGTCCTAAGACTCCTCAAGAAGTTGAGAAGATGAGATAGATTCCCTATGCTTCTGCTGTAGGAAGCTTGATATATGCAATGTCGTGTACTAGACCCACCATTTGCTATACAGTAGAGATTGTCAATCAATATAAGTCCAATCCAGGATTTGATCACTGGATGTCGGTCAAGACGATTCTCAAGTATCTTCGGAGAACGAGGGACTATATGCTTGTGTATGGAGATAAGGATCTGATCCTTACGGGATACAACATTGTTGATCCCTTTACAAAGGCCCTCACGACTAAAGTATTCGAGGGTCACCTGGAGAGTTTGGGTCTGCAGGACATGCGGCATCTGGTCTAGGGCTAGTGGGAGATGATATTGAGATATGCCCTAGTTTATTGTATATTGTACATTAGTCTCCCGAGTCATTAGGACAAGTGGGAGATTGTTGTGATTGGTGTCCTAATTCTCCCGGAGTCTTGTTGTTTTTGTAAAAATACACATTGTTCAATGAATAAAATAAGTGTTATTTAATTCTGTCATTTACTCATATCCAATAAACAAAGCTCCTTAGTTATCTTATGTGAACTTAAGCATGTATATGTGATATACAAGTGAATCATGCCTTAAGTGATAACCTAAATAGGTCTGTAGTATAAGGATTAAAGTGGGATACCTGATCCTGGTGACACTATGGATACGGCCCGCTTTGTAAAGGTTTGCAAGTGTTGTGAACTACTACAGATGGTAGATCCTGACCATTCATATGGAGACGTGGAGTGGGGGTCTCCTATATAAAGAGTTTGTATAAGACTTGGACCATGAAATGACTAGACTCTGTATATAACACCGTTGATACTAGAGACTTACATCTCACCTAAACGACCATAGGTGACATGACCTCAATCATGAGTGTTTTGGGAACTCCTGCCTTTGAAGGTAGTCCTTTGATTAGTATGGGTGAGAGTGGCCAGATTTTCAATTCAACATGCCTACCTTTTTGGGGACTTGTCTGATCTGGGAGTTGGGAACTCGATCCACAATATGGAATTCACTCCTTTCCCGAAGCAGGGATAAGTAGAGAGATTTCTCCCTTAAGGGCTAATTCTAGAACTTGAACATAGTGGCTACAGCTTCTTTTTGGAAGAGAAGACTCAGTCATAGTAGGACTATAACTTATGTTCATTAGAGGGATCAGTGGTACTTAAGAAGACAGATGTAACTACAAGGGCATAACGGTTATTGGCCCAACTATACTTATTAGCGATCTGTGATGGGTTTTCGCACTTTTGATTGGTTAAGATGGACACATAATATATCTGTGGTAAGGAGAGTTCAGCTGTAGGTCTTTAGTGGAGTGCCTGGCAGTTAATGGATGATAGATCCCGTGACTAAATAGTTTAGTCAGTTATTCAAGTATCGTTGGAGTTTCGAGCTATAGGTGCCCATTGAGGTCCCACTTGGTAGCTCAATGGATTCAGTGAGGGATCAGTTCTTGTGTATGATCTATGAGACATGAGATTCAATGAACAAGTGGTATTTCTATTATATATAGATATAATCGTGTTGATGTATAATGAATACAATCTTAGTAGTATTGATGTAAATGATGATTTACATTAAGTACCATGGAATAGAATACACATAGATATGGTTTTTAAGTTGTCATGGATGACAATATTAAAACTATAGTTTATAAATATAGTATGATAAGTTGGGTTATAATTATATTATCAATAATTATTTTAATATTTGGATAATTAATCCTTTTCCTTAAAAAACAAAAGGATGGGTGGTTTTAATCTATGGTAACCGTAGCATGTTCAATCAAAATAAATGTTTCCTATTTCCAAACGAAGTTTAACTAAAAGGTTATGGATATCGGTATTTTGCCAAATTGATAACAACTCACGTAGTCGATTAAAGTAAATACGATTACTAAACAACAGCTGGCAATGCTAAACGATCGTAAGCAATGCGGCTAAACAATCGTGCAGTTTTAACTTAAACGATCAGCAATATTTTAGGATAAGACGATCGCGTGGGGCTCAAGGGTACACAATCGTTGTAGAGTTATAGCGAAAACAGCGAGCTAAACGATGAGCAAAACGAACGCATAGCTGTTGCTAGACGTCATCGCTGAGCTTTAAGATCTACAACAATTGGCATACCTATACGATAGGTTCTCCCACTCCTGTCTACTTGCCCAGTCGTTTACGCGATCTGTGTTTCCTCTTCGTCTGCCTCATTACTAAGTCAAACAAGAGCCCACCCTCTGGATTTTTCACCCTAAACGAATACCAAGTTCGCCTTGTTGTGCGTGTACCAGAGACTCAACTCACACGTCGAGTTTTGGTGGAGGTCGTTCGTGTGCTGTGGAGGCCTTTCGTGTTGCGCGAGGGTTCGTGCCGAGGAAATTGTTGAGGACGAGTGCGAAGCTGTTCGTGTTGTGTTCGTTGCTGTGTTGCGGTCGTGTAGATCGGGTGTTCGAGGTTGCTGATTGTTGGAGCGATCGTGCAACGGAGCGTGGAGACACATCTTCATATGTGCGTAGAGTTGTTTTCTATGCATTGTAGTTTTTTAGGCTGTAATTTCTCTATATGAATTGTATAACCGCTTGTTTGAAGTTGACTGTAAATATATGTTCATTCATGATTGTAAATCGGAATAGTCTTGTTCCGCTGCTCATGGAAATCTTGCATCTAATTTTCTATAGTTTTGAGTCCCACAGCTCAATCTAGAGCACCAAGAGAATAGTGGGGAAGATATTGTGGTGGTCTACAATAAGATTTGGAGAAGATTACAGCTGGTGAAGGAGTTTTGAAGAAGTTCTACAAGAGGTATGTCTTGAAACCCATTTTTCCTGCAAAAGCATGCTTTATATTTTGCCAAAATTAGTGAATTTGAGTGCTTAGATGATCATTGAGCTTCCGCTACTGTAGATACAATCCTACAATTGGTATCAGAGCATCAAATAAACTTTCAATTCGGTTTAATTTTGGTTTGGTGGGTGTTTTATATGAGAAATATGAAACTGGTGCACTGATATGGTTTTCTGAGTTTTAGCTGTTTAATTCTCTTTAATTTCTCATTTAAATTTGTAATTTCTCATTTTATGAGCTTCAATGTGTTCCCAAGAGTCTGTAATTTATTTGGAGTCATTAGAGTTGAAATTAAACTGTAAATTGAAGAAACAAACGAAGGGGTCGAGTTGCAGTCACAGAAAATCAGCCTCTGTTCTTATCGTCTTTGAGCTTCAATAGCTAAACGATCGTTGAGCTTCAGTAGCTAAACGATCATTTAGCTTCATGTGTTAGGCGATGTGAAGAAAAGCTAAGCGATCGTGTAGCTTTGGGCATTGATCGTTGAGGTATCCTGCGCTAGATGATCGTGTACCTGCAGGAGCTATACGATGCATTCAATTTGCTATACGATAGGATTAAGCGATCATTTAGTTTTGGCGTGGGAACTAAACGATACGTTGAACTTACTATACGATGGTACTATGTGATCATTTAGCAACAATGTGCACTACGCGATGCGATAAAGTGCTACGCAATAGTGTTGAGTGATCGTTTAGATTCGGAGCTAAGCGATCGTTAAGACGAAGTGCTAAGCGATGCGTTGAAGTTTCTATGCGATGGAACTAAACAAATCGCTTACCTACAATGTTAAACGACACAATGATGTTCTATACGATAGAGTTAAGCGATCGTTTAGCTACGGAGGATACTAAACAATGACATGCAATGCTAGACGATGGTGTTAAGTGATCTTTTGGTCCTATACGATAGAACTAAGCGATACGATGAAGAGCTATACGATAGCCCTGAGAGATCGCATACTACGATCGTTTGTCTTTGATCGGGAGCTAAGTGATTCGTCGAGTTACTATTCGATAGCACTACGCGATCATTTATCTCTATGTGGCAACTAAGCGATGCGTTGAGTTGCTATGCGATAACACTACGCGATCGCATACCTCTAAGTGGTAGCTGGGCGATGCATTGAATGCTATGCGATGGCATTAAACGATCATTTATTTTTTTGCGCACGCTAAACGATCAGCTTCATGCGTTAGACAATGGACCTGAGCGATAGTGTGAGACACTAAGCGATCGTGCAGCTTTGCTAAACGATGAAGCATTTACTAAACGATTAGGCAAAATGCAAGGCGATGGTCGTCATTGCTAAACGATGAGACTTTGCGAGATGTTGAACATGGGAAAGGGATTCCGGTTCAACCGGTTCTCTTGTGGTCTGGTCCGGTTTAACTTTGAATGGTTCTTGGCTGGTCTGGTTAAGACTTGGTTGGTCCGGTTCAAGCTACTTGAGTTCATTTTAGAGCGGTTCGAGCTGTCCGGGAACGGTTCAGAAGCTGTTTTGTAATAATTAGGTTTTGTTTCCTTGTTTTTTTGCCAAAACTAATACCATATCAGTCTGTGTTTAATTATTTATGCATTTGATGTATTTTATAATTAAACAAATCTTGTATGTGCATATAGTATGCCATTTAGATTTAAAACCCCACCATAGGAAGCATGTAACATGCATTGAAAGTATGTTATAATTGTTATAATATATAGTATGCATGTTAGGGTTTCTTGTATTTAATATAAATGTTATATTAAATGTTGACTGTCTCATGTATTTTATGGATGAATAGCATGTTTAAAGTTTTATAAGTTGTTATAAAATTGGGTTAGACATTTAAAATCCTTAAACAACAGCTACACGCTCATGTAGGTTGACCATCTGTTTTAATTGTTAAAACTTATAAAACCTAGGTTACAAACTCAACCGGTATATAATCTGGTCTAAGGTTGGGGGTACTTAAGTTGACGATTTACGAAACACTTCCTACTGAAGATTATGGCTGAATTATTGAGCGTTGGTAACCGATTTTATGATCATACATGAGTGATGTGAGGTAATAAAATGGTTTATCACTTACACATCATTGGTTAAAATCCAATTATAAGAGTTATACTTGGATAAACCACATAGACTTAAGGTTGTTTTATTAGTCATATAACACTTCAGTGGCAGTTTAATAACTTCTATATGATAGAGTTATTAGAAAAATTCAGTGGGAGATTAATAACATATACGATATGTTATTTTTAACTCTCACGTCTCTAAGAGTTCACAATCCAGATTTAAGCGGTACTTCGTGTCACCCTGGGAGTGACCTCCCTTCAGAAAGTACTTTTTAGCTTAAATCTAGATTTCGGTGAATAAAAGGAAGTTGTTCAAATATAAGTCTATTATATGATAAATAGATTTCAACTACCACATCTCCACATAGTTTACACCGTGAGATTCATATGACACTTCGTGTCACCCTGGGAGTGACCTCCCTTCGGAGAGTGTTTTGTATGAGTTAATATCAAGGTAAACGGAGGAAATAGTTCATAGTAAGTGGGTGAAGGATATGTGTCAATATATCCTATGATCTCCTCTATTAGTCTGAACCGTGAGATTCTTATGTTGCCCCTGCTGGTTAGCTTTAAGCAGCCCTTTGTCAGTCGTTTAGCGACGGTTGTCCCCACGGAGGGTTGTAACATAGGATTTGGAACAACCCAAGCTTCAGTAAAATGAATAGGGTCTTATAGTTCCATCTTGGATGTTGCCTTCTATTTCGGAGGCAAATTCATACCGTCCTATAAGATCTAAAAATGGCGAGTCATACTTACAACCAACTGAGGTCAAAGTTGTTTTGAACATAGAGATGTTTAAAACTGCTGGGACTCATAAGAAAAGGAAGATTTCTCCAAATGCCTATCTTTGGCACTTAAGACTGGGTCACATAAATCTCAATAAGATTGAGAGATTGGTTAAGAATAGTCTTTTAAACAAGTTGGAAGACAGTTCATTACCACCATGTGAGTCCTGTCTTGAGGGTAAAATGACAAAAAGATTTTTTTTCTGGAAAAGGTCTTAGAGCCAAAAAAAAAACCCTAAAGCTGATTCACTCAGACCTTTGTGGGCCTCTAAATGTTAGAGTAAGAGGAAGATATGAATATTTCATCAGTTTTATAGATGATTATTCCAGGTATGGAAATGTTTACATTTTGAAAAGTTCAAAGAGCATAAGGTTGAGATTGAGAACTAATTAGGTAAAAAGATTAAAACGCTTCGATCGGATCAAGGTGGTAAATATATAGACATAGAATTCCATAACTATTTGATAGAACATGGAATTCAATCTCAACTCACAGCCCCTAACACACCTCTGCAGAACGGTGTGGCAAAGAAGAGAAACAGAACCTTGTTGGACATGGTTCGTTCCATGATAAGTTACGCTCAGTTACCAAATTCTTTTTTTGGGACACGCAGTTGAGATTGCAGTGTATATTTTGAACATGGTTCCCTCGAAAAGTGTTTCTGAAATACCTTACAAGCTCTGGAGAGGACGTAAAGGAAATTTATCACTTCAGAATTTGGGGTTGTCCAGCACATGTGTTGGTATAAAATCCTAAAAAGTTGGAACATCGTTCAAAAGTATGCCTATTTGTAGGCTTTAAAAAAAACTAAAGGTGGTCTCTTTTATGATCCTCAAGAAGATAAAGTGTTTGTATCGACAAATGCAACCTTCCTGGAGGAAGATTATATAAAGAACCATTAACCTCGCAGTAAGCTAGTAATAGAAGAAATGTCCAGAGAAACAACAAATGTATCAACAAAGTTGTTGATCGAGCAGGTCCTTCAACAAGAATTGTTGATAGAGCAGGTCCGCCAACAAGAGTTATTAATGAAACCGATACTTCACATCCTTCTCAAGAGTTGAGAATGCCTCATCGTAGTGGGAGGGTTGTGCAACAGCCTGACCGGTATATGGGTTTAACTAAAACTCAAATCATCATATCAGATGATGGCTTAGAGGATCCATTGTCTTTTAATCAAGCAATGAATGATGTGGACAAAGACCAATGGATTAAAGCCATGGACCTTGAAATGGAATCTATGTATTTCAATTCAGTCTAGGATCTTGTAGATCAACTAGAAGGGGTAAAACCCATCGGTTGTAAGTGGATCTACAAGAGAAAATGAGACCAAGCTGGTAAGATACAGACCTACAAAGCTAGACTTGTGGCAAAATGGTTTACCCAAAGAGAGGGGTTAGATTTTGAAGAAACCTTCTCTCCAGTTGTCATGATAAAGTCTATTAGAATACTCTTATCCATAGCCAATTTTTATGATTGTGAAATATGGCAAATGGATGTCAAGACAACTTTTCTAAATGGCTATCTTGAAGAGAGTATCTATATGTCTCTACCAGAAGGGTTTATACAGCAGGGTCAAGAGCAAAAGGTTTGCAAGCTTAATCGATCCATTTATGGATTAAAACAAGCTTCTAGATCCTGGAATATGAGATTGACGCTGCAATCAAATCTTATGGCTTTGAACAAAATGTTGACGAACCCTGTGTATTCAAGAAGATTGTCAACAAAATTGTCGCTCTTCTGGTGTTGTATGTTGATGATATTCTACTCATTGGGAATGAGATAGAATATCTAGCTGGTGTTAAGAGATGGCTGGCTTCACAATTTCAAATGAAAGATTTAGGAGAAGTACCGTATGTTCTGGAATCCAAATAGTTCGGAATCGCAAAAACCAAACATTGGCATTATATCAAGCATCTTATATAGACAAGATGTTGTCTAGGTATAAAATGCAAAATTCTAAGAAAGGATCTTTACCTTTCAGGCATGGAATTCACTTGTCTAAGGAACAGAGTCCTAAGACACCTCAAGAGGTTGAGGAGATGAATCGATTTCCATAAGCATATGCAGTTGGGAGTTTGATGTATGCAATGTTGTGTACTCATCCCGACATATGCTATGTCGTAGGAATTGTTAGCAGATTTCAGTCCAATCCTGATCATGACCATTGGACTACTGTTAAAAACATTCTCAAGTATCTTTGGAGAACAAGAGATTATATGCTCGTGTATGGTGCTAAGGATCTGATCCTTACTGGATACACTGATTCTGACTTTCAGACCGATATTGATTTAAGGAAATCAACTTCGGAGTCAGTATTTACTCTTAACGGAGGAGCATCAAGCAGAGTTGTATTGCATACTCCACATTGGAAGCTGAGTATGTAGTTGTAAACGAATCAGCAAAAGAAACATAGCGATCCATTTACGAAGGCCTTCTCGGCTAAAGTGTTCGAGGGTCATCTAGTAGGATTAGATCTACGAGTTTTGTATCATTGGGGAAAGTGGGAGAATTGATGGGTATTGTGATGCCCTAGTTTATTGTATTCATACATTTTATTCTCTCCATGTAAACTCAACATATTTGTATATATTGATCCACTGAAGTTTTAGTCCAAGTGGGAGTATTGTTGGGTTTTATGTCTTAAAACTCGTAGTTTGTAAAATAATAAACATTTTCTATTATCAATATACTTGTTATTGATCTCATAAATTGTAAATCCAATAAACTAAGACCCATGACTATTGTATGAGTACTTGAATTTTATGTGGAGACATAAGAGTGAATCAGGTTTGAGTAAATAGTCAAAATGAACTATGGTACATGAATTAGGTTGGGTACCTTATTCTGGTAATACCATTGGATACGGCCTACTCTGTAGTTGCTACAAAGAGTTACAAAGTGCTACATACGATGTGATCCTAATTCGTAAATATTATGACATGAGGAGTGGGGGCGTCTTATCTAATGAGTTTGAATAAGATCAGGACCAAGAAATAAGTCACTCTTACTTTATAACGTTGTTTACTGTTTAAGACTGACTATTTCACCTAGATGACCTAGGTAACTCAATCTTAATCCTGAGCTAACTATGAACTCTTGTTTATTCGGGATAACCCTTATATTTGCATAGTTGAGGGTTGGCTCAACAGCATCAGCTCAATAAGCCTCTCATTTTAGGGGTAAGACCAGATAGATAGCTGGGGACATAGGGTGCAAGACGGAGTTCACACCTACCCGATTTAAGGATAGGAGAAAGGTTGTTCTCTCAAGTACTGAATCCAGGTCTTGAACAAACGGCCCCACCCTCTCACTGGGGTGAGAGAGTTTGGTTTCGTGATTGGATTACAAACCAGTTGTTCATTAGAGGATCAGTATGGACTTGAGGAATAAGACGTAATCTCAGAGGTAAAACAGATATTTGACCCAGCCGTTATTACGAATAACCTGTGAAGGGTCGACTTGTTGATTATGGTTAAATCATGTGGACATAATATATCTACAGTGAGGGGAGTGCAACTGTGGGCTTTAGTAGAGTGACCCATTAGTTATAGAATGGGGATTAATTTGGTCTAATGAGTTTAGCCAAATAATCTCGGATCATTGGAGCCCATGATTTGTAGGTCCACGAGGTCCACCTACTAACTCGCAACGAACTAGCTCTAGAATAGCATGGTAAGTTAATTTGAAAACGTTCAAATTAGAATTAAGGGAATTAGTAATTATATGAGATATAATTGTATGTTTAATTTTAGAATTAAATGGAATAGGAGAATTTATATATTTAAATATGATTTAAATATATAAAGATGGATATGTGTTAAAATTAATTTCATATTTGATATTAAATTAATTAAGTTTTATTTAATAATTAATTTATGAAATTAATTAAATTTTCATTTTTAAAAACAAAATAGATTTTATAAAATCAAATTTTGATTTTTAGATAAAATTGAAAAATTGGAAAACAAAACACTTAAATGGAAAAAAGGGTTTTTCCATTTTCCATCACCTAAGTAGCTCACTAAATTTGCAATATCTTTGTCTTGTTTTCTCCAAGCATGAGCTGCAACTCATGCAACTCTTCTCTTTGCATGTTGATCTGCAATATAATGAAGAGATTGGAGTGAAAATCGGGCATGCAATCTATAGAGAATCTTAGAGAATATTCAGGTTGAAGAAAGGGTTCTTCAACAAGGTTGCTGCAGTGAGCTTTTCTCCTTCTACCCTTGATTCAAGCTTGTTTTGAGTCCCACAACTCAATCTAGAGCACCAAGAGAATAGTGGGGAAGATCTTGAGGTGGTCTACAACAAGATTTAGAGAAGATTGCAGCTGGTGAAGGAGTTTTGAAGAAGTTCTACAAGAGGTATGTCTTGAAACCCATTTTTCCTACAAAAACATGCTTTATATTTTGCCAAAATTAGTGAATTTGAGTGCTTAGATGATCTTTGAGATTCAACTGCTATTGATACAATCCTTCATGATACACATTAGATTTTAGCATAACTCTTAAAAAGTCCTATCAGTTTTAGCAAAATCTAAATGAACCCCATTTAACATCTAATTTTGCCATGACGCTTCAGTGATTTTGAATAAAATCCATTAAAGGGTAGTAAGTTATTCCTTCACTGAATTGAGACACACTTAACTAATCATTACACCATAATAACTCTTATTCCTATAATGATCAGTCATCATTTATTTAATTAAGAAATCATTAACTTGATTAATAATTTCCTGGAAGTGTGACTCTTCATTTTAGATCCTAAAGTTCCACCCCATTGAGCCAACCGAAATGAAAAACCGATTGGGGCAAAAACTAAAGCGACCCTATCCATTTATAGAGTTCGCCTTGATATTGACCAACTACATAAACCATCCGAAGGGGGACGTTCCCAGGGTGCCTCGAGGCCGTGCAAGAAGGTTTCACGGTGCAAACCAATAAAAGAGACCGTAGGACAAGTTGACACACATTCCTCTCCCACTTACTATAAATACTCTCTCCATTCACCTTGATATTGACCCATGAAAACACTATTCAAAGGAGGACGCTCCCAGGGTGCCTCAAGGCCAAGCATGAGTCTCACGGTGTAATATTAAGCAAGAAACGTGAGTGGAAAAATGACGTATCATATACGTCTTTTCCTCCCACGGAGTATTTTAACAACCTGGGGTTTAATTTACTTAGGAAAAATACAGCTAATTATTTCTACTAAGTGTTTGTTTCCACTTGTATACCCAGGTTGAGAGAATTGACTATGAGGAAACTTTCTCACCTGTTGTCATGCTGAAGTCTATCAGGATTCTCCTGTCCATAGCCACATTTTATGATTATGAAATATGAAAAATGGATGTCAAGACTGCCTTTCTGAATAGTAATCTTGAAGAGACCATCTATATAACTTAACTAGAGGGGTTCGTCATTCCAGATCAAGAGCAAAGGGTTTACAAGCTTCATAGGTCCATTTATGGGCTGAAACAAGCATCTAGATCTTGGAACATCAGATTTGACACTGCTGTTAAGTCGTTTGGCTTTGATCAGAACGTTGATGAGCCTTGTGCTTACAAAAAGATCATCAACAGCTTAGTAGCTTTCCTGGTACTGTATGTAGATGATATCCTACTCATTGGGAATGATGTAAGGTATCTAACTGACATTAAGAGTTGGCTAGTTGCTCAGTTCCAAATGAAAGATTTGGGTGAGGCACAGTATGTTCTCAGGATCCAGATCATTGGAGATCGCAAGAAAAAACGGTTAGCCGTGTCTCAGGCATCGTACATTGATCAAATGTTGATCAGGTACAGGATGAAGGATTCCATAAGGGGTTTATTACCCTTCAGGCATGGAATCATTTTGTCTAACGATCAATGTCCTAAGACACCTCAGAAAGTTGAGAAGATGAGATGGATTCCCTGTGCTTCTGCTGTAAGAAGCTTGATGTATGCAATGTTGTGTACTAGACCCGACATTTGCTATGCAATAGAGATTATCAGTCGATATCAGTCCAATCCAAGATTTGATCACTGGACGCTGGTCAAGTCGATCCTCAAGTATCTTCAGAGAACGAGGGACTACATGCTTGTGTATGGAGCTAAGGATCTGATCCTTACGAGATACAACATTGTTGATCCCTTTACAAAGGCCCTCACGGCTAAAGTATTCGAGGGTCACCTGGAGAGTCTGGGTCTGTGGGACATGCGGCATCTTGTCTAAGGCAAGTGGGAGATGATACTTGGGTATGCCCTATTTTATTGTGTATTGTACATTTTTATATTGTATTGTACATTAGTCTCTCGAGTCATTAGGACAAGTGGGAGATTGTTGTGATTCGTGTCCTAATTCTCCTGGAGTCTCGTTGTTTTGTAAAAATACACATTGTTTAATGAATAAAATAAGTGTTATTTAATTTTGTCATTTACACATATCCAATAAACAAAGCTCCTTGGTTATCTTATGTGAACTTAAGCATGTATATGTGATATATAAGTGGATCATGCCTTAAGTGATAACCTAAATAGGTCTGTAGTATAAAGATTAAGGTGGGATACCTGATCCTGGTGACACTACGGATACGGCCCGCTTTGTAGAGGTTTGCAAGTGTTGTAAACTACTACAGATGGTAGATCCTGACCATTCATGTGGAGATATGGAGCGGTGGTGTCCTATACGAAGAGTTTGTATAAGACCTGGACCACGAGATGACTAGACTCTGTATATAACATCGTTGATACTAGAGACTTACATCTCACCTAAACGACCATAGGTGACACGACATCAATCCTGAGTGTTTTGTAAACTCCTGCTTTTGAGGGTGGTCCTTTGATTAGTATGGGTGAGAGTGGCCAGATTGCCAACTCAACATGCCTACCTTTTTTGGGACTTGTCTGATCTGGAAGCTAGAAACTCAATCCATAATATGGAATTCACTCCTTTCCCAAATCAGATATATGTAGAGATATTGCTCCCTTAAGGGCTGATTCCGGGGCTTGAACATAGTGGCCACAGCTTCTCTTTGGAAGAGAAGACTCAGTCATAGTAAGACTATGACTTATGTTCATTAGAAGGATCAGTGGTACTTAAGAAAGCAGATGTAACTACAGTGGCATAACGGTTATTAGCCCAACTGTACTTATGAGCGATCTATGAAGGGTTGTCACACTGCTGATTGGTTAAGATCGACACATAATATATCTGTGGTAAAGAGAGTTCAGCTATCGACCTTTTGTGAAGTGTCTGGCAGTTAACGGATGATGGATCCCATGACTAAAGAGTTTAGTCGGTTATTCACATACAGTTGGAGTTTCGAGCTACAGGTCCATAAGGTCCCTTGGTAGCTCAATGGATTCAGTTGAGGATCAATTCTTGATGTTGATTTGAAATGTTCAAATTGACAAGAGGTATTTTGATTATATATGATATAATCGGTATGATGTATAAGATACATCTAGTGGAGGATTGATGTAAATGAGATTTACATTAAGTACCATGGAATAGAAAAATAATTATGGTTTATATGTTTCATGAGATAAAATATTAAAACTATAGATTATAAATATAGTATGATAAGTTGGTTATCATTTATATTTATAATAATATTAATTATTGGATAATTAATTCTTTTTCTTTTAAATAACCAAAGTAGTGGGTGGTTATTGAATCATGGTAACCGTGAGTTTAAAAGGAAAATGGTTTTCCTATTTTCAAAAGAAGTTTGACAAATGCTAAAAGGTTTTGAGTTTTCTCTTCGCGTAAAAGAAACCCACATAGTCGTCAAGTAAATACGGGTTTACTAAACGACGACTGGGCAAGCTAAACGATCGTGCAAGTGCGAGCTAAACAATCGTGCAGTATTTACTAAACGATCGCATAGTTTTGCTAGATGATCGTTGGCCCAAGGTAAACGATCGTGTAAAGTCTGTAGGCGACAAATCAAGCTAAACGATGAGCTAAACCATCGCATAGCTTTTGGTAGACGATCCCTTAGCTTTATCTAAACGATTGGGCATCAACCTATATGATAAGTCTCCGCCATCTCCCACTTGTCCAGTCATGTACGCGATCGGTGTTTCCTCCTTCGTCTGCCTCATACCAAGTTCGAATAGAGCCCACCCTCTAGATTCTCACACCGAGATTACCAAGGTCACTTTGTTGGTGGTGTCAGACTCAACTCGACACTGTCGAGGTTTTTTGGAGGCCGTTCGTGGTGCTATGGAGGCCTTTCGTGTTGCGGAGGAGTTCGTGGCCGAGGAGATCGTTGAAGACGAGTGCGAAGTTCGAAGTTTTGTCTTCGTTGTTATGTTGCGATCGTGTAGATCGGGTGTTTGAGGTTTCTAATTGTTGGAGCGATCGTGCAACTGAGTGTGGAGACGCATCTTCATATGTGCGTAGAGTTTTTTTCTATGCATTGTAGTTTTTCATGCTGTAATTTCTCTATATGAATTGTATAACTGCTTGTTTGAAGTCGACTGTAAATATATATTCATTCATGATTGTAATTTGGAATAGTCTTGTTCCGCTGCTCATGGAAATCTCGCATCTGATTTCCTTTAGTTTTGAGTCCCACAACTCAATCTAGAACACCAAGAGAATAGTGGGGAAGATATTGAGGTGGTCTACAACAAGATTTGGAGAAGATTGAAGCTGGTGAAGGAGTTTTGAAGAAGTTCTACAAGAGGTATGTCTTGAAACCAATTTTTTCTGCAAAAGCATGCTTTATATTTTGCCAAAATTAGTGAATTTGAGTGCTTAGATGATCCTTGAGCTTCCGCTGGGGTTGATACAATCCTATAATTGGTATCAGAGCATCAAATAAGCATTCCATTCGGTTTAATTTTGGCTTGGTGGGTGTTTTATATGAGAAATATGAAACTGGTGCACTGATATAGTTTTCTGAGTTTTGGCTGTTTAATTCTCTTTAATTTCTCATTTAAATTTGTAATTGACTCTTGCTTTGTGAGCTTTAATGTGTTCCCAAGAGTCTGTAATTTATTTGGAGTCATTAGAGTTGAAATTAAACTGTAAATTGAAGAAACAAGCGAAGGGGTCGAGTTGCAGTTCCAAAAAATCAGCCTCTGTTCTTATCATCTTTGAGCTTCAGTAGCTAAATGATCGTTTAGCTTCATGCATTAGACGATGTGAAGAAAAGCTAAGTGATCGTGTAGCTTTGGAAATTGATCGTTGAGGTATCCTACGCTAGACGATCGTGTACCTGTGGAAGCTAAACGATGCGTTCAATTTGCTATACGATAGTATTAAGCGATCATTTAGTTTTGGCGTGGGAACTAAACGATACGTTGAATTTACTATACGATGGTACTATGCGATCGTTTAGAAACAATGTGCGCTAAGCGATGCGATGAACTACTACGTGATAGCGCTGAACGATCGTTTAGATGCGGAGCTAAGTGATCATGTAGACGAAGTGCTAAGCGATGCATTGAAGTTTCTATGCGATGGAACTAAACAAATCGCTTACCTACGATGCTGAATGACGCAATGATGTTCTATACGATGGAGCTAAGTGATCGTTTAGGTACGGAGGATACTAAACAATGACATGCAATGCTAGACAATGGTGTTAAGTGATCGCATACGATAGCCCTGAGAGATCGCATACTATGATCGTTTATCTTTGATCAGAAGCTAAGCGATGCGTCGAGTTGCTATGCGATAGCACTACGCTATCATTTACCTCTATGTGGCAGCTAAGCAATGCGTGGAGTTGCTATGTGATAGCACTACGCGATCGCATACTTTTTGCGGTAGCTAGGCGATGCGTTGAATGCTATGCTATGGCATTAAACGATCGTTTGTTGTTTTGCACACGCTAAACGATCAGCTTCATGCATTAGACGATGGACCTGCGCGATATTGTGAGACACTAGCGATCATGTAGCTTTGCTAAACGATGAAGCATTTACTAAACGATCAAGCAAAATGCAAGATGATGGTCGTCATTGCTAAACGATGAGACTTGGCGAGATGTTGAACATGGGCAAGGGATGCCGGTTCAACCGGTTCTCTTGTGGTCTGGTCCGGTTCAGCTTCGAATGGTTCTTAGCTGGTCTGGTTCAGACTATAAACGATTCAATACAAGAATGAAATTTGAAATCAAAAACCTACAACCTATCTCTGATACCAATTGAAGAAACTCGTATGAGGAGAACCTTGAGCAGAAGGGGATCGACCAAATTCCATTAATTATTGAATACAAAGTTTTAGTAAACATATAAATAGATATGCATTTAAATTAAATTACAGTATGCTATTACAAGAAAAGAGTTCAGGAAATATTACCTTTGAAGAACTTTTTCTTCGTGAATTTCCTCGAACAGTCACGTACAACTTGAAGACTTCCTTCAAGATAGATCTCGAACCAAAACCCGGACACTACCACAATGTTATCTTGGTATTCTCAGGGTGAGAACCCATGAGTGGTGGGCTCTAATTATTTTGGTTTAAAGGGGAAGATTAATATGGAGGAGAAAGATTATGAGCTTTTTCACACGAACACTCAAAGATACAGAACTCTTCTTTCTTTTTCTCAATCGTTCAATAACAACGTTCAAAACGTAGAGGAAGAAAAAAACTATTTTTCTTTTTATTCCTCTTGCGATAAAAGATAACCACCTCCACTAAAGTGGGTGGAGAGAAAAGATGGGGAAATGGGTTGTGACTCCCTTCCTTATTATTCAAATAATAATATAAAATAAATAAATATGATAACTAACTTATCACATTATATTTATATTAAATTATATGTTATATCAAATATACATATAATCTATAGTTTTAATATTGTATCACATACAATATAAACTATAGTTTCTTTTCTCTATTATGTGGCATTTAATATAAATCATATTTATATTAAATTTAATAACTATGAATCCAATTCATAGAAAAAATATTTAAATCTCATTTAAATATTTATTTCCTCCCATTACGCTATAATGTATAAAATACATTATGACAATTATATCACATATAATTGAAATAATTTAATTATATCATATATAACTAAATCCCTCTATTAATTTGAACAATTCAAATTAATCCAAAAACTGATTCTCAACTAAATCATTTTAAGCTACCAAGGGGACCTCATGGACCTATAACTTAAAGCTCCAACGGTATATGAATAATTACTTAAACTCTTTAATTACATTATTCACCATTTGTTAACTATCGAGCACTCCACTAAAGACCGACAGTTGCACTCTTTGCACTATAGATATATTTTTGTGTCCATTGGATATAACCAATCAACAGTACGATGATTCTTCACAAATTGCTCGTAAGTATAGCTAGACCAAAATACCGTTTTGCCCCTGTAGTTACATCTAACTCCTTAAGTACCACTGATTTCTCTAATGAACAATAAGTCATAGTCCCACTATGATCAAGTCCCTCTCGGGCCAGGAAAGGGTGTGGCCACTATGTTCAAGACCCAGAATCAACCCTTAAGGGGTCTCTTATACACATCTAGATGTGTATAAGAGACAGGTTCAAGACCCAGAATCAACCCTTAAGGGAGCAATTTATCTACTTGTCCCTGTATCGGGGAAGGAGTGAATTTTGTCTTGTGTAGCTGTGTTTCCAGCTCCCTAGTCAGACGAATCCCCAAAATGGTAGGCTTGTTGAGTTGACAATCCGGCCACTCTCACCCACACAAATCAAAGGACCACCTTCATGAGCAGGAGTTCACAATTCATTCAAGATTCAGGTCATGTCACCTATGGTCATCCTAGTGAAATGTAAGTCTCTATTATTAACGGTATTATGTAAAGAGATTAATCATTTCGTTGCCTAGTCTTATACAAACTCTTTGTATAGGATACCCTCACTCGCATTTCTCCACGTGAATGATCAGGATCAGATCATTTGTAGTACTTTACAACACTTGTAACACCTAAAAAGCGGGTCGTATCTGTAGTGTCAGCAGGATAAGGTGCCCAGCCTTATTCATCTACTATAGACCGATTAGGTTATGATTTAAACAAGATCCACTTGTATCTACTAACACTTCCTAGGATTGCGTTCATGTTATGCGATCATGCTACATACATACAATAGCAAATCATCTCTCAATGCAAATGCTATGGCTTCTAGTTTTAAAACGCATGTGATATATGCGATGATGTCTATAGGACTTACATCTAAGCCTCTATTCTTGTCTATGCAATGACGAATGACACACACACATACAAGACGACCGCATATTACCATAACCTATTTCTAGGGTGCATGCGATGCATGTTGGCAAACAGAGCTTATCTCTAAGTCCCTATCTCTTGCTTATGCAGATCTAATCTTGCTCTCTTGAGTCTAGATTCTAACCTAGCTCTCTCAAATCTTAGGTTCTTTCTTTAGACTCTCTCTCGAGTAGCTCTAAAAAGTGTTGGGCGCAACATAAGACAAGATGATCGCATGCAATGAAGATCCTAAGTCATGTTAGCTAAGTACTTCTCAACCCATTCGATAGATTTAGCTACTCGTGTGTTTTTTAAAGAGAGTGAACAGATGTAGATAAGTAAGTTCCATTTTATAAATATATAATCGAAGTACAGAATGACAATGCGGAATAAGAATAAAGAGCATGGTAGCAATTTCTTGTTTCCCAAGGCTTTTACAATGTTCTCCTCTACTCTGCTCAAAAGATAATCTTGCTCTCGCAAGAGTCGACCCTCTCTCTATTTTTCCACGCTCCCTGGAACTCTCTCGAGCTGACCAGGAGGATCTTCTAGCATCTCTTCCCTTCTCTCACTTCCGCCTTCTAAGTATAAGAAACTAAGAACAAAGCTAAGTATCGTTTAAAGGGTGAACTCTAAAAACTGGGCGAACTGGACCAACTCCTTCACTGAAGATGGCATTCGGTATTTATAGAGCTTCAGGGTGAAAATCTTCTTCTCTCTTATGATTGCACTGATGGGATGGCATTAATTCTCTGTCTGATGCGCTGAATAATTGTCACCGAAAAGTTGAGTGTACTTGCTACAGTAGGTCATTAACGGCTTGTCAACTTAATTCGGAATCGACCGTCATCAGCTTTCTGTCCCATCGTGATTTATTAAGCTTTCACCCAGATGCACCCACCTTAATGTGCCGGCTCTATGCGNTTTCACCCAGATGCACCCACCTTAATGTGCCGGCTCTATGCGGCCATCTTCTTGATCAGATATTCGCGAGTGCAAATGATCGCATAGCCTTGCGGTCGCAATCTCTTAATGCGCTCGGATGTTAATTTCTTCGGATCGCATTTCCGCCTTGCGTCAATGCATTTTCTACATGAAAATATATAAGTTAGCTCTTTTAATACGATGGATGCGTGCGATCGCAATGTTATGAACTTAATGCTTTTGGACGCAATATTGTATATTTTTACCATCGCAATCCTGCATTGTTTTATAACTTTGCGTTGTAATAACGTGCATTTCTGCCCGTTATCATCCATCAACAACAGTTGTTGCCCCATCACATCCTTCTCAAGAGTTAAGAATGCCTCGACGTAATGGGTGTTAGGAATGTCCTAGAACTCGCAGTTCGTGTTAAACATTCTATTTATCAATAATAATGAATTGTTGATTTTGCATCTTATTATGGAAATCCAATAAACATATCCTTGGCTATGGTCTGAATGCTGTAAATTTATGTAGTGACATAAACAGGATCAAGTTGACAGTATATAGCCTAAATGGTCTAATAAGTATATGGATGAAATTGGGTATCTCATTATGGGAACACTATTGGATGTGGCCCACTCTGTAGTTGTTACAAGAAGTTGTAAAGTGCTACAAACGATGTGATCCACAAATCGTTCATATTGAGACATATGAGTGGGGTCATCCTATGCAATGAGATTGCATATAGACTAGACCACGGAAATAGTCACTTTTTTTTATAACGATTATTTACTGTTAAAACTGACTATTTCATTTATCATATAACCTAGGTTAACTCGATCTTAATCCTAAACTAGCTATGAGCTCCTGTTTGTTCGGGATTATCCTTTAATCTGCAAACGATGAGAGTAGTCCAATAGCACTGCTCAATAAGCATCCCATTTTAGGGATAAGACCAGATGAATAACTGGGGACATAGCCTTGCAAGATGGAATTCACTTCTACCCTATTTAGAGTTAGCAGATAGGTTGTTCTCTTAAGTACTAATTCCAGGTCTTGAACAATCGGGGGCCCACCTTCTCATGATAGAGAAAGGATTTGATTCATAGAGATTATGAATTAGAATTGTTCATTACAGGGTCAGTAGGAACTTAAGGAACAAGATGTATTCACAGGGGTAAAACGGTACTTTTGACCTAACTGTGATTACGAACAACCTATGAATGATCGACTTACTGATATGGTTATTAAATGGACATAATATATCTACAATGAGGGGAGTTCAACTATGGGCTATAGTGGAGTGTCCCATTAGTTAACGAATGAGGGTAAATCGGACTAATGAATTTAGCCGATTAATCTTGAATCATTGGAGCCCATGATCTGTAGGTCCGCGAGGTCCCCCTACTAGCTCGTAAATGGTTAAGCTTTAGAGTAGCTTGAGAAATTAATTTGAAACGTTCAAATTAAATGGAATAGGAGAATATATATTTAAATATGATTTAAATATATGAAGATGATTATTGTGCAAAAATTAATTTAATATTTGATATTAAATTTAGAAAAGTATTTTTCAGTTTTATAAATCAAAATGGTTTTTGAAATCAAATTTTGATTTTAAAAGAAAATTGAAAAATCAGTTTGCATGCATTAAAATGAAAAATGTTGATTTTCCAATATCATCTTCTTCATGTTCATACAAATCCCATTTTCTTCTTTTCATTAATACTCCAAGCATGAGCTGCAAGCCATGCAATTCTCTTCTTTACATGTTATCTGTAATAAATAAAGAAGATTGGAGTGAATTGAAGGCATGCATAACACAGAAATTTTGAGAGAAAATTTCAGTAAGAAGAAAGTGTTCTTCAAAGTGAGCTGTTGTGAGTCTCTCCCTATTCTTCATCATTTCAAGTTGTTCTTGAGTCCCACAACTCGGTCTAAAGATTCAAGAGGATAGTGGGGAAGATCTTGAGGTGGTTCACAGTGATCTTTGGTGAAGTCTGCTGTTGTACAATCAAGTTCTTGAAGAATTCTTCAAAGGTATGATCTTAAAGTCCTCTTTTTAAAAGAGCATACTTGAGTTTCTGCCAAAATTAGTGAATTTGAATGCTTATGGATCCTTGATACTTCCACTGCATGTTTTCTAACTCTTACAGTGGGAGGGTTGTTCATCAACCTGAACGCTACATGAGTTTAATAGAAACTCAAAACATCATACCTGATGATGGCCTAGAGGATCCATTAACCTTTAAACAGGCAATGGAAGATGTTGATAAGGAACAATGGATAAAATCCATGGACGTAGATATGGAGTCAATATACTTCAATTCTGTCTGGGAACTTATAGACTAACCACATGGGGTAAACCTATAGGTTATAAGTGGATCTACAAGAGAAAGCGAGACCAAACTGGCAAGGTGCAAACCTATAAAGCCAGACTCGTGGCAAAAAGTTTTACCCAAAATGAGGGGGTTAATTATGAAAAAACCTTCTCTTCTGTTGCCATGATAAAATCAATAAGAATACTTTTATCATTGCCACATATTATGACTATGAAATATGGCAAATGGATGTCAAGACATCTTTTCTGAATGGTCATCTTGATGAAAGTATTTTTATGTCTCAACTAGAAGGGTTCATTGAACAGGGTCAAGGACAAAAAGTTTATAAACTTTATATTATAATGTATCAAATACGTTATAGTAATTATATCGTGTTTAATTAAATTAAATTAATTATATCACATATAATTAATTCCCTCAATTAATTTAAACAATTCAAATTTGTTCAAATGAATCCAAAATTGATTCTCATTTAATCCCCGTTGAGCTACAGAGGGGACCTCATGAACCTATAGCTTGAAGCTCCAATAGTACTTGAATAATTAATTAAACTCCTTTAATTATAATATAATTAAAGGAGTTTAATTAATTATTCAACCTTTATTAACTGTCGGGCACTTCAATAAAGACCGGCAGCTATACTCTTCGCACTACAGATATACTTCTATGTCCATTGAATATAACCAGTCAACGGTGCAATGACCCTTCACAAATTGCTCGTAACTATAGTCAGGCCAAAATTACCACTTTTTTCCTATAGTACATCTAACTTCTCAAGTACCACTAATCTCTCTAATGAACAATAAATCATAGTCCAACTATGATTAAACCCCTCTCAGGCCAGGAGAGAGTGTGGCGCCACATTGTTCAAGCCCTGAAATTAACCTTTAAGGGAGCAATTTATCTACTTTCCCCTACCTTGAGAAAAGAGTGAATTTCGTCTTGTGTAGTTATGTTCCCAGCTCCCCTATTAGACGAGTCCCCAAAATGATAGGCTTGTTGAGTCGGCGATTTGGCCACTCTCACCCATACAAATCAAAGGACCGCCCTCATAGGCATGAGTTCACAACTCATTTAGGATTCAGATCATGTCACTTATAGTCATCCCAGTAAAATGTAAGTCTCTATTATGAACGGTGTTATATAATGAGACTAGTCATTTCATGGTTTGGTTTTATACAAACTCATTTTTATATAATGCCCTCGCTCACATAACTCCACATGAATTATCAGGATTAGATCATTTATTGCACTTTACAACAATTGTAACATCTATAAAACGGATCGTACTCGTAGTATCACCAGGATAAGGTATTCCACATCTACTACAAACTATTTAGGTTATCACTTAAACATGACCCATTTATATGTCTCTACATACATGTTTAAGCTATAGAAGATAACCTTTGATATTAGTTTATTGGTTTGTGGGTTTAATGTTACTAAGTGTGAAATAAAGCATCTCATATTTTATTAAATAAATAAAATGTTTATACAATACAATTACAAACTACAGGACCTTACGAGATTTAGGGCATCAACCCCAATAGTGTCTCCTTCTTTCCGTGCATGATAATCTTCATTCTATTCAAGATACGTTTTGAAAAGACGGACGACCAATCACAATGTCTAAAGACTTCAGGGTCGTCAACAACCCCAAATGTCTTCACATCAAATTAGGTTTTCTTGTCTTTTTCAATCATCACTGTTTCGATGAATAATGCCAATGCGACCTTGACGGCATCTTCATTTTTTGTAAAAGTGAACTTCTTGAACGTATTCTCCACGTCCTTGCAAGAACTATCCTTATCATTTGGGTCCTTCAATTCAAGAATAAGTTGTCGTAGATTCTCACCGCTTGTTTCTCTTTCTACAATTTCTTTGGTCGGCCACAACCCAGTTATCATATTAAAATCGTCTTGAGAGAATGTTACCTTCTTCCTCAATATGTTGAATGATATAACGCCTGGGTTCGTATCCGTTACCTCCCTCAATAGAAAATGGTGAAAAAGTTTCCCATTAAATACAAGATCTATGTCCAACAGTGGACCAAAGGCCGTTGTCCTAAATATTCTCATCTGCTCTTCTGTCAACTTATTCTTAATAATGGATGCAGTTTTGTGGACTTGGCAAGAAACTGTAGCAGGAAACTATTTCTCAGCAGGGACGGCCATCTTAGCAACCTATAACAAACGCATACATTAGCACAATAAGTAAACGATCGTATAATAAAAACCAAAAGATCGCATAACAAATAACTAAACGATTGTGTAACATAAAACAAAATGACCGATCGCATTACGAATCCTTTCAATCCCTTTCAAAAGAGAGTTTGAGAGAGTTTGAAAGTAAAAGGATTTTTCAGCAAAAATCACTAATTTTTTTAAATGCATGGGCTTCATAAATCTGATTTATGAAGTATTTAACAAGTTTAAACATGAAAGCACTCATCCATTCAGCCAATTGACACCTTAATTAGCACTAAGTGAGTGGACAAGGTGTCAAAAAATGGAAAATCCCACTACCAACATCAAATGTTGGATTTTCCTACTTTGAATTCATTTTTCAAATTAAATTTAATTAAAATTCATTTTTCTAAAAAATAAATTTTCTAAATTTGAATTTTGATTTAATTGAAATAATTAATTAATTAATAATTTAATATCATATATTAAAATAATGAAACACCTAATTCAATCATGAATCCTATTCATGTGCTCAATATTTAAATACTGTAAACTCTCCAATTTACGTATAATTTCAATAAATTAAAACGTTTAATTATATCGAATATAATTATCCAAACCCTAAAATTGAATTTGAACATTTCAATTTCGAATTTTGAACACTTCAAATTCGCTCAATTTTTCTAATCCAGGGTGTAATATTTTACGAGCTAGTAGAGGAACCTTATGGACCTACAGATCATGAGCTCCAACGACTTGAGATTAATCGGTTCAACTCTTTAACTCGAGTCAATCAATATTCGTTAACCACAAGACATATCACTATAGTTCAATGGTTGCACTCTTCTCATTGTAGATATATTTCTGTCCACTTGATTTAACCATAATCAGTAAGTCGATCCTTCACAGGTCGTTCATATTTACAGATGAGTCAAAATTATTGTTTTTTCTTGAAAATTTATTTTGCTCCTTAAGCTCCCACCGATCGTCTATTGAACAATTGGTTTATATTTCAACTAATAAATCATGTCCCTTTCGGTCATGAGAGGGCGGAGTCTCTTTGTTCAAGACCAAGAGTCGATACTTAAAGGAACAACCTATCTGCTAACACTAAAATGGGTAGGAGTGAGTTCCATCTTGCAGGACTATGTCCCCAGTTATCTATCCGGTCTTATCTCCAAAATGGGAGACTTGTTGAGCAGTGTTGTTGAACTACTCTCACCTATGAAGATCAAAGGATAATCCTGAATAAACAGGAGTTCATAGTTAGCTCAGGTTAAGATCGAGTTACCCTAGGTCATCGAATTAAAATAGTCTGTTTTAACAATAAACGGTCGTTATAAAAAAAAAAGTGACTATTTCGTAGTCCGATCTTATGCAAAACTCTTTTGCAGGATGCCTCTACTTGCATGTCTCCACATGAACGATTTCGGGATCACGTCATTTACTTCAATATACAAAGTAGGTTGTATCCATAGTATCCCCAAGACAAGGTACCCAATCTCATCCACATACTTATAGACCTTTTTGGCTATATACTATAAGTTGATCCTCTTTTATTCATATAATAGTCATGGATCCGTTTATTGGATTTTTATTACATAATCCAATTTTGATAACACTTTTATGGAATAAAAAACTTCAACAATACTTTTATTGATAAATAGAATATGTTTCCATGATTTACGAACTACGAGTTTTAGGATTTTCCCAACATGGTAGGCGTGAATCCTTTGTGAATCCTAAACGACCTGCAAGAATACTAAACGAATATAAACATGCATTCAAGGAGAAGAGTCATATACCTTTCAGAGATCGACGACGATGGAAAATGTATACAAACGACCAACGAGAAGATGGTTAAACGCTCAGATGAAGATGAGAGACAACGAGTCAGGTATGAGAGCAAAAATGAGAGAAAACGAGAGCCAAAGTAGCACAGTGTGAGAAGATGTAAGTGAAAAAGTGGGGTGAGCGATGCTTCGTATCGCGGCTTAAAGGGTTTTTTAAATTGGGGGTAAAATTGGTATTTCACAAGGGCAAAAGGTCAGTCATAGATAAGTTTTTAGAAAGAGGTCATCCGTAGAAAAGTTTTTGCTTTTTGGGTTATTTTACGAAATTTTCCCAATTTCTTGTTCTTCTCCATTGCATTTCTAAATTTATCCCTTTCAAATTCAACAAACCATTGATTTTGCAAAGCCTTTCATGTAGAATTCAAAGCTTAAATTATGAGAAATGGCTTCAATTTTATCAGTCATTTTAAAATTATCTCTATACTTTCAAAAGTTACGATATTATTTTGAAATTCTCATAAAACATTTTAAAATATTTTTGGAGTAGTTCCTTATAATTTTATACAAAAATTGAGATATGAACGATGTCGTAGTGACCTAAAACGAAAATTTGGATCACCGTATTGTTTTAGGTCATCACAGCATAATTTTAAATCCCGACTTCTATTTGAAATTCTAAAATATTTCTATTCAAAATAATTTTGAAAAATTAATGAAAATTGCGGGATAATATGCATCTAATATGACAATAATTAAGACAATAATTAGGATGCTAAAATTGTCATCAAATAACAAGTGGTTGTAATAGTTTTTCATTTCTGTTATGACTTTTAAGACAATGAAGTGACCATATAATATGAAAATTTTATAATACTTTCTTAGCCAACGTGAGTATTCTCACGTAAAATTAAATTAGGGTGATTTTCAAAAATAGAAAAATAAGTAAATTTATTTACATAAAATAGTAAACTTTTAATCTTCTTTGATAGAGGTTGATAAAGATTGATAAAAGTCTATCAGTGTCTATAAGCGAAAAAAACAAATAGAAGTCTATCATTGGTAGACGCTGATAGAAACGGATAGAAGTCTATCAGTATCTTTTTTGCTATTTTTGTAAATAGTTTGACATTTTTTCTATCTATGAAAATTTTCCAAAAAATGATTATTCAAGACAATAAAAGTTGATATGTACTCATTTTCTTGAGGTTGGAAGTTCAAATCTCTAAATCTCACGTATTTTATTTAATAAGTCCTAAACTTTTATTTTGTGTATAGTACAATTAAGAATTTTTAAACAAATGTTGAATAAGTTGATTATCACCAGGTATGTTTGGATTAACTAGAGAAAAAAATGTTATTAAAAAATCATTTTTATTTAAATAAAAACGATTTAAAATACACTTTGAATGTGTATCAAAAGCTATTCTGAGTGGTTGTCAAATACTTCAACTTTTACAAAAAAAAAGAAAGACTTATTTTCAAAATTAAACATTTGAAAAGTTAAACAAAATTTAAAATTAAAAGCGGACACAAAATTGAAATTTCAAAGACGTGTGGACAATTTTTAAAGTTTATGAGGTCAAATAGACACAAATGGAAAGTTAACTTATAATTCAACCTTTAATTTATTATTTATAAGAGTTACCATAAAAGATAGCTAAAAAAGAAAAGAAAGCTTCACAAGCCAAATAGAGAAATTTTTTAATACAATAAATGTGGAGATATGAATATTTGATCCTTCGATCTCAAGAGAAAATGTATACATGTTAATTACTCCTGAACTAAAAGCTCATGTTGAGCTACCCAAATATAGATTTCACTCCTTAATCCAACTAAGGAACTAAACAAATCAATCTTCTACACTAAATACTCTTAGTTGTTAACGTTATAGCATAAAATCGATATTTGAATTGATTTTGAATTATTAAAAACATGCTATTGAGTTATTTTGAAACGATTGGACTAAAAATGATTTTAAGCATTTCAAAAGATCCCTATCAAATATGTCACATTCATAATTAAATCATGAAACTACCAAAAGCACATATAACAGAGTAGTGGAAAGAAATCCAATAACACATATTTGATTACTAGTGTGTGCGCACACATATATATACACATGAATAGAATAATAGCTTAAAATATTTTCACATATATCATCTATCACTTATTGAAAATAACATTTTGTTATATTTATAAATAAGTTGACTAATTTTGTTATATTTAAAAACCATCCAAAAAAAGAATGTTGTATTTTTATTAGAACAATTAGTTCGAATATTAATTGATAATGTTGTTACATTTAATAGGACATATTGTAATTAAAGTGTGGGATAGGAGAATCGAACCTCAAACCACGAGGTTAACAGTAAAAACAATATGTCAGTTGAGCTACGCTCTTGTTGACGTGACCCCTACACATTTACCATGGTACCGAATTTCACAATAATCACAACAAATCCAAAACTCTTCTTCTTTGTATTTCTCTTCACAATATCCACAAAAACTTTCTTATTCTTTTGATGTTGATTCCATAACTGCCTCCGTTACCGTTGGCAGCTCATTTATCATCTCAAACAATCGCTCCCTATGTATATGCAATATTCCATATATATAAATATATAAAGCTTAGGGACTTGTTTGATATTTTTAAGAGTTTAAAGATAAAGTAGATACGAGAGGAATTAAATGATTAAGATACATCTGGGTTATATAGGGTTAGTTTTAACTAACCCCTTAAAATTTGAAACTTGTTTCAAAACAACCCTTATAAGATTTTGCTATTAAAATTCATAGACGGGAACTTTGCATCTACTTATACGAATAAATCTAAACACATGCCTAGAAAAAAAATAAATAAATGAAGACACACGGTGTTGACCGTATTTATTATTGTCTTCCTTCGAATTTTTCCATATTCTTTCACTTATGATTTTTTTTTTTTTAGCTCTAACCTCTAAAATTTATGTCTTGTATGTACGTATCTAGATTTGTTCATTTAAGCTATATACATAAGTCTACACAAACTTTTTAATGACAAAGCCTCCAAAGATTTTCTTTTTTTATATTAAAAAAAATAATAATTAGACTTTAAAAGTTAAAAAGAAACTTTTCAAAATTTATGAGTATAACAATTGAAATAGCTTCATATTTCATAAATATTATTTTAAAAGGTTAAATTACCATTCTAGTCTTTATGTTTGAGTTTTCGAAAATGTCCTTATTTTAGGTTCTGAATTTTTAAAAATAGATTTTAAATGTTCCTCAACTAATTTATTAAAAAATCATTTATAAAAATTATCTATTCTCTCTATTTTTTAAAAATATATTTTTTTAATTTTAAATATCATATAATAATTAAAAAAAACTTTAATGACTTTTTAATTTAAACTTATTATTTGAAAATTCATGGATTAAAAAAATACATTTTGAAAATTTAAGAACCAAACACAATTATTCTGCAAATTTAGAGATTAGAAAGATATATTTTAAAAATCTAAAGATCAAATATACGATATTCTTTAAAACTCGAAGATTAAGAAAAAATAAAATTTCTTTTAAACTAATATTGAAAATAATTATATATTATACCTATCGAGTTTGCGGAAATGAGTGTGGGAAGAGTTATGGAAGGCCATGGAGATCAACCAAGCGTCGGAGTGAAAGGCAACAAGTTTCAACCATTGGATCAGTGGAATCCCTTCTCTCCCAAAGTTAATCCCCACCGTCGGATCCCGATTCTTACACATCATTTCTCCGTTCGTTACTTCACGTAATTCCCATTCTCCGTTCGTATGTCCGTACAGGCACACCTCTTTTTCCTTCTCACTAATTTGTCGAACAAACTCTTCAACATCTATAACAAAAAGGAGAAAATTTTAAGTTGTCATTTGGGTTAAGAAATGAAGTTGTTTGGTCGGGAAATTCACGAACTTTAACGGTAGAATAAGAAAAAAAATATTTTAAAGTGATCTTTAAATTTTGAGTTGGTTTTTTTTAGTTCTTGGTTTCTCTTAAATTTCGAGTTTCGTTTTTATTTGATAAGTCCAAGTTTCAAAATATTATCAACTAATTTATCGAATAGATTTTTTCTGAAATCTACAACATAGAAATAAATAATAGTAAGAAAATTAAAGAAATTAAGTTGTTTGAACTTTGAGTGGAGGAAGAAACAAGAATAGGAAGAAAAAAAAATATCATTCTTTTTTATCTCTATGTTTTTGTCTCGTTTCTATTTAGTCATTAAGTTTCAAAATTATAATTTCCAATTTTTGTCTTTAGGTTTTGGATGTTACATATTTATCATTGAGTTTTGAGTTTTGTTTCTATAGACTTGTTCTTTTAGCATTGATTTTTTTTTCATTATTTACTTTTTAGTGATCATTAATGTTAATGTCAATTAATTAATTTAAAATAATAAAAGTTTATTAGTTTTCACCAACTTTCTATTACTATTAAAATTAATTTTATACTAACTTCATTTCATGGTTATTTTAAATTAATTAACTAAAAAAATAAGATGAAAGTGGATATTAGTGAAAGTTCAGAAGTATAAAAGTGTACAATGGCTGAATAAAACTAACCTAGAAAACTAAGATAATGTAATATTTTGAAATCTATGAACTAAACATAAGTTAAATTCAAAATTTAAAGGTAAAATGGTAATATTTTAAAATCTAAAAGACCAAATAAAAACTAGATTATAAAAAATAATAAAATAATAAAATTTAAAAAAAAAAATCCAAAAGAATACCTATGGTGAGAGATTTGATTATGGCTGCTCGGCGGCCGGCAAAATCCTTGAATACCTCTTCCACCGTTGCCGCCACCACCGGCTGCAGCGCTCGGGCTTTCATCACCGTAAAATGCTTATTTTTGAACCTCTCCCTGAACTTAGACTCTTCCTCCGTCGTTACAAATTGCTTCACCTTATCTGTTATCATCGGCAACTCGTTTATCATCTTAAATAGACTCTCTCTGCATGGGCATGTATGCATAGACAATATAAACAATAGGAAATAAATCCACAAAGAAAAATAAATAAACACACTAAAAAAAACTAATAAAATAATTAAATATTTTCTTGAATATAAATTTGTATTACTTAAAATCCCAAACTAATAATTATTAGAGTTTCTAGACCAATAATGGTTACATATATACACGTATATGTGTAAGAATTCTTTAAATATGTTGGGATTATTGTAGGAGAAAATAGTAGTTTTTCATTAATACAAGAAATATCTAATTTAGTCCATGTTTGAGAGCTAAGAAATTTTGAAATTATTAAAATCACTTTTGTCGGATTTAAAATCACTCTCAAACATACCTTTAATCATTCAAAATCAACTTAATGTTAAATTTTAAACTTTTAATCGCATTTTTTATTTTGATTATAATTAAAATCATTTTTGGAATGATTTTGAAAATAACAAAAATAATTTTAACTATTTTGAAATCACTCAAATAAACTATACCTTTCGGATGGAGTTCGAAAAGAATGGAAGGCGAAGGAAGTCAACCAAGCCTCACTATGAAAGGCGACATAGAGTAGCCATTGGTTATGGTCCATGGAAGTTCTGCCCCAATTGATTCCGACGGTAGGCTCCGGCACTTCGGAGGGTAGGACTTCCACCGGTGGCTTCACTTTCCATTCTCCGTCCGGCAGACCGTACAGACAAACATCAGGCTTCTCTACAAAACATTAACACGAAATCCCCAAATTACCCCTACTTAATTATAATTAATTACACGAAAATATATATATTTTTTTTTTTTCATTTCGATCCTAAGTTTCAAAAAGTTATTCTTAATATTTTCAAATGTTGCACTTTTATCTTTGAAATTTGATCCCTAAAATCACGTTTGGTAATCATTTTATTTTTGTTTTTGTTTTTTAAAATAAAGTCTATAGACACTATTCTCATCTTCAAATTTCTTCTTCCGTTACCTACTTTTTACCAATTGTTTAAAAAACCAAGTCAGATTTTGAGAACTAAAAAAAGTTTGTTTTTGTTTTTAGAATTTTCCTAAGAATTCAAAAGTTGTACTTAAAAAATATGCAAATCATGGTAAGAAATGTGAATGATATTAGATTTCATTTTCAAAAATGAAAACCAAAAATAAAATTATTATCAAACAATGCCTAAATTTCTAGATTTACACTTTTCATCTTGATTTTTCATTAAATACTTACTCAGTTTGATACCTAGGTTTTCGGTTTAGTATTCGTTTGGTTTGTAGATATGAAAATGTTACACATTTAATCCTTATGCCTTGAATTTGGTTTCAATTTAAAACCCTGGATTTTAGAATGTTACAATTTTATTCTTCAAATTTGAGTTTTGTTTCAATTTGATCCCTAGATTGACGAGCTTTACATTTTTCAACTCGATTTTTTATTAAATACTCACTTTTAGTCATTAACATTAATAGTTTCTATTAATTAATTTCAAATAATTATATACTGAAATTTAATTTTAAGTTTAATAATGATGCAAAATAGTTAAACTTAATTAATTATAATTCTTTCAAATTAATTAATATATAAATGTGAAATCTAATTAATTATAAATTTTTTAATCCAAATACTCACATTTTTAATTTTGATTTTTCACTAATTTTTATCACTATTAAAATTAAAATTAAATTCTACTTTATAATTTTTTTAAAAAATAATTAATAGATATTATTAATGCTAATGATTAAATCTTAATGAAAAATCGAAATTAAAAGCATAAATCTTGAAATCTAAAATCTAAATTGAAGCAAAATTTAGATATCAATCATAAAGAAGTAATTTTTTTTAACTTTAATACTAAAGTGAAATCAAATTCAAAATTTAAAAACTAATTTAAGAATTAAATATTAAAAATTTAAGAACTAAATATTTTAATATTTTGAACTAAATGGAAATTAAAAGAAATGTAATATTTCCTTATCATTAAAAAGAAATTAAAGAAATTTAAAGAAAGGAAGAAAGAAACCTGGATCGCATTGGCGAAGAAGTTCATCGACATCTGTATTAAAAAAAAATCAAAATTCAAATATCACTGTTTAATTATAAGATAAATCAATAAAACGAAAAGAAAATAATAATAATAATAATATTAAAATTTTGGACCAGTGGTGAGAGCTTTGATAATGGCGGATCGACGTCCATAATAATCGTCGAAAGCCTCTTTGACGGTCAGACGAGGAAGATCAGGAAAACGACATGTCGTTTCTGGGGTGGAGTTCTTGTTATTGGATTTCGATTCATCGTCTCTCGCCATTACTTTAGAAACTCTGAATTCTTTTTTTTTCTCCCTTCTCTCACTACGTTTTAAATTTTTAATTTCTACTCTCTTTCAGAGGTTATATTCTCTATTTTATATGTTTACTATTAACGTCTATCCCATGCCATTTTCTTGTTTAAATCATGTTATATATATTTGGGAAAAATTATCTTTTCAGTCCGATTTTGGGTCTAGATTTCTATTTGGTCACTAATTTTTCGAATGTGAAACATTTGGCCATTAAGTTTTAAGTTTTTTTTCAATTTAGTCCTTGGGTTCCATAATGTTATAATTTTACACTTTAGATTTGACATCAATTTCTAATAATTAATTAAAAATAATTATGAATTGAATTTTTAGATGTGATAAAAAAATGGTGAAACTTAATTAATTATAATTTTTTAATGATTTTTAGTTATTAACATAAATTAACATTAAATACGAAAAATGAGTATTTGATGAATAATTGAATTTAAAATGTAAATCTTGAAACATAGGGACTAAATTGAAGCAAAACTCAAATGTCAAGAGAAACTGTAACATTTTGAAACCTAGGGACTAAAATGAAATCAATTCAAAACTTAAAAACTAAATGTGTAATGTTTTGAAATTTAGAGACTAAATAGAGACTAAACCAAAACTAAGGATAAAAAAAATGTATTTTTTTTCCTATATATTTTGTGGGGAAAATTTAATTTATACTCCAAATAATGGGAAGATTGTGAAGTTTAAAACATTAGATATGACGAAAAATGTTGAAAATTTAATTTTATGGAAAAGGTGAAAGGAATAATCATAAAATGCCTATGGATATTTATGAAAAATTATTTTTAAAAATTTATTTATATTAATTAAAAAAATATATTTTATACTTTACTAGTGAATGAAAATGTTTACTATTTATCTATCTTAGACTTTTATCAATTTAGAAATGTATTATAATTCTATTTTAGGATCATTTAAAATGTATATACATATCTGTGTAGACCTTTCTTTAAATGTAAGGATTAACATGCGTCTGAAAAATATGTTCGAATAAAATAGATAATAATAATTTTTCATTAATATGAGAAATAAGTATTTATTTAAAAAGAAAAATAAAATAATTATATGATGGTTTTTGTACAAAAAAAAATTATATGATAATCTATCTTGCTATATTTTGACAAGATTTTGGTAGGATGATATTCTTATTTCATCAATTTAAGGTGGTTTTAATGGAATTCATTTGAAAATAAAGAGTATATACATGTCTTGACCACTTGTATTTTAGTGTTGACAATTTAGTTTTTTATTATGTTAATATCTTAATCATTACACAATCTCTATATACTAGTAAGATTATTTTGTATTAACACAATCAATATTAAAATAAATAAAAATAAATAAAAAAAAAAAAAAAAAAAATGTTCAGTGTAATGTTGAACTTTAAGAAAGAAAAAAAAAAAAACAATGGACAACCAAACATACTATTTCTGATTTTTTAAAAAATAAATAAATAAATAAACCTATTCTCTCTCAATTTCTTACAATAATATCCATCTTTCAATTTTTTACAATAATATGCATCTTCCTTTAGTACAAAAGAGAATTCTTAATCAAATTTTAAAAACAAAAACTAATTTTTCTAAATTTAGCAAGTGTTTATAAACTTAAATTTCAAAAATAAAAAATAAAAAATCAAATGAAGACCAAGAGTTTTATCAAACCCTTCTAAACAAAATACAAATGAGTTGTTTTGAAACTTACCATCTTTAAATTAAGAAGGAAAATGTAGGTTATAATTTTCCCATTTTTCTATCTTTATTTTTCAACCAAATTCTAACTATGTAGAAACATCAAATTGAGTAACGTCCAAGAAATATATGATTCGAGTCTCCTAACCCCATTGTACTAAAAATAATAATAAATAATAAATAAATGATTGGATAAGCTGCAGCTGCATAATATTAAAAAACAAAACAAAACAAAAATTAGCATTTGCCTTGGTTTTCTTTCTTCTTTTTGCCTTTCAAATTATCATACACAACTAAAATTAGTTGTTTTTTTGGTGTGGAACCAAAATGGTTGAAATCCAAATAGTACCATATCAAAGGGCACTCTGACTCTCTGCCATATATCTGAAACCTAAAAACCAAAAACCCATTAAGAAAAGGAAGCCCCTCCAAGTGAATATTTGATTACTACTACTACTATAGCACATTCCATTTGCTCTGATAAATCTCAACTGCACCCAACTTCTTACAGAAGAGACAGAGACCTTCTAGTTCCTGGATATGCCACAAATCAGTTTGGAGAAGGAAGACCAAATCAATATAATTCAAAACCCCACTTCGCAGCAAGTCATCATCTATCTAGTGCCAAAAGCTGAAACCAGTATAACAAACCATAAATAATCCAGGACAAGTATCCTCAGCTTCATCGAGGAAAAATGAAAGCCAATGTCTATTAACACAAGAACTAAATAAAAAGGTGCACCAGTCACATTCCAGAAACACAAAACGATACGATGAAATACCGAAAATAAAATATAATGGACAATCCAAGCTCAGGAATTTGGATGAATGGCAAAAAAACAATAGTACATATCCAACAGAAGGCATTTCTCCAATACTCAAAGCCTATACTTGAGGTTCAGGTTATATTCATTCCAGAAAACATATATGAATTCAACTAGTGTTTCTAAGATTCAGAAATGCTTCCATCTTTAACTAATCTAGTTCATGTGATTTATAACTAGTACAGCAAATGGAAATTTGCTAGGGTGTGTGCAATCTTGTGGGTTTTGTAGGGGTGAGTGGAATAGCAGGATTTTTAGAGGGGTGGACAAAGATCTTAGTAAAGTTTGGTCCTTTGTTCGCTTTCATGTTTCTTTGTGGGCCTCGGTTTTGAAGACCTTTTGTAACTATTCAATAGGTGTTATTTTTGCATAGTTGGAGTCCCTTCCTGTAGGGGAGGAGTTTTTGTGGACAGTTTTTTTGTATGCCCATGTATTCTTTCATTTTTCTCAATGAAAGCCGTTATTTTTATCAACCGGGGGGTGCAGGGCGAGTGATTTATAACTAGTCCTATTTGAATAACCTATCAAACCCATACCCAGTTTAATAAGAACTGGCGGAAAAGGAGTTTCATCGTTAGTTATGTAGAAAAACTCATGGAACAAACTCTAATTGAGATCTTTGTTCTTAAACAAGGAATTATCGAACCTTTGTCGTCTCCTGATGATTCACTTTCTCTATTCTCTGGCACATTCTGATCAATAAACTGCTGAATTGTTCTCCAATAATGATCTCCACCGGCTAACCAAGTGTCCATATGCATGCCAGAGGCGAAGTCGACGAAGAGACAACGGTTGTTATGAGCAGCTGCTTTCGCATACAGCATCTGCATGTGAACTGGGGGAACCATCTCGTCTTGTAATCCAGATAAGAAAAGAATTGGCTGCTTAATCTGCAGAGATAATTTCAAAAAGGGCTACTTATACAACCGAAGCAAGAAATAATGTAAAAAATAACGATATTTTGAACTGTCAAACCCCACCTTGCCAACTACATCGATGGTGCTCCATGGAGAACGCACAAGAAAATTGAGAACCTTGGGACCTTTTGATCCAGGGCCTCCAATAAACCACTTTAGAAAGGGTAGCAAAACTCCAGCCATATCCAAAATTGAAGTAAAAGTATTTTCTAATATCAATGCAGCAACCTGCAATTCAGAATATGGTAAACAACCTACAGAATGCAGAATAAAAAGCACAAAAGAACTCGAAGAAGATCAACGTATCTTATGACAGTAAAAGGTTGACAGTCACACTGGACATGGAACATTTTGATTCAAAAAAGTCACAGTAAATCTCTAGGTGACATTATCATGACATTATCAAAAGGCAAGCGTAGCCCTACAAATAATACCTTGTCAGGGTTATTTTTGGTAAGAACTGCTCCAACTGCACCCCCAAGTGACCTTCCAAACACTATTATCCTAGACGTGTCAATATCGGTCCTTTGAGAAAGATGGTCCAATGCAGCCTACTCAAGTAAAATAAAAGCAGTGTTTTCAAGTACTCTTGTTGAAAAAACATAATATTTGGAAAGAGAACAAAAATGTAATCACACAAAACGGCTCTGTAAATCTATAGAACAAAGATAAACAGATTCCTATCGACATGTGAAAAAACTTATTTTTGGTTCAATCATAGCATCGTCGATCACCGCCCTTGAGCTATCGACGACGTGGCATCGAACCAATGTCGAAAGAACATAATAGAACAGAGAATCAAGACCAAAGCACACCTGAGCATCTCTAGTAATTCCATGCTGAGAAGGATAACCATCACTTGCTCCATAACTGCTTAAGGTCATATGGCATCAGTGATCATTCCATTAAAGTAGCAGCAATATATGTATATCAATGAACATATTGCTGCTGAAATATATGTTAAAAGACAAGCTTGCCACATTTATGTAAAATAACATACCCTCTATATGAAAGCATGAAAACATTGCACTGTAACCTTTGTATCATGATGCGGACCATTTCAAGACGATGGGCGATGTCTAGAGCAGGAAGTCAAGGTCAAAAAATAGGAATTGAACCCGAAAACCCATCAGCATATTACTAGCATACACAGACTATTTTTTATATTACCAAATATATATAGTTAAGAGTCAAGATTTCACACGTGCATCATGAACAAAATTCAAATCTAAAATGGATAAGATGGATATATAAACATGCTAGAACATTTAGTTAAACAATAATTTTCTTATATCCAACTTCCACAAAGATGGCCATGACAATCAGGATACTTCCAGCATTCTCTTGGAAAAAAAGGATGGTAGGACCTGCAAAACAGCCGTATCACAATGTAAGCCTTGAAAGCTTACCCCACATTAAGGTAAATATGCAAGCCCAAAGAGGGAAAAGAAAAGTAAGAAGCAAAGCAGTATAAATTAAGCTGTTAAGGGTGAAAAACAGACAAATATACAGTTAAAATAACCAGGAAAAAAGATACATGAAAGAAGAATATCCCCATAACTAATAAAAGAATTGATGACAAGCATGTATGAGAAAATACACTTTAGGAGTTATATAAGCAGAACCAAAGAGAAATTTTCCTTCAGATCAATACAGGAGTACTGTTAAAGAAATGTTATTTTCCAACTCTATCAAGCCTTCGATCCAAATCATCTACAACCATTTAGAGCCTTAAAATAAGCATCAGACACGTATTAAAGCCTGCATCAGTGTGTAATCACCATGAAAGATGAAATTTTACAAGATGTTAGAACCTGCAAGGGAAAATTCTCTATTTTTTAATTCAAAATAAGCCCCAATCCTCTTAGAAGTCCTTTAAAAATTAGGTGATTCCACATCTGGATTCCTCTCTAGGAACATTTTGTTACCATCTTGCATGCCACAAATATAACAACAAAAGAGACCTTATAAACAATGTTAGATATCTTCATTTTTTCTGATACCCCTTTTGAACCAGCATTTTCATTTCAACCTTCAACAACCAGAATAAACTTCAACCACTGTCCATTTAAATCCAGCATGTGATACCCAGCAACATGAATACCTGAATTCCATATTCACCCAATATAGTACTCTCTTTAATGCAACAATTAAAAGAACTTTTACATTCCAAGGTACAAATCATGCAGTACGAATCCAGCTATCCAACAGTCCCTGACGCACCCATCACGAGATTCCCCTAAACAAGTACACCAGCATCTCGTCCAAATAGCCAGGTCCCAGATATCCACATTCTCAATCATCCTCAATTCCCCTTCAATTTTAAGCTAAATTTATTTGGCACAGATTTTATCAGCTAAGCATCCAAACTTATTCACAAAGAAATGATCAACAGGCCATCTCGACAGATCTAATCATTAAGCTCTTCCCTCCATTTCATACCACTCTCTTCAGAAGAGAAACACAAAACAAATTCATCTCGATAACTAATCAAACAACCCAACCACAAAACAAACCTAAGATCCGCCAGTCCCAGGTCCAAAAATCAGCTCAGAGTCACAAAAAAACAGAACACAACCGCATCACCTAAACCCTACCAGCGAAATCCATCAAAATTCAACAAGAAAAATCGACACAACCAAAAGAGAAATGAAAAGAGAAGAATCAAACCTCGGCAATCGGGGAAGAGTTTAATGAACCACGAGTGAAGGCGGACTCCATCAGAAGATCGAAGCCATACATCCTCATAAACAAGGCGAAGCCGAGATGGGTTAATCGCATAAGATTTCGTAAACCCAGGAAGAACCGGCACATAAACCAATCTCTCTTGAAAAGCGACCAGTAACGCCATTCCGGCGACCACCAAGCCTCCGACGCCATAAAGCAACGCACTCACATAAGATACCATACTCGATCTCTCCCGTTGCCGTTGGGTTTGGTCGTTTTCCCTCGATTTGAAAATTGAAAATTCAGGGTCGGTGGGTAATGGGGAAATTCATGAGATTTTGAAGAAGAAAGAAGATGTAAGGACTGAAAAGGGGAATTGGGTTTGAAGTTTGGAGTAAAACTAAACTTGGGTTGGTGTTTAATTTGCCGTTGAAGGGTTATACAGTGTATGCGTGTTCGTGTTCCTCGCACAGTGACATCGGCAAGCAGTGCTTATGGGCTATGGCTATGGCGCTGCTCTGCTTGAGCTTTGGACCGCACTCTGCCAAAATAAAGGTTAAAAAGGGACTCCGATTCCGTGGCCGAGGCTCCGCCTTATTTTTCTTCCCCCTTGGCAAGAAAAATGTGAAATGATTTTAAGTTATGAAATATGACCCCAATTTGAGGTGTTTTCGTATAGATCACCTCATTTTAATTTCGCTCATAAGTGGATGTTTGACCAACCAAGTGAAGTTAATATGTTAGAGTTTATAAGTTTGTATTTAGATGGTATTTGGCTCTTCAATATGAGTTGAATTAGTATAATATATCAATTCAATATTTGGTCCACCAATTTTAGATGCTGATAAAGTTGAGTTAATATATTTTACCAACTCATCTCAACTCTCCCTTCTTCCAAGGTTTACAATGGTTCCACCCATTGGCCACTTGTCACACTCCGGAAACTAACTCTAGACTCCAACAACCGCCTTCAATGACAATTCTAGCGATCAACTCTATGCTCCGACAACCACCTTCGATGACAACTCCAGCAACCAACTCTGGCTCCAGCAACCAACTCTGGGCTTCAACAACCTTCACGCGTCCATCCAAAAACTAATTTTGGACTCTAGCAACCACCTCCGTTGACAACTTTGGTGACCCAACTCAATGACTACCTTCACGCGACCAACTCCAATGACTAATTTTAGGCTCCGACAACCACCTCTGACTACAAACTCCGATGAAAATCAACTTCAATGACTACCTTCGAGTGAGCAACTCTAACGACCAACTAGGGGCTTCAACAACCACCTTCAACTACAAACTCCGGCAAAATTCATTTTTGACGATCAACTTCGATGATCACCTTCGCGTGACCAACTCTGGACCCCACAAACCACCTCCGATGACCAACTCCAACCACCTTCATGCAACAAACTTCAGGTTCTGACAACCACCTCCGACTACAAAACTCTAATGAAAATATTCTTCGATAGTCAACTTTGACAATTACTTCCGATTATTATAAGACTGATGATGGTTAAAATATATTTATGCGTAAAAAATTGTAAAATATTTTTTGTATTCAATTAAATTCACATATCATATGAGTGTTAAGAATATTTAGACAACAAGTATGTATGTAGTTGAAAAATATGTAATATATAACATAATATTTTTTTTTTTGGAACATGATCTAGCAAAAATTAGTGAAAAATGGAAGATTTGTCTATGATGATCCTCCAAAATTGGAGGAATTGAAAATGAAATTGTTGAAGAAATGTGGTGACAATAAAAAAATGCAATTAAAAGAATAAATGACAGAGTAAAGATAAAGAGCAACAATAGGAATAAGAATAAAAAGAATAAGGTGATAATGAAATTCATGGGAAAAAATCAGGACTAAAAAATTTTTATTTTCTCTTTGATTTTTTATTTTATTTAACCATATTTTTTTTAAAAAAAAAAAATGTAATGAGATAACTCTTGTTCATTACCCAAGAAAGAAAGGAAGGAAGGAAAAAAAGCTTTAAAATTTAGAAGAAAAATTGCATTACATATTTTATTCAATACAAAGATGGGTAATTATTGAATAAAAAAGTTTCAAAATAAAAATATTAATCATGAAAGTATATTATTTAGAGTTAAAAAAACTGTACCAGATACTTCAGACATATAAACTCAACTCTGCACCCTAAACACAGACATATGAACTCAGACTAAATAACTCTGCATCCCAGACACGGACATATGAACTCCACACATATATAAACTTCACAGACATATGAACACCAAATATTATATCTCAACTTGGCGCCTCAAACAACCCATTAGAGTGTAGAATTGTAAGATAGAGTTTTTCGAGATTTATGAAAAGTAGATTAAGAGGGGAAAATGGAATTCCTCGATAAAAGTGAAGAATAGAAAAAAAAATGAAAAGATTGAGTTACTTGTTAAGTGTGTAAACTTCAATGGTGCTTGTTTTACTATTGAAGTTGAGTTGTTTATTTAAGTTGGTGGGCCAAAAGATCCCTCACAACGAAGATGCAGAGTAGCCAGAGCACACGTATGCGTAAGATGCAAATTTGAGCCTAATGTTTATTTGATCCTTGTGTTTTAAAATATTACACATTTAAGGCCATGTTTGGTAATAGATTTTGGTTTTTTGTTTTTTTTAAAATTAAACATGTAAATAACTCTTCCACCTCTAAATTTCATATTTTTTTTATTTATTTTTTATTAATATTTTCAAAAACCAAGTCAAATTTTGAAAACTAAAATAGTAACTTTTAAAAACTTTTTTTGTTTTTGGAGTTTGGTTGCGAATTCAACTTTTGTACATAAGAAAGATGTAAACAATGGTAAGAAAATGAGAGAAAATAAGCTTAATTTTCAAAAACAAAATGTTTACTAAAAGGGGCCTTAGTACTTGAGTTTTGAGTTTGGTTTCAATTTTGTTAATAGATTTTAAAATATTACAATTTTACCATTGAGATTTGAATTTTTACAATTTGTTTCAATTTGATCCCTAAATTTCAAGATTTACACAATACTCACTATCAATCATTAGCGTTAATGTATATTAATTAATTTAAAATCATCATTATTAATTAAGTTTCACTATTAAAATTAATTTTAAAATTTTACCTTGTAATTGTTTTAAATTAATAAACATTAACACCAAATACCGAGATGAATATTTAGTGAAAAATGAAGGTTAAAAATGTAAATATTAAAATTTATTGGCTAAATTAAAATAAAACTTAAATCTCAAAAGTAAAATTATAATAATTTTAAATATAAAAACTAAATTGAAACCAAACTCAAAATTTAACCAAACATGTAATATTTTAAAATAAAGAAATTAAAAGGAAACTCTATCCAAAATATAGGGAGTAAAAATATATTTTAATCTAAATATTTTGTGGTGTAAGAAATTATGAATGCTCACCACATCCACTAAATTATGAATCTTAGTTGAGAATTTCAACATTCATACGAAAATAATGATTTTGTATTTAAATATTATTCTTACATTTATATCATATATCATAAATTATAATATCAAGTAATTACCTTGTATTCTTTCTATTCCAAAGGTTCAAATTTCAAGATCTCTACGTTAAAATGAATTTCTAATTAGTATAATCTTCTTTCTCAAAGATCGAAGTTTCGATCTCTCATCTTTATAATATTGATCTCACTGAGGTGTTTTTTTATGATTGATGACGTTAAGTTAATGGTTCAAGATCTTGGAGAGCTTGTTAGAAAAGTTTTGGAAGACCGGATGTTTTTTTTTTTTTTTCTCAAACTCTTCATCTGGGTGATTTTCTTTATTGACGTCTCTTGATGTAACTCTCTAGACATTTGTTATTCTGTTTTCCTAAAAAAATCTCAACATCTCTTGTTATTGTACTAAAAACGATCATAGATTTTAAACACTTTAGAATTTGTTTAAATCGTTTGTGTTAAACCACCAGTTTAAGCTTTTAGGTCAATCGATGATTTAATAGTATTTGGTCTTTCTTATTGTCTTCAACAACATATAAGAATGAAAATTCAAACTTTTGACTAAATTGATAATATATTTTAATCAATTAAACTATGTTTAGATCGATTGATATATCAATTAAATGGTCATTGTAAAGGTAGGGTTTTAATTTTTTTTTTCTTGTCCACTCATTTTATTTAAAAAGGAGTGTAATGATAAAGAAAATAATGTATTTAAACTTTCTTTTTTGGGGTCAAAACTATCAAAGTTTAGCTAGAAAACAAACAACAAACAGTAAAAAGTGATTCCTTAGTAGAACATCAATGGGTTCCACAAAGTGGCAATGTGAACAAGTTTTCTTCTTTCATTACCCTATTATTGTACTTTGTGTACTAAAAAAAAGAAGACCCATTTTGGAAAAAAAAAAACTTTTAATGTGATTAGGATAGACCACTTTATTCTCTAAATAGTAATTAGAGAATGACAAGATTAAGGTTAAATTACAAGTTATTTTCTCGGTTTCTAATTTTAAATTTGTATTTATGTGTCTAACAGATGTACGAACTTTTAAACAAATGTTAAATATATTATTTACGTCATTCTTTGATAATCATTTGGTTTTCGTTTTTTAATTATTGAAATTAAGCTTATAAACACTACTTCTTCTAGTAAATTTATATATTTTGTTATTCACTTTCTACTAACTAATTTGAGACATGTGCATGCACGTGTTTTATAAAGTTCAAAATTTAATTTAGTTAAAAAAATAACTTTTCTTTAGTAGGATTAATTAGGGGTGTTCAAAAAAACCTGATGACCCGAAAAAACTGATCAATCCAACCCAACCCGCGTAGTTTGGATTGGGTTATCAACTCATTTTAGTTGGGTTGGGTTCAAATAAATGAAAATTTTGTGAGTTTGGTTGGTTCATGGGTTCACCTAATATAACTCAAACCAACCCGAATCAATCCGAATTTATTATTACCTTTAAAATATATTTTTTATTACTTATAACACAATTATTTGTACATATATTATTTTAATTTTATTTAATTCTAATATCTTTTAAATAATTCTCAACAACTCTTAGAAATAGTTTCTTTACCCTTTAGAAATAAAATTTTCACTATTTAAATTGAAATTGAGTTGTCAATCTTAATTCATTATATGAAAATAATTAAATAAGATTTTTACATATTTATGTTGTGCTTCTTTTTAGAACAAAATTTTAAACAAATGACCTGATTAATCCGAACCAATTCAATCCAAATATTTCATGGTTGGATTGTGTTGGGCTCATTTTCTAATAAGAGTTATTTGGGTAAGAGAAGAAATTTATAACCCGAACAATTTGGTTGAGTCTAAAAAGTCTTTTAACCCAACCCAACCCAACCCAACCCAACCCATGAACATCCTTAAGATTAACAGTTTTTGGCCTAAGTTCGGTCTATTTTGACGTTTCTCGATGGACACATAGAATAAATATAAGAATAGTTACTAAGTAGGACCTAAATATTAGTCAAATAAGTTTGGTTTCAAAATATACCAAAGCTAAAAAGTTGAAAGGCTAGAAAAGTAGTAAAATTTAAGGATGAATAGGATATGATTACGTTTTAATTAATTAATTTATTTTACTATTCATGTAAAGTAAAGTATCAATAAAATAAATAATTGATGGTTTTTTATTCATAAAAAATTGGGAGAATTTCCACCTTTTGATCTGTCTTGAGACAACCAAGCAAGCAATGGAATCAAAAACAAATTTAAGAAAAAGTAGACATTAATGAGGATCAAAAAAAAAAAAGGAAAAAAAAAACATGTGAAGAAAGTAGTTGATGATCATGCTAGTGGACCTTAGTATCAAAGAGTTAGCTGGTCAAGCCTAAAAGCAACCTATACCAAAGACCAAACTCTAAAATTACAAAATTGGCCAAATGTAAATTTGAAGGACATAAATATAATGATAAATATCTTTTTTAGTTCATTGCTTTTGATTGAAGACATGAGGTTGGTTGAGTTATATTTATATTGCTATATGATCTTTAATGTTAATATGGGAGTAACTCAATTAGTTTAGATTGTAAATCAAGATGATGAAGAAATTAAACATTTGTGTCATGGAAGAACCACTATCTTAAAAGCGTTTTTGGTATGACCTCGGTGCTAATCAATACACCTCATTTGCTCTCTTAGGTTAATACGATATCTTTTTCAAACGAAACATGTATTTATCAAAGAAGAGTTACAATCAAGATAACAGTTTTGTTTAAAGCGAGAAAAAAACCAAAAGGTAAAAAATCAGTGCTTGGAAAAATGCAGCCACAAAACTTTTGTAGGAAAAAAGAAGTAAGAGAGATTTTAATACCACTTACACTTTTTGAAATTCCAAAAGTAAGCTCTATATTAAAACCTTCCAACTAAGTCAAAATCTTTTTATGTAGAAAAATCTCTAATTTATCTCTCATGAGACATTGTAAAGGGCTTAAAGCCCAAATCGTTCTCAACATAAATATATATCATCAGTCGAGAAGTTTGAAGTTCAAATCCGTACCTCTATCCAAATTAGATTAAAAAAATGAACTAAAAAAATCAAGGTTGATATTGAATATACCAGTAAATCATTTATTTCGATTGAACAAATTTTACTTATCGGCAAGTTCAACTAAATATAAACTATAATTTAATGAAATACCTTGGTCTAATAGAAAACATGCTACATGTTTCAAATTTATCTACAGATTGTCAATCTTTTGAATGGAGTGGAGGAGCATTCTTTTGTTAAGGTTGGAGTCCTTTTCGAGAATATTCTTTTTGTAAAAAGAAAAATACTGTTACTATTTTGGGTGTTTGTCATATTCCTCAAGAGGAAAATAAAGTTGCTTATGTGATAACAACTTTGGCATCCGCTCAAGACTTTTCTTTTGGTCCAAAAAGATGTTTTCTAGATAGTATTCTCCCTCTTAACGGATGAGAAATTGAGGGAGTAGACATTTGTGTGGTTTGATTGTTGTTTTTACCTAAAAAAATCATCCAAAGATCTAGAACCTTAATATATTTCTTTCAACTTAATTATGGTAAGTCTTCAAGAGTTATTAACTAGTAATACAAAATTCAAACAATAATTCAATACATAAAATCCAATTTTGCCCAACAAAGCAAGGTAGAGCTTAACCATTTAAAGCATCTATAACTTATGTTACAAATCGGTCGTTGAATATCTACTCTTTTTTTATCTCAATAAAAGATAAAGTGGAAGAAAATGCAATGAATACGTCAATTTAGTTATAAATTAATTGTTTAAGGCATATATTTTCGATCGAAAGATCGAAAATTTAAATCTCCTGACTATCACTTGTTGAACTAAAACAAAAGCATGAGCATCTATAGATATTTGAAGTAAAAAATATTGAACTAAATTTGTCCATGAAAATTTTGAGTTGCATCTAATAAGTTTCTAGATTTAAAAAAATAATAAAGAATAACTCTCTGATAGCCCATAAATCTCTATCATATTAGATATTTAAAAAATAATAATAATAATTAATGTTTAACAAGACATAAAATTCAATTTTATTTTGAAGATATATGTGAATTAAGACAAATGTTAATAATATGATAATACGCTATTTAAATTTAGAGGTATGTTAAGCACAATATTGAAAGATAACTAAACTTATATTTTAATGTTTTTAAGAAATTGTGTAATCCAATGCTCTAATATCTTTGTAATATCAAATTTTATCATTATTTTTTAATTGGTTCGTACATGTGTTCCAAAACATTAGAGGTTTAAATCATCTACCTCTATTTGTTTTTTTAGTAGAAACAATAATGCTTTCATTGAGAGAGGAAAAGAAAAAAGAATGAAAGAATACAAGAGTAACAAAAACCCAACCCGCAAAAACCCTCATAAAGAAATAGTTTCCAACTAAGTAACATATTGAATAATTACAAAAAGTCTTCGAAACTAAAGTCCAACGAGATACATGAAGCCTCGTCAAGGACCAAACAACATCCCCCCACAAAAACAAATATATATATATAGTAAAACTAAACTAGTTAAAGAAACTTAATTGTGTAGTTGAGATAACAACCAAAACAAAGTATACCTCTAAACNTATTCACAATAAAGTACACATTTCACCAAACCATAAAATAGCAAGTTAACTCAAGATCAAACTCTTAAAAGAAACAGTTCTACACAAACCTTGCAAAAGCAACTCTAGAGAAGGTGATCCAAGTCATCCTTTGCCTTTCGACAAAGAATGTAACAAAAAGACCTCGTAAACAAAAACTTCTTTCTCAAAAACCTATCCATAGTATTCACGCAACCAAGTAAAACTACCAAGGTAAAGAACTTAACTTTCTTAAGGATCTTATTTCTCCAGAACACATCAAAAACTAACTCGCTAGCCAGAGAAGAATCCAACAACAATCGGGAAAAAAAAAAAAAAAAAAAACTTATAAGAAAGACCACATATAAATAAGATTAGAACTCCAAATACAAATATCTCTGGTCTCCAACCAAAAATTAAAGTCATCAAGTAAGAACAACATAGAGATAACCTCCCTTATCCCTATCTCTATTTATTGTTGAAATAAAAACTATACGATGCTATTAAAAAGCCATAACTCAAAATAATAGTCTAAATGAACGTATCTCATGACATCTAGTCTTCATGAGGTCAAAAATTCAAATCTAGTATATAACTCAATAGCCGAAATTTTGGTTCAGCATTTTGGACCGAAACTCCACCAAGCTTTGAAGCCCTCAAAGATTTTCACGGCCCATTTAGGCCCAAGAAAAGGCCCAAAAACTACACGAGGAAGTGGGGCCCACGATTCCTACTATCCCATTTGCTGGAGTGTGAATTTTGGGATATTTTCCTCTTTTTGAGGAATAATTCTTCATTCTTAATTTTTTTTTTTTTAATATTATTTTACAATACCGCGTAAAGGAAGTTTCCGAGGAGACCAGAGAAGAAAAGGGATTCGGGAAGAAGCAGAATCCTTTTTCAAGCCACCATTAAATTCATTCAAGCATTTCTTCCACAACCCAATTCATTGATCCGATCGCCTCTATTGAGATTTTGATACGTTCGTTTCAATTCAGATTTTCTTTCTATAATCCGATCGCCCGCCATGAGTTTTCTCTTGGGCAAGCGCAAAACTCCGGCCGGTATATGCTCTTCGATCACTATTTTTCTTCTCTCTTTCGACAAATTCTCAGTTTTCGTTGCTTTCAATTTTTTATAATCTACTTCTTTCTGGTGGAATGATTTGATTCTGTTGTATTTGATAGTTGAGGTCATTTGTTTTGATTCCTGGAGTTTATGGTTTAATTTAGTTGATTATACCTCTACGGTTTAGGAGGTCTTCATTTCGCCTACTTTGAAAAGTTCGTTTTCCAGTCTGTTTATTACATACAGATGCTGATTCAGTGTCTTAAGCGAACTGTTTAATTTCGGATTTTTTGTTGTCTTTGACGAAATGCTTTGTTAATGTTGGTGAAGGGGGAATGATTTGCGCATGATAGTTCGAAGGTGTTTACACCTTTTCATTGTGATCAATAAGCGAACTGCATTTTTTGTTGATTATGTTTGTTTTATTGTTCTTCATTTGTCTTCCACTGATATTTTAGTTGCATCACGGCTTTGATGCCGAGGCGTTAAAAGTAATCAATCATTTTAGCTTTACTGTTTGAACTCTTAGAATTAGCAACAAATTAATATGATTTATAAAGCTATAAAAATTATGTTTATATCTGAATATTGTTATTTCTTCTTATTCCAATATCTATATTGTTAAATAGAGCCCTCATGTAAGGAATTCTAAGAATTAATATAGAAACACCCTTGTCTGATAGTTATTAAGAGTCTTTGTTTGGTGTTAATTTAACACAAGGAATGGTTAGCATAGCATAGGTTTGCCATTAAAGTATTAATTGTATTAGTCAATCTTATGGCATCTGATATTGTGTACCATTATTGTCAATCCAGAACTCCTCCGGGAAAATAAGCGAATGCTGGACAAATCGATCAGAGAAATTGAAAGGGAGAGACAAGGTCTTCAAACACAAGAGAAGAAACTAATTGCAGAGATTAAGAAAAGTGCCAAGCAAGGGCAAATGGTGTGTATTCTTCATTTTTTCCCATCTAACGTTCATATTTTCTTTTGTGAAATGCCATTCTTTTTTAGAGTCCTTTCTTTTAATCAATGGAATTCTCTGAAGCTGGGACAGTTTTCTTCATGGCTGGAAGGGGATATATTTCATGAATCAATGATATTTGGAATTACTTATCTTAGATGTGTGTGCGTGTATCACCTGAATATTGTTGTTCAACATATATTTTTGTTAGATTGTTGATATAATATTAAATTTCTTTTCACCCATTAATTTGAGCTTTTGGGTTAATTGGTGATTTAACAATTTTCTTAGCCTTCTCCTTCTTTGATAATAAGTTTCACTTGATGGTGTATGTCATATTTCGAAGTGTCAAAGATGAAATCAAATAAGGGGGAAAACATTATAACACGATTCAAATGCTCCACAATTGTGTTTTTAGAATTACATCTGAATAAGGTATGATATGTTACTGTCGCAGGGAGCTGTGAAAGTGATGGCAAAAGATCTAGTTAGGACCAGGCACCAGATTGAAAAATTCTACAAGCTTAAATCACAACTGCAGGGGGTATCTCTTAGAATTCAGGTACAATTTATTTCATAACTTGTTCTTTCCATTTGATATTTTGTACATCAATTTACATATCATGAGCGATGGCCTGTTTTTGATAACTTAATATTTTTGTTGAACCCACCTTTTTAGACTTTGAAATCAACTCAAGCAATGGGAGAAGCTATGAAAGGAGTCACAAAGGCAATGGGACAAATGAATCGACAGATGAACTTGCCATCCCTGCAGAAGATTATGCAAGAATTTATGAAACAGAATGAAAAAATGGAACTGATGACTGAAGTGATGGAAGATGCTATTGATGATGCTTTGGAAGGGGATGAAGAAGAGGAAGAGACAGAAGAATTGGTCAACCAGGTTCTTGATGAGATAGGAATTGACATGAACCAAGAGGTAACTTTATCTTTAAATATCCCTCCTTCATTTCTCTTGCTGGTGCAATGTATCAACCCATCTGTAAATGAATGATCTGACCATTTTTGTATCTGAACTATTTCCCCCCACAGCTCGTGAATGCACCGTCGACTGCTGTCGCTGCACCAGCGGCAAAGACAAAGGTTGCACAAGCAGAAGGAACAGGGAACGACGATGGTGGAATAGACAGCGATCTTCAAGCCCGACTAGATAATTTAAGGAGAATGTAAATGTAAGATATCTTCATTTCTTGTGTTATATTGTTACTGTCCAACCAGACTAAAGGAGGGACCACTTTTGCCACTGTCATATAATACCTAATTCCATGATTTCCTGACCTTGTTTTGGCTATATGACATAAATGGGAATTTAAACTTGTTCTTCAAATATAATTTCCTACTGTATATACATATATTGGTTTCTTTATACACTTTGGCTCTATTGAGTTCCGTTTTTATTTAGTCCCTATATTTTTTATAGGTTTTCGATGTATCATGTAGTTTATATAAGATCCTTCCAGATATGGTGGAGATGTTTTTGAAAGATTTAACTCAATTATAGGACTACAATTACAAACTTGGTTAACTAAATACAATTTTATAAATTTAAATAATAATTTAATGTAAACAAGGAAAGATTAAAGTGTTTCATTTGAAAGTAAGTGGTTGTTTTTAGGTGGTAGGATATTCCTGAGTTTTAGTATAAATGACCCAAGATATTCAGAAATGTTAGATGACTCGATTATGAAACCTAGTGAAAATTAACTTTTTACTTACATCACAAAGTATTAACCAACTTTAAGTTTTCTTTAGTCCTCGTTCGGAATCCTGTCTCAAATTATTGAAACCTTGAATGCGACTTCAAAGTGCATCAAAATCTTTTATAAAAATACAAATTTTCGGTCAATGATAAAATTTATGATTTTATGACTTTTCTCGAATAAAAATTGCAGTTAGGATCTCATTAGGTGAGATCCACATAAACGAAATGTTTAATTTTAAAATTCGAGTCATTTGACATTAGCAAACCATTTACTAATTTGGGTCGTAAAAAGATCTAATATTTTATTATATGCATAATAGAAGAACATAGGTACGACTAAATGTAATTGACGTGTTCTCTTGAAATGGGCCTATTTAATAAATACACCCCATCTAAAACACCTACAACTTTTACAAATTCTTCATTATCCTCATCCTTGGACCACCAAACAAACAACATCACAAACAAAAGAATTGGAATTTTTCCAAATCCAACCACCCATTTCAAAATTAATATGAACATCATTGGTTTCAAACCAAGTCGCCGGATTCCAACAAACCATGCCCTGAATTCTCCTCTTGCTCCGCCATGGCTTGGTGCTGGCTCAGCCCCTGCGCCACCACCGGAGCACGGCAGAGAGGGCAATCGGAGTGAGAGAAAAGCCACATATCTATACAAGAAGCATGAAACATATGTGTACATCTTGGCAATTTCTTAACCTCGTCCCCATCTTCAAACGCCGACAAACAAACTGCACATTCATTCCCATACCCTTCTTCTTCCGCCGCCGCCGCTGCCACCGTGGATCCCTTCTTGAATTTGAAGCTGCACAGCGAGCTGTGGAAGCTACGGCTTGAATTCATCATCTCTGCATAACTTCCAGCCAGCGCCGGCGAAGCTCGGCGGTGGCGATTGTCAGAGCACCACTTGATAACGATGAAATTGTAAAGAACTAACACAATCGCCGCCGTCCCGACGACCACAAGGCCATAATACAACATGGGTAAGCTTGATTTTGCAGGATGAGGCGTTGGCTGAGCAAAAGAGGTTGAAGAAGAATCACTCATTTTTGGATTCTGAAATTGAAGAAGAAACAGAGGATTTTACAGAGATTTGTTTTATGGGTGTTTTTAGGATGAAGAAGAAGAATTATCATAATTGATTGAATTGATAATAAGAGGTTCTATTTACGGTCAAAGAAGGAAGAATTTTTATTTGTTGTTGGGAAGTTTAATTCACTAAAGGAGATAAACTGTAAGCTTCCAAAGAATGAAGACAAAACAGAGTACAATCAGAAGACAGAAACAAATATGGATGAAAGGAAACAAAATTGTTGATAAGAAGAAACACATATTTATCTCTCCAATAATTGTTTTTAAAATCTTTTTTTTTTTATTTTTAATAATTGAATTTTTATGTAAATCTTTGGGACCCAAAACGACAAGTAGTAGAGGCTAAGAAGCGTTGGGAAGTAGAGGAATGTTGTCGTTTTAATGGTGAAAAAAAAAGACGCAATGTGAGAAATTGGGAATATTTATTGTGGTTTGAAAGTTTTAGGGAAAAATAGGTTTTCTGCTCCTTAAAACTAGGTTTGATTTTTTTTATTTTTTGTTTTTTTTTTAAAAGAAAATGTTTAATTTTTATTTGAATTTTAGATCCGTTCGGTAACCATTCTATTTTTTGTTTTTAAAAATTAAGCCTATTTTCTTCCCATTTGTTTCAATGATTTGATCTTTTTTTAGGTACAATGGTTTAATTCTTAGCTAAATTTTTTTTAAAAAAAACAAGTTTTTAAAAGTTATATTTTTTTAGTTTTTAAATTTTGGCTTGGTTTTTTAAACCACTAGTAAAAAGTAATAACAAAGTAAGAAATTTATAAGTAAAAGTGATATTTATAGACTTAATTTTAAAAAATAAAAAACAAAAGTCGAAATTGTTATTGTTCGCACAATATTTTTGGAGAAACGTATTTCGTAAAGTTGAACTTGAGTTGGTGTGATTTGATCTCTAGTATAATTTGTCTTCAATTTCAATTTGGGGACACATGAACTCTTAATTGGTCACAAATTTGTGTGTCCCAAATTTGATGATTTCATAATTTCGTCATTAATTTAGTAAATGATGTGGCGATCCATGATTGGTTTGAAATTTTTCCTCCAATAGTTACTAAACGGAGTCTTTTGAGTTTTGAATTTGATTTAATTTAGTCACTATGTTTTAAAATATTACAATTTCACGTTTGAGATTTGAGTTTTGTTTCAATGTGTTCTCTATATTTCAAGATTTACACATTTAACCTTGTCACGAAAGGCTTATTTTAAGTTACGTGTTAATGTTTATTAATTAATTTAACACAGTGATTAAAAATAATGAAACTTAATTAATGATAATTATTTTATTTCATTTAACTTGATTAATATACATCAACACTAAATATGAAAAGCGAGTATTTAGTGAAAAATCGATATTAAAAGTATAATCTTAACATTTATGGATCAAATTGAAACAAAATTTAAATTTCAATGTCAGAATTGTAACATTTTAAAATCTATGGATTAAATTGAATCCAAACTCAAAATTTAAGAATCGAAAATTTAATATTTTAAAATTTATGAATCAAATAGGTTTAAAAGTCATGGACCAAAAATGTATCTTTTTCCAAGTTTTATTAGTCAAAAGAGACTGTATTTGTGGTGTATAAAGTGGCTATTTGGTTCAATTTAATTCAATGGAAGTACGACATGTCGTATTTGGTGTTTACTCCAATAGGTCATCGTCACCTTGAATCCACGCTAAAATGACGTGTCGTTTGGTCGAAGACGACAGGACCGGCCAGCTTTAATTCAATTGGGTGGTATTTTTAATTTATAATTGTAAGAGGTTGACTATTAAACTCTTTTTTAATTATATTTTTTACATAGTTCGACTTAGTTTTAAATTGGCATATTCTGTCAAATCATAACAACTAAATTATTACAAATCTTAAAGTAAATTAATTAAATTGTTTTTATGAACTTTACGATAAAGGGTTATTATTACCAAACTAAAAGTAGATTTAATTGTCACAAATAAGTTTGGAAACTAAAAATGTTTCCGACAAAATATACTTTTAGTTCATGATGTTCGAAGTTGATGTCTACTTAGTTTCTTGAAATTTCAAAACAAATATTTTCTCGAAGTTTATAAATAATTGTAAATGGTCGTCTTTTAGATTTATTGTAACATTTAGTTGACTAATGGTAAAATGATGTGGCTAGTAAATGGTATATTGACCAATTGATGTGACAAAATTTTGTTAATTTAGTTTTTGTTTTAATGATACAACATTTCTCTCTCCTTTTCCTCTTCTTCATCCTTTCCAAAAACCCACCTCTGGCGAACCTTCCATTGTTGCTATATCATGCACTGTCCAATGAGGTACAAACGAACAAAGACAAGAAAATGTTAGGTCATAGATTGAAATAGATAAATAATTTGGGGGTAACGGGCTATAGATAAAACTCTCCTGAATTTAGTTCAATGAGAGAGGTGATGGAGTGTAACTATACTAATGGTGATGTAATATTTTAACATCTTTTTTAAAAAGTTAAAGGTATTATTGTAGCTTTTGAAAATTCATGAGTATTATTGAATCAAGAAATTAATATAGGAGAAAAGAAAATGATCGAACAGCTGAACGACCGTTGGCCAACAACTTTCGTACACAGATATAGATTCATTCTTTGTACCTGCTATAGAACCGTGCATGTCTATTGGAGCGAATGGGATGATCGGGCCTATGGCAACTAAAAGAAGGTTTCCCCAATCTCTCGAGGGTGTGTGATATACGTTTTTCATCCATATACTAACGATAAACGTATTTTTGTTTTTTTTTTTTTTAAATTAAAAGGTATTAATGCAACTTTTAAAATTTAAATATATTATTGAAATAAAATATAAAGTTTAGTGGTTTTTTTTAATATAAAAAAATAATGAAAAATGATATCTATTAACCTTGTCGGTAAATTTTAAAACGATATACACATTTTGTCAATTATTATATTTTAATCCACCAAAAACTAACTTCAAACAAACAATAAATAACAATTTGATTTTTCTTTTTAAAAATGTATCAGAACTAAATTTCAACATTTGAAAATCGTAGATCGAAATAAGATAGCCCAAAAGTAATGGAAAAAGAATAGCCTAAAATATATAATTTTTTATAATCCCCTTGCCTACTGCAAGTCCACAAGTAAAATAAAAAATGTGAACATTTATATATAAAAATTTTGAACATTTATATATATATAAGAAAATTAGTAAATTTTAAATTTTCATTTGAAAAAATGACAAAAATGTTTCAAAATTATAAAAATAGGAAAACGATTTTATATAATAGAAAATAGTAATTATTAAAGGACAAAACGACCCTAAACCAATAAATTAAGGATAAACAAAGATACACTGCTTCAAACAAATACCACAAATATACTCTATCTAAACATTCTAGAATCATAAATACATAATATCTAAATATTCCAAAAGCAAAAATTAGAAATCACTTAGTATGATCTTTTAACACTTTCGACTTTGTATGGAGGAAAGACCAGGCAGTGGAGGTCATTAGAGACTTATGGATATTCACAACAATGTACTTCCTTCAAGGTGTGAAGAGCAAAGTTGATTGTACGTGGAGGTCATTAGAGACTTATGGATATTCACAACGATGTACTTCCTTCAAGGTGAGAAAGAGGAAAGTTGATTGTACGAGTGAAGTTGTTGTTGACAAGTGAATATTTTAAAGGAATTGCAATTTTATGACGATGTGACTATTGAAAATATGATTGTGTTTGAACACCAAACCAATTGTAGGGAGTTTCATCATCCATATGACCATTTTTCTCGATCTTGAAAGCCAACTTTAAACACTATCAATCTTAGAATGTAATTGTTGAAAACGATGTTCAAAGTAAAAACAAAAGCAGGAAACATGTGTGCGAGCGAAAAAGGTCGGCGACCTAGCAAGGGTGGTCAGGGTGGTCATCAAAAACTAATCAAGACAATGAAATTCAATAAAGGTTTCTGAGATTGATAATGAGAAAATGAGATTTTGGGGGCGGCCGAGTGAATAAGATGGAGAATGTGAGATTTATGGTTTTTTAATATTATTTTAATCATAATCATAATCACAATATTAATAATAAACTGAACAAGATATATATACACACGCATATGTTTCAAACCTTTAAAGATTCATTCTCATTTATATGTTCGTACAACAAGCCATTTTTATGTGTTTGTATATGAAAAATTGAAAACATCGAAAATATGAACAAATAAATCAAATTAATTTGATAACAATATGTACAAAATAATGAAAAAAAATATTTAGATACAATAGAATTTGTAACAAACATTTAAATAAATAGAAAATTAGTTAGATAAAATCAAATATGATAATGAAAGATAAATTCAAATATAAATTGGAGAGAAAAATTAGAAAGTTTTTGTTTATCATGATTAATTCGATAAGTAGTTAAATAAAATATAATTTTTGTTTTTGTTTATTGTGATTAATTCGATAAGTAGTTAAATAAAATATAATTTGGGGAGAAAAACCAGGAAGGAAGTTCGTTTATTTATAATTACACTTTATTTATAATTTCATTTTCATTAATGCTTCAACAATTACACTATATTTATTATTCCCCATAAATCCCCGAAAGAAGCCTAACTCATTATAGAGGCTACAAAAGTGAATACTTATTTGTTTGTCAAAAAGACAAATTAATCGTATAATAACATAATAAGATGTTAATAAATAAAAGGTGATTAAAAATACAAAAAAAAAAAGATAAAATTTAAATGAAATATACAGTTTGTTAGAAGATAATATGTATAAAATATCAAGTAAAATCCTAACCGGATAAAAAAAATTATTTCGAATTTAAAATAATAAAAAACCAATAAAATAATGTAAAATTTTAAATATATATTATAAATTAAAACAAAAATGGTGATAAACAAATTAAATATTGATTAGTTCTGAATATTTTTGAAGAATGGTTAAATCAAATCAAAATAGATATAAAATCGTTAATTCAAATTTTAAACTGAAAGAAAAATTCGGTACTTTTATCTCTTGAATCCGTTAGGTTGGAGTCTCATAACCGATGATTCCATTCCCACTGTATTTCTATTGATAATTGATATATGGTCTCAGAACAGAGGATTTTATTTGTACGGTATTTCTATTGAGAATTTATGAACACGATATAACAATTACACAGTATTCGAAAAAACTGTTAATTGACCATACCAGGGGCAATTTGGGGATTAAAAATATACATGTCATGTGCACGACACGCTTTTGCAAAAAATCTTATTATTTCAATTTTTTTTTGACAAAAATCAAAAGACACCCCAATTTTGCTATTTCCTTCAAATTTCCATAGGGATGACAAGAGAAATGACAAATTTTAACATTTCATTTGAAAAAAATGGCAAAAATGCTTCAAAATTATAAAAATAGCAAAATCATTTTAAATAATAGAAAATACTAATTATTAAATGATAAAACTACCATAAACAACAAAATTAAGTACAAACGATAATGAAAAGATACACTACTACAAAAACAACCAGAATACAAAAAAAATATATTCACTCTATCTACCATAAATATAAATTATCTAAATATTCCAAAGTAAAAAATTAAAAAGAGCCACATGGGCAGAGAAAGAGGACTGGGCCTGTGACAGAGATTTGGGCCAGATGGGCTTTGGTTTGGGCCTAAAAGTAGTTTACAGTTTGAACTAGAAAAAGGAAAAATTAAGCCATTCAACTAAATAATTAAACCACCATTTTTTAATTAAACTAAATAATTAAACAAACACAGTTAATTATGATTGGATAACAATATGATAATAAAACAATATTAATAATTTTGCATACAAACCTAATTACACCAAACTAAACCATTTAACACTTTCCCTAACAGATTTACCCTGCTTTTTACCTCACTATAAAACCTATAAATCTAAATTCTTTTTTATTTTCATTCTCACATCATTTCACTTTCCACAAAAATTCACAGCAAGCTCGTCGTCTCCAGAAAAATTACTGCCATTCAAGACACGGTAAAAAAAACACCTCCCATTTTACTCTTTTTTTTTTCTCTTGCTATTTATTTCTTTGTGTTTTTATTATACTGTTGTTGAATTTATTTTAATTATGGGGGGCTTTTTAAAATATTTAAATGTTAATAGTTATAAATTTTATTTTATTTCTGGAAAGGGGAATATTTTTCAATGATGGATTAGGTATGGGCTTGAAGATGGATCTGTATCTTTAGAGGAAAAAAATAATTATATGAATATATTAATCGCACGACATTATTACAAGGACATCACGTGTTTTTATTTATTTATTATTATTATTTTTTAAATTGTTGTTTTGCCATACGGCAAAACAGGAGGCCAAAATCCAAGGCGAGACTTTTCATGAAAAATTTTAAAAATTAAAAAGATAAGGATAAAATAGTAAAATTTAATCTTTTTTTATCGATAGAAAGTCTATCCATGATACTATGTGATAAATGTATATATATATTTTGTTATTTCTATAAATAGTTTGACTATTTTTTTATATGTGAAAATTTTCATTTCATAAAATTATATAATAAAATTAACTTTTTTTTTTTTTCATAATGAAATAATATATAAATTATTATTTGATATTTTTTTTTGTTGTCTAACCTTTAAATTAGAAATAGTCCTTATGATTATTAAAATTTCCATTTTGGTTCTATAAATTATGGTTTGGGTAAACTTCAAATGGTATGTGAAGAATGATTTATGGAGTGAAAAATTGCTCTTCATTTTTTAATTCTAACTTTAAATAAATCAACAAATGCATGAATCTATCAAAACTAGTATAGTTGGACAATAACTCGACGATATATATATATATATATATATATTCGGTGTAACTCACATATATTCTCAACAAAGAAATTGAGAGTTTGAATTAATGAATTCTCACTATCTATATGGTTGAATTAAAAAAAATGTGGTTGATAATTTTATATTGATAATTGATGAAAGTATTAAAAAAAATAATTTTTTTTTTTTTTTTTTTTTTTTTAACAATTATAAGAACATGCAAATTTCGAATTTCAAATCTAGATAGAAACTACTATAATCAATTTCACTCTACCCTTCAATATCATTTAAGAAATCAAGTATGAGTAAATTTAGTATCCGTTACTAGTTTGTTATTTATATATATATATATATATATATATATATATATATATATATATTTTAACTTGTTAACATTTTTCTATAAATTTTTGAAAACATATCCAAATAATCTAACATGAAAATTTATTATTATTATTTATTTAATTAAAAAAAAAAAAAATTGAGTGACTCAATTTTATTTTTTTTTAAATACAAGAATTTAAATTAGATAATTTAAAGTAAATAGACTAATATTAAACAAACATCAAACTAGGAGGACCAAAACGCTATTTTAACCATTTTTCTTAAAAGGCTATGGGTATATATATGTATTTGTTATCTATTTACTTTTGGCATTGCGTTATTTAAATAATAACCAAACCCGCGAAAAAAGAATGGAACTCGCCGGTGCTCAGCTCTGGTCCGGTAGGCCTCTGTTCTCATTGTTCATCATCATCATCATCATCTTCTTCTTCTGATTTGAGATTTCTCAGAGTCGTATTTTTTCTTCTTTCTCTTTCGTTTTAAGTTTCCTGTCTGAAAGTAATGGAAAGCGGCCACTCTTATTGACTTTCTTTTGGTTTTCTCAAGGTATTTTCGAGGCTCAAAAACCATTGCAAAGTCATAATCCGAGAGCTTCAAGTTGCCAGGTTTGAAATATCCCTCTCACTTTTCTATGTGTATCTGTTGCATTTAAGCTTTTCATTTTGCTGCGATTTTGTTATGGCCTGAAGTTGAACCTAGAATGTTATCCTTTGGTTTTCTTTTTCTTAGGATTTTTGGGATTGCATTGTCTGTTATGTTAGTAAGAGGTTAATTAAGAGGTGTTAAAGCAGAAAATGGCGGATAAGAAAGGAATGGAACAACTTGTTTTACGAATTTTGGAAGGTGAAGAAGGAGTTGACACAAGTAAAGATCTCACTAAACCCTCTGTTTCTTCTTTTCCTGATTTTGACCTAAAAGAAACTCGGAGTTTTAGGTGCACAATTCCGCAATCCGTGGTTGGGAGTTCTCCTTCACATGAGATTTCCAGAATGTCTCCCCTTAAACCTCCAAAAATTCCAGGCGAAACGGCGATTCGACGCCCATCATTTGCTCGTTCGTCGTTTTCAAAGCCAAAATCGAGGTTAATAGAGTCTCCTTGTCCTGATAGTGCAAGTTTAGCAGAAGAAAAGGCTAAAGCAAAATCAACATTGTATAGCTCTCCTAAGATGGACTCCCCAGCTAAGATAACCACTGTGACTAGTCCTAAAGAAGCTTTGAAGTCGGCTCCGATAACTCCGAAAACACCATTGATTGGAACTACTGGAAGTGAGGAGGAAGATGATGAAGAAGTTTACAAAACTGCAGAACTGAAAGTGAAAGAAAGATCAGGGAAGAAATTGAAAAGAACAGTTTTAATTGAATGGGTTGCATTTTTGTGCTTAACAGGTTGTTTAATTGCTAGCTTAACAATAGACAAGTTGGTGACTAAAGAGATATGGGGATTAGGACTCTGGAAATGGTGTGTTCTGGTGTTAGTTAGTTTCTGCGGTCGTTTGTTTTCGCAATGGTTTATCAATTGCCTGGTTTTCTTGATTGAAAGAAACTTTCTACTTAAAAGAAAGGTTCTTTATTTTGTCTATGGTCTGAGGAAGAGTGTTATCATTTTTATTTGGCTGGGTTTGGTTCTCCTAGCCTGGGGTCTATTATTTGATCAAAGCAGCAAGAGATCTAAGAAAGGCAATGAGATTCTGAATTACATTACACGAGCTCTCGGTGCTTCTCTCATTGGAGCTGGATTATGGCTGGTGAAAACTTTGATGGTGAAGATACTAGCTGCTTCTTTTCAATGCGCTAGATTCTTCGATCGGATTCAAGAATCAATCTTCCATCAATATATACTACGCATCCTATCAGGGCCTCCAATCATGGAGATGGCGGAGAGTGTCGGGAGAGCAGCGAGCACAGGGCAGTTGAGTTTCAGGCATTTGAAGAAAGAAAGTGATGGTGGGAATGAAGGAAAAGAAGAGGTTATTGATGTAGATAAACTCAAAAAGATGAAGCAAGAAAAAATCTCTGCTTGGACTATGAGAGGGCTAATCAATGTTATAAGGAGTTCAGGGCTGTCCACCATCTCTAATACAATAGAGAATTTCAAAGAGGAAGAGAATGAGCAAAAAGATAAGGAGATTAACAGCGAATGGGAAGCAAGGGCCGCAGCTTACCAGATTTTCAGAAACGTTGCAAAACCGGGTAGCAAGTGAGAATTTTACCTTCTAAAGATCTTGAATATCCCACTTCACTATATTTGGAGAATTTTGTTAACTAATGCTTTTAATCTTGTGCCCATGGTTAGGTATATTGATGAAGACGACCTCTTTCGTTTTATGAGTAAGGAGGAAATTGATAATGTGCTGCCATTGTTTGAAGGAGGAGTTGAGACGGGAAAGATAAAGCGAAAAACCCTGAAGAATTGGCTGGTAAATCTTTAGCATTTTCTTTTGAATACCTAAGTGTATTAAAGAGCGCAATTCTAAGCAAACCTCTTACAGACATGGTACTTAGAAATCTATTTTTGATGTTGCAGGTGAATGTTTACATTGAACGCAAGTCGCTAGCTCACTCATTGAATGACACCAAGACTGCCATAGAGGAACTAAACAAGCTTGCTTCTGCAATTGTACTGATTGTGATTATCATTGAATGGCTACTTTTGATGGGTTTCTTGACCACGCAAGTACTCGTCTTCGTTTCATCACAGATTCTGTTGGTGGTTTTCATGTTCGGTAACACTGCCAGAACTGTATTTGAAGCCATCATATTCGTATTCGTGATGCATCCATTCGATGTGGGGGATCGTTGTGTCGTAGATGGTGTGCAGGTAACTTTCTCAACTCAGAATGTTTTTGGATTCTATTGAAGCGCAACCTCACCTGGTTTAATTCTAACTTGCAGATGGTTGTTGAAGAAATGAACATTTTAACCACAATCTTCTTGAGATATGACAATGAGAAGATCTTCTATCCAAATTCTGTGCTAGCCACCAAACCCATCAGTAACTACTACAGGAGCCCTGAAATGAGTGATTCGATCGAATTTTCCGTCGACTTTTCCACTTCAATCGAAAGCATTGGAGCTCTAAAAGCAAGAATAAAAACGTAAGTTCCATTCAGTTTCTCTATGCTTGTTTTCTTTATCATTTCAAAGCATCCATTTGCTTGACATATCATTTCAAATGTATTACTCAGATACTTAGAAAGCAAACCCCAGTTCTGGCGACCGAACCATAGTGTCATCGTGAAGGAGATCGAGAATATCAACAAGATGAAACTAGCTCTGTGTGTCAATCACACCATAAACTTTCAAAACTATGGCGACAAGAGCAGTCGCAGATCGGATTTAGTCTTGGAGCTGAAGAAAATTTTCGAAGATCTCGGTATCAAGTATCATCTTTTACCTCAAGAAGTTCAGCTCAACTATGTGGGTTCAGCAGCTTCTGTGATTCCATCATCTCAAAGATGAAGATGAAGGTCATTTCTTCAGTTGCTCATTTTCTTACCAAAGCTCTCAAAATTACAAAAACAATGGCTAACTCATCTCCTTTTTGGCTTCAATGGCTTTGAATCTTTGATGGGAAGGGAACAAATTTTGAGTTGTACCAGTAAGGGAAAAAGAATTGTAAAATATTGATTAGTTGTTCTCAACAAATTTTGAATTTTATTTATTGACAATTTATGAGAATTGACTATTGAAATTTAACAACAACAGTGTTGACTTTTTGTTTCTTTTTTTTTTTTTTTTTTTTTTTTTTTTTTTTTTTTTTTTTTTTTTTTTTTTTTTTTTAAAAAAAAAAAAAAAAAAATTGTTTTGCAATGGCGTTAGTGACAATAAGTTTAAAAAATGTTTTTTTTTTAATCTTTAATTGATGTTCAATGTAGAGTCTGAACCGTTCATACTGATCTGGCTATGTCGTGAACTATGCCAATGTTGATTGATTCTTTTTTAAAATTCAAAAATTTGTTACACATATTTAAAGTTAGACATAAAATTTGAATTCATATATAGTAAATTAATTCATTTTATAAATTTTGAATATGTTGGTGATTTATTATATAAATAGATTTTTTCAAAGACAAATAAACATAAACTTTAAAGTTCCACGACCAAATTAAAAAAAATATCAAATTACAAGTTTAATCTCTAAACTTGGTCTATTTGACTCTAAATTTTTAATTTTATGTCTAATGACTTCCTAAATTAAAAATTTTATCTAATAGATTCTTAAACTTACAATTTTGCATTTAATAGGATCTTAATATATTTAATTTTTTCTTAAATTAAAGAATATATTTAATTTTTCCAACATAAAATTACATGATAATTGTTCTATTAAATAAATATAAATTGAGGTTTGTCAACCTTAAAATCTAAATTTTATTCGCTAGATACGAGAATTTGAGAGAAGAATAAAAGAGAGGAAATTTTGTCAAAATAGGTGAAAGACCTAATAACATACAAAAATTGAAAATCTTGGACATCCATTAGACAAATTTCTTCCAAAAAAAAATTATTGGATACAAAATTAAAAGCGCAAGAATCTCTTAAACACTTTTTAAAATTTAGACACCTATTAATCCTATTAGATAATTGATTAAATTGTTAATTCAATCCATAAAGTTTATAATTAGAAAATATTTTTTTATAATTAGCTAATAAATTCCATAGTGTGATGAGGAAAATTAAGATAATCATTATATTTTTAGTAATATTTGTTTAGTTGTTAATTTAGATTAATTAATGTTAATTAGAATTATTTAGTTAATTGTCTTATTTTTTTGTAATGCTATAAATAGTCAATTTGAGTATTCTCTCGTCTCTTTATGGATGAACTTTTCTTGTTCAACCATGGATTTGACCTCTAATATACTAATTATCTTAATTCTCTTTATCATAACTTCTATAGTAGAGACTATTTATAAAGATTTTATCAAAATATAGAAACTAAATTCTAATTTCTAAAATGATAAAAGAATGATAAAAGATTAAATTCAAACTTTCTACGAGTAGATGGAGAGAATAAGGAGACTAACCTGAAGAATATGGAGGCCCAAAGTAAGGCCCAAAAGTGTGAGAACCTACAAGAGGATTTGAAAGGAGATGATGATTGGACCAATAAGATAACGTTATCCACCAATAAGGCATTGAGAATTTGCCACGTCAGACAAAGATGAAGATTTCCACCTCACCAAAAATCCCCAAATTTCCTCTTCTATTTCATTGGCCCACTCCCATCTTCCCCATAATTTTCCAAAAATTCCCCAAATTCACAGCACCAGCAGCTTCCGCTTCCAAATTCATCGTCAATGGCTTCCACTTCTGCACTTTCAATGGCCTTGCCATTAACCTACGCCACTCATAAGCCACTCTCCAACGACGCTTTCTTCAATCCGTTGCCTTCTTTTAAGTCTCGCAAGGCCATCGCTGCCGCTCCCAAATCCAACGGAAGGATCGTCGCCGTCCGATCTTCGTTGAAGGAGAAGGCTGTTGCTGGAATTACGGCCGCTGCTTTGACGGCGTCGATGGTGATTCCGGAGGTTGCAGAGGCCGCCGGACCAGGAGTGTCGCCGTCGCTGAAGAACTTCTTGCTGAGTATTGCGGCCGGTGGAGCTGTGGTGGTGGCGATATTGGGAGCGGTCATCGGCGTCGCGAACTTCGATCCGGTGAAGCGAAGCTGAGTGGAATTGTGAAGTTAAAAAAAAAAAAAAAGTAAATTCTAAATTGTATTTTTGTTTAACTGTCATCCAATCGTTTTTTTTTTTTTTTTTAATTTGTTGCAAGCTGCTGTCTGTGGTAATGTATGGATTTTAGTTGTAACTTTGTTTCATTCAACTCTAATTTTCTTCAATTCTTCTTAGATTTCAAATGAATTTCGATATTTCTTACTGTTCCAGCAAAATTCGGATTTCACAGCATTTACAAGTACATTACTAATTCAACTTTGTCATATTCTAATTTTTTCACATATCATGAAATTAAATTTCTAATCACGTGATTTAAAATTATTTTTTGAATCCAAATGGAAGGTCAATTTATGAGTTTTCTTTTGCTTTTTTGATTTGATAAAGCAAAAATGAAACGTGACCCATCTTTTAAAATAATAAGATTTGCTTAAAATCATGAAATCGATTCCAAATTTGGTCTTGAATGATGAATCAAGGAGAAATCAAAACGTGTTCCTAATAAAGCATAGTGCAGAATCAATAGAGACGTTATTTCTTGATGTGTTAGTTTTAAGCTTTATATCATTTGAAGTATGTTAAATTTAGTGATTCTTTTTTCATACCCGGGTATTACTGTTATACATTCCAGTATTCATTTCTCTGAACAATTTTCATTTGTTTTTAATGCCAATGAGATTCAAATGATAAACTTACAACTGTTACTTACAGTATGATACATTTTTGACATATTAAAAAAAATTATGTAATTAAACTTATAAAAACCTCTTCCACAGTTCTTACTTTTGTTCACAAAAATCAAGTCAAATTTTAAAAACTAATTTTTACTTTTAGAATTAAGCTGCTAAATTAAACTTAATTTTCAAAGAAAAACCATAAATAAATGCCCCATTTGGTTTTTAAAAAATTTAACCTACAAATATGGCTAGATTTCTTGCTTTGTTTCTTTCTCTCTCATTTTTTCTAAATCAGACCAATATTTGAAAACTAGAAAAAAATGCTTAAATCATGATCTTTATACTTTTAACTTTTATTCAATTTTTATATTTTCAAAATATTCATTTTGGTTCAAATTCTATCAACTTTGATTCATTATAGTCCCTAAACTTTCATAATGTTCATTTTGATCCTTGCATTTTTTTACTTTGATTAATTTTAATCCTTAAACTTTCACAAGTAAAAAATGAGAATGATGGAACCAAAATGATCACTTCTACAAGACCAAAATAAACATTTTAAAAGTTGACCATAAAATAACAAGAATTAAAAGTACCAAAGGTCCAAAATAGTATTTAAAACTTTAAAAGTCCATTTTAATTTGACTGAGAATTCTACTTTTAATACTTAAGATACAAGCCATCATTAAAAATAAAATAAAATAAAAAATAAATAAATTTAATTTTTAAAAATGAAAAACAAGAAATTAGATGATTAGCAATGGAGACTAAAATGATTATCAAATGAGACTTAAAGACCTAAAAATTGAAATAACCTGCATCTGAATTTTGAGCTTCAATTTTACAATTTCGTCTTTAATATTTCTTTAAAAAAAATATCAAATTGACCCATTAAACACACAATTAAAAATTCATAATCCTATAAATTACAAAATCAAAGATTACTCTAAAAATACTTGAAGGATGTAATAAACACAATTATCGAAAGTTTGGGAACTTAGGCACTTTTTCAAAATGTAAAATCAAATAAACAAAAACTTAAAAGATCCAAAACCAACTTATAATTTAATTAAAAAAATCAACTTAAGAGGTGAGGCATTGTAGACATAGAATTCAAATGTAAATTAAAAGTTGTTTGATGATTTAAAAAAAGAAAAAAAGAAAAGAATTAATGAGCCAAGAACACAAGTTCAGAAGACAAGCAACTAAAATGACTAAATTATTTTAGACAGCTACTAGTGAGAAAGAATAGGGGCTTACAAACATTTCCACTTTATCATCAATCTACAATCTCAGAACAACATGTACAAGGAGATAGATGGTCAAACACACTGAAAGATATTTTCTTCTTACAAGAAATCAAACTCCTTATTGAATCAAGTAGTGTTCAGAAAATACAAACTCCAACCAAAAAAACAAAAAATACATTTGAGTCAAATCCATAATAGACCCCAGCGGGGATCGCAGCACAGAATTGAAATCGATAGAAAAAGTCTTAGAACTCAAAGACACAATTGTACAACCTATAGGATAAATCCTATAAAGTCGTTATAGAAAGAAGAAACAAGTCAACAACACACAAGTAATTACAGCTTACCAACTTCCATCACTAGCCACCACTTATTCAACATAATGTGCTCCACCCTCCTCCAACTATTCAACCTAAACACTACAGGCATCATAATTTTGGGTTTTGCAGGGAAAAAAATTGCATCCTTAGCTAAAAACATGAATGTTAGAAGAAGGCATACATTTATGACATACCCCCCACAGATAATAAAAAAGATCAGATGAAGGGAATGTAAATAACAAGACTTGGTAAGAACATCAAGTGTGGAGACCTGGGCAATTGAAGAAATATGTTTGTGATAACTTCTACTAGAAAGAGGAAAGTGATTTCCAACCTTTCAAAATGTAGAGGATTCGCAGTTGATGTTGTCATCTTCCGACACAAAATTGGTATACAAATAACCTATTTGCTTTATGGATGACTGAAATATATAGTCAATAATATGATAGATCACTCATTTGGAAGGGGAAAAAAATTCAAGTAACCATAATCAAAATTTCAAACAGAGACATTTGAAGTGTGTTCGTGACAACCTCTACTTGAAGAAATGGAAGGGATTTCCAGTTCTTCAAAATGAATAGAGGATGCACAATTCATATTGTCATCTTCCGACACAAATTTGGTATAGAAGTATCCTATTTGCTTTATAGATGACAGAAAAACATTGCCTCATCATTGAAAAAGAAAATAATCTATCTAATCTAATATGAGAAGTTGAGAACATAAGCATGTTTGTTTTCACCTGTAAACTAGACCTTGTAAAAAGTCAGCCAAGAATGAAGAGATTTGTATCCTCCTTGGGTTACGCAGTGAAAGCAAAACAGTTCCACAGAGAATAATGGTACGGAGGAACTCAATTTCGTCATCCTCAGACAGGGTTGATATAAGATAACCAACCTGCTGTAAAGATGACAATATTGAAACAAAAATGAATCAGTATAACTAACAATCCTTCTGTCCTACTCCATTTTAATCTCAACCACAAGAACAGAACAGTGATTGAAGAAAAATATATCACAGAATATTCAATCCATGAAAAAAGTCGCATAAATTTAATATAACGGATTGCAAGCACTACCATTAACCAGACTTAACCACTACTCTATCAAACATAGCACACATAAACTAATTTACCTAATCAACTCTAATGAGATGAAGTCTTTCAGACCTTCATAGTGATAAATAACAATATGATCATGTGCAAACAAACCACGCAAAATCAATAAAACCTCTCCCTCGTAATCAAATTGCTACGCTGCTTACTCTTCTTTTACCTTCTAAAACAGGATGAAATCAAAATAGCCTTCAGCCATTGGGGAAGAAACAACAGAAAAGAACTCAAAAATCATAAAAACAATCTCCATAGAAACTGTATTAGACGAATTAGGTATCCCAGAGCAAATCAAACACGAACGTTACCGTTTTAAAGATCATCAAGATAGCTCAAAATCATTAAATTAAGTAATTAAAAAAAATCTGTGAATAAAGATTGAGATGCTTAGAAAGAGAGAGAAAAGAACAGTAAATAAGAACTGAGTGTCGCCGTTGTTTCGCGAGATTTGAGAGCATCGTCTTCCTGACGTTGGAGGAGGAAGGTTCTGGAATGTTCGAAACCCTAAGGGTTCTTGGCGAAAGTTGGGATCTTATAGGAATCACAAAACAACGTATGAGATCATTTTTAGGGTTTTCTTTTTTTTTTTTTTCCATTATTATTGTTGTTAGAAAAATACCCAATTCAAAATTTCAAATCTAAATAATTTAGGTCACGATCGTTATCCAGTTAGTTTTTTTGTTTTTTTTTTGTTTTTAAAAAAATAAATTTATTTTCTCTCTTTGCATCTTTCTTAGTTGAATTTTTAATCATATTTTAAAAAAAAAAAAAATATATATATTTATTTTTTTATTTTCAAAATTTGTTATTTTTTAAATTATGGGTAAAAAAAATAACAAAGGAATGATTTGGAAGTAAAAGTAATGTCTATGAATTTTATTTTCAAATCTAAAAAAAAAATAATAATAATTAATAAACGGACATATTCTAAAAGTTGGTTGAAAAAAATAGCTTTAAATTTGAATGGGGTGGCTTTAAAAAAAAAACAATATTTTTTAGAGTGTTTTATTAATTTATTTATTAAGATGTTTAAGAAAAAACACTTTGATTATCTGAAATAATATCGCCAAGCTATAGCAAATATATTTGATGACAATAATTCAATGAAAAGTCATGGTTGTATGTCATATTTAAAAAAAAAAAAAAAAATAATGTGTTTGATAGCATGTTTAGATATATGAACATGAGTTTAAAAAGTTGTTGAAAATGAGGTTTTTTCCTTTTTTTTTTTTTTAATATATAAATAGATGTGGTAAAAAAACGTCATTTCTTTTCGGCCATTTGGTCAACAATATACTTATCAAATTAAACTCGAACCACGATTGATAATTTGGTTAATAATCCAAATGAGACTAAAATTGTATATTGAATTGGATCAAGTAAATTAAGACTTCATTTGGTAACTATTTTGTTTTTAAAAATTTAGCCTATATTGTCCACATTTCTTACCATGATTTACATATTTCTTAAATACAATGGTTCAATTTCAAATTCAAAAAACAAAAACAATTTTTTGAAAGCTACTTTTTTTTAGTTCTAAAAAAATTGACTTTGTTTTATAAACTATTGGTGAAAAGTAGATAATAAATGAAGAAATTTGAAAATAGAAATAGTGTTGATAAGTTTAATTTAAAAAATAAAATAGATATCAAATGAGATCTAAATTATCTAAATTTGAGGTCTGATCCAATTCAAGTGAACGGAAAAAAGTTGGGCCAAAGAAAAGAAAGGTTGGACTTGCCCTACTTTGACCATAGTCCAAGTCCAATATTTTAGCCCACAGGCAATCAGGCCCAAGCTCACTAAGGCTCTTGAAAACTCTATAAACAAAGACTCGAGTAATTGGAGAATATAGCAAACTTTCAGGTTTTTCTTACATATTTGAAAAATTCGAAAATTTGATAATAATTTTAGCAAATTGGTCGGAAATCACGTGATGGGCCTTTTTCATATTCTGGTTGCTCTTTATGAGTTTTGTACATCAACTAATGATAGTGTAATAGTTGAGATTTCACATTTTCATTGTCGGTTATTTTAAATATATCTTAGAATATTTGGTTAGTTATTTAAAAATATTTTAATCAATATATGAAATATACCACGATATATAAATTTTATATTGGGTTATTGTTCGACATAAATCATAGTATATATCATAAATTTCATTTACATCATATTTTATATATATATACCATTTAAGTAGTTAAAAATCCCAACAACCAAAATTTATATACATCATAATACATGAAGTCTAAACAAGGAAAAACTCAAAAACTCTCATTTATAAAAAATAAACAATTACATATAACCTAGTATATATTAAAATTACTACAAAAGCTACAAAGAAAGAGAGAGAGCAAAAAAAAAAAAAGGTACATATATCACCATCTATTAAAAAAAAGGAAAAGAGCTCCTATGTTTACGGGAGCAAGAACCCCATCTTCATATATTTTTCTTCTTTGTGAAACCCTACCACGGTCGCTATCACAAATGAAACCATGAAGAGAAGGAACCCGATTAAGAAGAGGAGCAATTCGAAAAATGAGCCTCGAAGGAACTCGATTCAATCGTTCGTTGTCCGTCGTCAGTCGCCAGCTCAAAGTCTACCATTCGTCTGCTCCAAGTCCTCCGTCTAGTGGGGTCGGCGATGCAATCGCCATTCTCTGCTTCGAATCGTCCATCCAGAGTCATCTGTCTAGTGTGGTCGCTGGTGGGATGCTATGAAGATGGAGAGAACGAGAGATGGAGAGAGGAGGGATAGAGAGAAAATGGGTGGGAGGTTTGAAAAAAAATGATTAAAATAAATCTTACACGTGAATCCAGGGAATTTTTTAGTTTTCTTTTTTAGAATATGTATAATTAATCATAGATCGAAGATAAAAAAGATAATTAGATACTAATTTTTATATAATTAAAAAGTCATCTCGACATTTTTGAAAATAACAGGAAAGTCGGACAAAAATAAAATATAAGACTTTTAGTAAAGAGACTCGCGTTGTTATCCTTGTTTTTGTCCACAAGTATTCCAAACCAAACACACCGTTTCTCACGTGGGGTTTAAGAAATAAGAATGACGAAGAGGTTCTGAAATTGAGTTGGAAGATGGAATCTCGTGCGGTGGATCCAAACTCATTCTGTACCGTAACTACGATATGTACAACCACACACAATTATTCCTTAATCATAATCCTCAGCCACAGGATATAAAAACCTATTATATCTCCGTTCTTGAATACCATTTCAAGGAAGTTTTGCAATTTTAATTTCACTCAAATGATTATTTTTATTATTATTATTTTGGGTAAATTTCCATTTATAACCCTAAATTTTAGGATTGCATTAATTTTAAACCCTAAAGTTGCTTATCAATTTAATCCATGAACTTTGTGTGAATTTACACTAAAAATATCACATAAAATATTTAGGTCCCGTTTGATAATCATTTGGATTTTTTTTTTTTAAAAAAATTAAGTCGTACTTCCACTTCCATAAACAAGCAAATTTTGAAAACTAAATAAATAACTTTATTTTTTTTATTTGAAATTTGGCTAAGAATTCAATCATTTTACTTAAGAAATGTGCAAATTATGATAAGAAATGAAAAGTAAATAAGCTTAATTTTCAAAAACCAAAAAGTAAAAAACGAAATAGTTACAAGCAAGACCTTAATTTTTTTCAATTACTCTTATAAATTGTTATAAGTGAATTGATTTAGAACCTTTATTGGGATTATATTTCAAATTCCTCAGTGCATAAATTCTTATAGGTGTGTAAACTTCTACAAATGTCGATTCAACAAATTTGACGATTATAACTTGAATAGACAACTTCAAATAAATCTTAATTAAGAGTCTAAATTGATTCGTCTATGTAAGTTTAAAGGTTTAATTGATAAAATTATAAGTCTCACACAATGTTTATCCAAATAAAACATAATGTAAGGTTTAAATGATACAATTATGAAACTTCAGAGTTAAAATTTAATTATTAGTTGAAGATTTAAATTGATACAATCTTTAAAGTTCAAAATTTAAATTGATACAATTATTAACTTAATTAATACAACTCCAAGTTTAAGATTGTAAATTGATATTTGCTCATAAAATATTAGGAAAAAAATGCATTTTTTTATTCAAAAGAGAGAAAAAATAGGTATAACTTGATGTGGTAAGACCAGCGTTCAACTACTATGTTGTGTCACGTTTATTAAATGGTTAAATCAATGTAGTTTGGGTTTGATTTTTAAAAGTTTCTATTTTTTTTTTCATTACAATAGCAATTGGGGGCGATTTGAGCTTCATACCTTCATCTGATCGTACATACGATAAGTCAATTGAGTTAGGACTCGTTTTGACTTTAAAATTTGAATATGGTACTATATAATTTAGGCTAAATTTCAAGGGGAAATTTGGTTCATATAGTTTGATCCTATTTTTGTTGTAAGACCTTACCAAATAAAAATCAGAAATGAAAGTAATAAGTTCTACCCAAACTTTGTGTGTCAACTAAAACCATAAATTAATGATGGTACGAATTAAAATTGTAAGCTTTAGTTAATTAATTAAGATTCCATTTATCAAAATTTTGTTTTAATATCTTTAATACATATTTTTCACCAAGTATAAAAGTTTGTTTAAATTTAGGGATTTTGGAGAGAAATGGTAGAACAAAAATGGATAATAGCGGCTTTATAATTAATATGAGTGGCTTTTCACGTTTGTTCCTTTATTTATTTTTTCCAACGTATGTAGAAAGAATTGCACGATAACCTTTATTGTTAATTTTTATTAAACAAGACTTTTCTTTACTTTTGGTCGGATTTCAAAGGAATATTTAGATGATTGGAACATTATATTCTTAATCGAATCGAGTAAAAATAATTATAAATAATTAATCGAGAGTTTTAGGATTTAAATTGTCACAATTATTAGCTTTGAATTTTAGTTATACAATCCAGAATATTTATTATTTGTAAAATTTACCTAAATATGCGATGAAATTAGAAAAATCATATGACAGATTGAAAATTACATATGTATTGAATTGACATGAAACCCAACTCATAAAAACCATATTGACAAGAATAATTGTTTTAAATGATAAAACTATTGAAAATATTTTCAAATATAGTAAAATGTCGATGTTTATTTATTTTTTAAATTTAAATTTTTAATTAGTTATATAATTATTTAGGTGGTTTTTACAAAATTTCCCAACGTTTTTAATACACTACACAACAAAAAAGAAGACAAACATTCATAGGGAAATAATTGAGACCTTTTGAAGCTTAGGAATTAATATCTTGAATGTATGGTCAAGCTTTTATTTATAAGTTGTTGGGAAAATACAAGGAATAAAAAGAAAAATGAATAATTAAACAAAAGTAGACTTGAAATAATATTGGACCTACGAATACAGTCTATAAAAATGGCTAAATATCCCAATTATTCAATATAATAATTAATTCATAGTTGTTTCTAATAATATCTCGATATTTTATAATTAACCGTCGTCAAAGTGAACATATAGGATGGAGTATTTAAATCACATATATTTTGATCGCTAATACATAATAAATATTCATTGAATTAAATTCGCCTAGACAATAAAGAAACACTCTTCTTTTTTTTTTTTTTTTTACCAACAAATCTAATTTAATTTTAAAATTTTAATTTTAGTAAATTGAAACTTGAACTTAAACGAGTGAGGAAAGAAACACAATAAAAGAAACTTTAGAGGAATAAATTGGACTTTATGTAAAAGTTTTATGAAATTATGGCAACAAAATATCGTAGAGCCAAATAGTTATATTAGAGATTAGTCATATGTGTGTAAATCAGACCATCACAATAATTATCTTTCAAATTTTTAGATCCCGTTTGGTAATCATTTAGTTTTTAGTTTTTCTTATTTTTTAAATTAAGTCTATAGACATTATTTCCACCTCCAAATTTCTTTTGTTGTTATCTACTTTTTACCAATGGTTTTAAAAACAAAGTAAAATTTTGAAAAGAAAACAAAAAAAAAAACTTATAAAAACTTATTTTTATTTTTGAAATTATGCTAAGAATTCAACCATTATACTTAAAAAAATATGTAAATCATTATAAAAAATGAGAAGAATATAGGTTTAATTAAAAAAAAAAAACAAAATGACTACCAAATGAGACCTAAATAAAATGATGAAACCCTATAAAAAAAAAAAGAAAAATATTAATTTCAAATTGTCCCATCATATTAATTTGGACCACAAACTTATATAAGTGTTGCAATTTTAACTACCAACTCAATTTATGCTACTTCACCTACTAATACGAACAAAAAAAAATTGTAAATAAATTTGAGCTACACAAATTAACTATCGAATAACATTCCAAAAATCCATAAATTACAACAAAAAATTAGCTCTAACGTTATTTTTCTCTTTTAAAAAATGTATCGACTCATATGTTTACATGTTTTATAATTCATTAAACGTATAAAAAGCAAACTTTTTTTAACAATATTTGAAGAAAAATTTATTAAATGATTAAAATTACAACATTTAAAATATATATATATATATATATATATATATTGAAGTTTAGATTTGCAACATTTATATAATTTAGAATAAAAAAAGATGAAATAAAAAATTTAGAATCTAAATCAATACAACCTTACGAATTGGAGCAAAAAATAATAAATTCCAAAAATAGTAAAACAGACATTGAATAAAGTTATGTCGAAGGGGTTCCATTTACAAGGACGTTGGACCTAACTTCCAATTCAACAATATCTATAGTCTATATCACTATTAGTAATAATTTAATATTGTATTAAAATTTGAAAAAAGAAAAAAAAAGTAATAATTTATTTTATTTTATTATTATTTATTTTGGGTTCATTTGAAAGGCACGTGGTTGGATTATTATTGTTATTATTATTAAATTCCAACAACCATAGTAGAACTCAAATAATTATGCTTCTAACACTTCATAATTTCATATTACTCCTTTTCAAAACCCAACAAATTTTCTCTCTTTCCCAACCACTTTCATGGAATATTTTTGTTAATTATTTTTTCTTACCATTCTATCTTAAAAGGAAACTTCAATAATTATGGAATCCCTTTGAAATATTTTCCATTAGGGTACAAGTTGAAATGGCAAAACTATTGATTGAATTGAGGTAGTTCCATTTGTTTGTTCGTTCAAAGTATTGAACTGAAGAAGAATATTCAAATACATATTTTTATCTTTGTACATCTCACCAAGTTGTCCAATCATAATTTTGTCATACTCAAAACAGAATGGTAAATATTACCAATTATGATTGGTCCAATTAAGTTTGTTTTCTCGTGGAGTTCATGACTCATTTTGTCAAATCTCAAGTAAGGTGAGTTCTCGAGAAGCTCAATCACAATTGTCTTAGGACACTTGTAACAAAAAAAAAAAATAAAAATGGAAGGGATTAAAACCCTAATTCCCCAGTCAAATACATAAAGTTACATAGATCTTATGTTTGAGCTTAGCTCAATAAATAACACCAATTATATTTTTCAAAAGTTGATGGTTCGATCCTGTACTTCTACCATTGTAAAAGAAGCTTATTGATGTTAAAAAATTGAAAAGCATCCAAACTCCTCGAGTGTGTTTTTTTGGCATAAACTAAAGTACATCTAATATCATAGTCAAAAAGTATATTTAGGTCTCTCAACTACACAACTAATAAGGATCATGAGAATAACATATACACTCAATAATTTCTTTGAAATGATAAAAACAAGTTTGTATAAAATGGGTCCACTAGAAAAGAAAGGAAAAGTTCAATGCAAAAGATAAGAAGGAAAAGAGAAGGTTGAGGAATCAAATCATCATCAAACAAGACTTATTGGACATAACTAGAATTTTTATATATTATTATTATTATTATTTTTTGAAGAATATACCTTTTCTAAGTTGAGATAAAAAAGAGGAGTGGGGAATTTGAGTTCATTCCTAACCCACAAAACATACCCTTGTTTTGGTACTTTGTCTTCTAGTTGAGAATGGCTGTTTCACATCTCTCTATCTCTTTAAAGCTTTTATGTTTTGTTTGAACTCCCTAAAGAATACTATAACTTGCAAAGCAGAACCCAACCAAGAAACAGTAACTGATCACATAGAATGGAATGCAAGACTTCCATATCTAAATCAAAACAAAACAAAATCCAAAAAAAAAAAAAAAAGGAAAAAGAAAAAGAGTCAAAAAGCCAATCATCCTTTATCTGAGATTCTGTTTGGTTGGTGTGTGATAGAGAACCAAACAGAAACCAGCTAAAAGCTGTTGGTTTTATCTTAATTTTCTTTTTCAATTCCCACAGCTCTTCTGTAATAAGCTCAATCATGGACAGTAAAAACCATTTTTACAGTAAACTTTCTGAGCAGAAAGCAACAGAAGAGATTTGAGTTCATAGCTTTCATAAAAGAAGACCCAAAACAGTAACCTATAAGCTGAACTGTGGCTATGGCTATGGCTGTGGAAGGGAAATTTTGGGAAGAAAACTAAAATCCAGATGAGATTTTGGCCCAAAATTTGTTGAAGAGAGAAATTTTGTAAAAGAAGCATCTTAAAGCTTCATTAGTAATCCTAATCCATGCTTATATCTTGTTTGAGAATGATTCTAAAATAGTTAAAATCACTTTTGTCATTTTTAAAATCACTATAAAACATGGTTTTAATGATTATGATATGGAAATCACACCCAAGCATGCACCAAATGTTCGAGTGAAAAAAAGTTTCAAAAAGTTAAACACTCGAAATTATTATGTTCTCATCAAACACCTCTAAAAAAATAAAATATTAAAGAGTTATCAAACCAACCCTAAGAATCTTTAAAGTACAGAGCATAAAAGTTGGAACCAAGACCAGAAATCAGATGAGAATTTGATGCTTAATTTTCTCAAGTAGATCCACAGTTAGGCAGAAAAGCAATTAAATACAGAATCAGGACAATTATTTTCTCTAAGCAATGCAGGAGAGGGATGATGATGATGATGATGAAGAAGAAGAACTAAGTAAAACTAGATAGTTAAATCATACAAGAAAGTTACAGAGAATCTATTTGATTATACTAGCCTTTTGTTTTGACAGAGATGAGAAATATGTTTGTTCCTCCTCTCCCACCACGCCAAAGAATGGAGAAGATGATTTTTTTGTGGATTAAGCAGCTCTGTTTCTCTTCTGACCTGCTTTTCCATCTGATTTCAAAGCTCCACTTGAATCACCTTCTGAAGAAACTTCCATGGATCTGGTGAAGGAACATGAAAGATCAGCATATAAGTCAACAACCCTCCTGATATTGTTGTTTAATTCTCTGATCAGACCCACATTTCTGTTAAGATTATCAGGGATTTTTGACTCATGATTCTGATTTATCTCACTGATGAGCAGCTTGTTTTGATCCAATATGTTTTGGACTTGAACAAAATTCTTCTGAAATGTCTGTAAAATCTTGCTATCAATCTGTGGACTACTCCCAAGCCCTGAAAATGTATCACCCTCCATGCTTTTACAGATCAGAATTCTAAAATCAGAACCTTCTCTGCATCAGAACAAAGAAGAACAAGAGGAAAAAGAAGAAGAATACCATGAGAAAGAGATAATGACAGTTCTTTGTAATTCATGAATTTCTGTTTTAACTGAGAAACCCATAAATATGAAGAAACATTTGGTACTTTGTTAAGATATTTGCTTTTCTTTTTTTCCTTTTTCCTGTTAATTTGAAATTTAAGCACATGAGACAAGAACTGTAGAAAGGAATCATGACAACCACGGTCCAGTTTTGAAACAGAGGAATCAGATAACAAAGATGGAGGGTTTTAATTATATGGTTTTTTTTAATTGATTTATGATGAGATTGGGAAAAAGCAGAAGCATTTCCATAAAAGGGAACCTTTTTTAATGTGCTCAGAAAAAACCCGACTAAGGCTCAGAGTTCTAAACAACAGATATCCCGAAGACCCAAAAAAACCAGTCAATGATGCAGAAATATGAGCCCATGAGGAGAGCACCTCAATAGAGACGGCATTATTGATCCTCTAAACTACATATTCAACTATAAACTCATCAACATATTAAAATAATAAAATCCCAATTGACATACAATACAACAAACATCTTGAGTAATTGGGAAGAATTCCCAAACCCATATCATAAAAACCAGAACAAACTCCAATTTCAACCAATACAATCACAAATTCCTCTCCAAAGAAGTGCAAACCAAAAACCCATTTGAACAAAATCCACAACCCAGATGCCAAAAACTTCAAAATAAAACACTAATTCCAAAAATCTCACCAAATCAGTCCTTTACGACAACAACAGGCAGATGAAATCAAAATCAATGTCTCAGAGAACGCATCAACAGACTGAAAAAAGGAAACTCCCAAGTCTAAAACTATAAAACATTATAAACAAAGAAGGAACTGAAATAGATTGATTATGATTTGTGATTCCTTTTGTAATCGTACACGAAGCAGTTAGCTAAAAGAGAGAATCAGAGAGATAAAAATAGGGAGATTGTAATAGTCAGTACCTTGAAAATCTGGAACATTATATTCGGAGAGAAGAAGACACACGGATTGAAATGAGAAGACCTCAACAAAAGAAGAGGTTCCAAAGGACGAGGAGAAGTATAAAGAAGAAAGAAAAAAGGGGGAAAACAAAATAAAAAAAATACCCAGAAATCCAAAAAAAAAAAAAAGAAAAAAAAAAAAGGATCGCCGCTTCAATCGAATCTCCCGAACAGGCCCCTACCCTCTGAATCCTTGAGAATTACAACAGAGAGAGGTTTTAGAGAGAGAAACTGAAAGAGGGAAAGTGAGAGAAATGGAAAGGAGGAGGAATATATAGGATTTGACAGTCACGCTCTACCTCTAACCCCTTTATATCAATTTTTTTTTTAAAAAAAAAAACTTTATTTCTATATTATTAATAATGTAGATCCATCTGTTGAGAAATTATTGATAGTTTGTAGCGGCAATTTTACCCCGTTGGATGTAGAAATGAGACAAAAAAAAATAGCTCGACATATTGTGGCAGGTTCAATGAATAATTTTTTAAAAAAATTCATAAGCTATTAGAGGGAACGGACATGTTAACATAAGCATAATTTAACTGACATTAGTTTTTGTTACTAATCTCGAGGTTAGAGGTCTGATCCTCCTACATTTGTATTGTAAAAGAATGGACGGATAAACACATAGTTGAACCTAGGAGAAAAATTGTAAAAGTAACTTAAATCAGAAAATTTTCCTAAAATTTCTCTTCTCAAATTTAACATCTGTAATGGATTTACTAGGGAATATACCATTTTTTTTTTAATCTACATCTACATTTATAAAGTTGTCATTAAAAATTTTCCCCTCTTTCTGCTAATAGGTATTGTGAGCATATTTATTGAGTAATTTTGAAATCATTGAAGTATTTGTGTCTGAATATTTTATGGTATTTTTGAAATTGTCAAAATGACTTCTATACATATGTTCAAAGTTACTTTTAAACATGTCTTTAATCATACAAAATCAATTTAATGTTTAATTTTATATTTAAATCTTAATTTTCATACCATAAAAATTGATTTCGAAGGATTAAAAATCTATTGAACAATAATGTTGAACAAATAGATAGAAGTGATTTTGACTATTTTAAAACCACTTTTTAGTTTAAACATACTTATATTATATAAAGGATAATTTTTTAAAATAATAAAATTATTGAAAATATTTTCAAATATAACAAAATTCACTGTCTATCAGTGATATGAAGTAATAAGTATCTATCAATGTTTATCACTAATATCGATAGACAAGGGACATTTTAGTGTATTTGTAAAAAAGTTGATTCATTTATTTATATTTGAAAATAGTCCTATTATAAATTATAATGACTTTAATCATTTTTAATAATATAAAATTAAATTTAAAAGTATAGCTCAAACAATAAATTAATTTTAGAGGATGAAATGTAAGCTTGGGAGTATTTTTGAATAGGATAAAAACAAAATATAATAATATCTCCAAAAAGAAAGAAAAAAAGGTTAGATATTGGAATAAATGGCAAAAATAAATAAAGAAAGAAAGAAATATAAATACTGAACTCAAAAGGAAAGGAAAAGAAAAATCTATCCACCTGTATTATTTTAATTTGTTTATTTTTGCAGTTTTGATTCTGAGGGGAGGAGGAGGGGTACAATCCGGTGTGTTTCGCTCAGATGCAAATCTGGGATTGTTCTGGGTGTGTCCACGTGGAATTTAATGTGGACAGTGGTATAAAATTAAAATAAAAGTCTCTGACCTAGCAGAGCTGTGGGGCCCACCGTAAAAAGAGTTTCGAAAGCACTTTAATAATAATTTAAAAACAAATGCTCCCATGTAATTTTCTTGGAATTTGTATTCTGATTTTCTCTGTATATATTCGTGTATTGATTTTAAATAATTTTGATGAATTTAATTGGATGGGAGAGGAAGTATTTCTCGAATTAATTATTCGATGGGACGTATCGAATTATTATTTCCTTTATTTATTTTTTATTATTTAATATAATTTTATATTTTTAAATATCACTTAAATAATATGAAATTTATAATTTACATTTTTTAACTTTTATAAGCTAATTAACTTAAGCATTTTGTTAGGATTATATTTAAAATTACTGATTTTTTTCTTTAGAAAACTACATTTTTGAAGATTTTTTTATTTGATTTTTTAAATATTAGTTATATGATATTTAAAATTAGAAAAAAGTAAAGTTAATGTGACTTTAAGAATTTTATTCTAATTTAGAATGCCTATAATTATTTAAAACAATAGTATGAAGTTATTTAGGGGAGGGAGGATTTAAACATATTTTTAAAAATTTAGGGACTAAAGATGTATATTTTGAAAACTTGAAGATCAAATGGGTTCATTCTTATAGGATCAAATGAGTTTATTCTTATAAATCTGAGACTAAAAAGGTACATTTTCAAAATTAGGGACCAAACACATATATTCTTCAAAACCTGAGGACTAAAAAGGTAATTTTTTCAAAAAATCATATTGGTTTATATCTTTTGATCTACTTTTTGTTCAATATCTAGGTTTGAAATGTTAAATATTTAATCATAAGTTTTGAGTTTTATTTCAATTTAGTACATAAGTTTCAAAATATTATAATTTATCCTTGAAATTTTAATTTTGTTTCAATTTGATATCTATGTTTCAAGATTTACAATTTTAAACTAAATTTTCATTAAATACTCATTTGTTATCTTTAGTATTAATTATGTTAATTAATTAAATTAACTATAATAATTAAAATTAAGTAAGTTGCACTGTTTTTCACCCCTACTAGAATTAAAGTTTAATATTTGACTTCATAATTATTTAAATAATTAATAGAGATTGATGCCAATTATTGAAAATTAGTATTTAATGAAAAATCGAAATTAAGTGGCAGATCTTGAAATATAAAAAATCAAATTAGAACAAAATTCAAATTTCAATGGTAAAATTGTAACATTTTCAAACTTATAGACTAAATGTGTAACATTTTGAAATCTAGAGACCGAATGAAAAATAAACTCAAAATCTAGGGATGGAAAATGTATATATTTTTTTTTTTCAAAATGCATTCATACATCAATTCATACATGTCTATAGACTTGTTCAAATATTGATTTTATAGAATTGGATGATTAGAATATATGCATGGAAAATTCTCCAAAAAAATTATGATTGTGAGTTGAAATTGATTCATTTACAAAAATTTATGAATTTAATCAATACAATTGTAAGTTACATATGATGTTTTTTCAAAACAAAAGATAATAGATAATATAAATGATAAACTTCCAAAGTTTCAGTGTGTAAATTGATATTTTCACTTTCTCCCTAAAAGTTTATGCGGTTAAAGAATGTTGATGATTCCTAATGGGATATGCCTTGGTTGGAGCTTTTTTTTCCTCTTTATTTTTTCTTTTTTTCCCCCTTAAATAGTTATTTTGATTACTACTTTAAAATGAAATAATTAGGTTAGGTTATGATTTATAATCATTAATAATATACCAAACTGAATGACTTACTCGATATTTTTTAAAATTACGAGCTTATTAAACACTTTTGAAATTTGAGGAAAAAAAAAGAAAAAAAAAAACTCAAATTAAAGGACTATATAATTAAGTTTGAAATTTGTTTACAAATAGAAAAAATATCAAACTATTTATAAAAATAGCAAAAAAAAAAAAAAAAAAAAAACTACTTTTATTAATGTCTATTGATGACATAAACTAATAAAGTTTATCATTGATAGAGGCTGATATAAGTCTATCAGTATCTATCATAGATAGAAACTGATAATATAAGTCTAAAATGATTAAATTTTACTATTTTATGTAAATAATTTTCCTTATTTTTATATTTTGAAAATCCTCCATTAATTTTCTAATTTGACCCTCTTTAAATTTATTATCTACCTTTTACCAATTCTTTCAAAGTGTAAACCGTGTTTTGATTTTTTTTTTTTTTTTAAAATAATATCTCATATATCTATTTTCATAATTTATCTTAAAATCTAAATGTTTCCTTAAAAAAAAAAATGAAAATATTTAGAAGGAATTGTGCGAAAATACACCCAAATAATTACGGACGTCGGAAGCCTTATTTGTAGCTTATAAGTTGTAATGTTTTTTTCCCCCTCTTCCTTTTAATATGTTGTGATTTAATTCATATAATAAAAATTTATTAAAATTTACACCAAATGCTAAAAATTCTCGTTAAGATGAAACATATTGTTTTTAGTATAAATAGATTTAATAGTATACTTTAGAAAATACATTTTGACTTTGAAATTTATATCTATAAAATATCCTATTCATATTTAAAATATATGTTACACTAGATACTGAATTTTTTATTAAAAAAATAAATTACAAACATTATACCGTTATATACTAAAAATTTACGACAAAATTGTTATTTTTCTTGGGGTAAGTTTTGGGTGCTAACACTTGTTTTCTAGTTCAACCATGTAAAAATGACGATATGAATATTTAACATTTATGATAATTTATAATATTTTGGTAATTATTCTCAAATAGAAAATTCGCTTAACTAATGCCTTTTTATTATACCTCTTGATCTTAACCATATTTTATTTTTTCGAGCAACTAAATGTACATTTCATCATCAAGAAAATATTCATTTGTACAACATGTGGGACGGAAGGATCAAATCTATGAATGCAAAGTTGATAAGAGAAATTATGAAAACCGACGTTTAAGAAGAATAAATATTCTTAGGATAATTTAAAATTTAAAGACATCATTAATGATGAAATTTGAAGATTAAGTAGAGACATCACTCATAATATAGAATCTAATTTTTAACTTGCCAAATATTAAATAAACTACCTTTTGTTATCATCACAAATGAGACTACTCTTAAAATTATTTTAAAAAAACAATAAAAATAAAAAGATTGGGATATAATATTTTATTTAAAAATAATTATTGCATCTGTTTGACCAATTAATCAACTACGGGTTTAAATCCATTAGAAAAATAAAAAAATATATATTAATGTTTTTATTAATAATCAAGTGGATTAGACTTAGATTGTAACGACGCTAATCATGCTTATCATCAACCTATCAGGGAATTTCCTGGAAATTGGTTAACTTTTAATTAAGTATATACATTATATTTATATTTTTTTATTGGGTGTTGATGATTTAATTATAGATTCCTTGTCAACAACAAAACGCCATTTTTTTTTATTAAATAAGAAAAGTATCCATTTTAACTATAAATTTGTTAGAAGGGAGCTATTTTGATCCTAAACATTCAAATCTCATAGTATAATCGTAATGAAATTTCATTGATAGATCAACTATAAATGAATCTGAATCGCAAATATAATTAAATTGCTTTTTAATCACGTTTACTTTGAATTATGAATTTTTTCGCATTTATTGTTACCACTACCATTATCATTATCTCTGAGCGTCAAACGATAATGATAATGATAAACATACCAAAATTCAAAAATTTTGCTATGAAAGAGTAACGGTAATGATATGATATAATTTTCAGACGCATTTGGATTGAGTAGCTCGTCAACAAATTTTCGTTTTTTATTACATATTTGGAAGTGGGGCACTGTGTCAAAACAGATGCAAAACATAAGTAAACAACACCAAATGTAATCAAATTGAGCCCTCTTTTCATATCCCATTGATTTATTACCTTTTCACTGGTGTAAACATGGTCTGAGTATTATAAATTTTACCATCCATTTAGTTTTTGTCAATTTACTCCTTTTCACTGGGGTAAACATAGTCTGACTATTGTAAATTTTACCGTCGATTCAGTTTTTATTTACCTACTAATTTTAATATAAAACAATGTAAACATACTCATAAATTCATTAATTCTAATAAAATAAAGTTTTGTATAAAAATGGGTTTTACTAATTAGCTATGGAATAACTTTGTCAAAATTTATAAATTTGACTTCGCTATGCAATTTTATCCATTTAATATTGAATATATGTTGTGATACTCTAGGTCTAAGATTCAAAATCTGGATAATTCCGGCATTTCTCTATGTCTATTGCGACCTGGCTATGCTTCTTAACTATGGAGTTTCTATTATTGAGCCACCCAAAAGGATGGTACAACTTTCTTGATATAGATAGTAATTTTCAATTCTTTTAAGCTTATCTTAACCATACTTTCATATCTTTAGGATCATTCTCATTTGGATGCGATCTCGGTTCATTCATGTTCTCTCTTAAACCCGGGTCGTTACATATGTGTTTATAATTCCTTTAATGTATAAGAAATGTTTTTTTAAAACTATATTTAAAGAGAGAACTTGTTAGGGGATTAAAATCCCAACTATTTTATTTTGATATATATATAGAGGAAGGTTAAGAATAGTTTTTTTTTTCTTTTTAGTTACAAATATATATATTTTTAAATTTATGGTCAACCATAGATTATCACATGTTTATATATAATATGGTTAGATGAGAAGGAATCCTTTTAATCTGAATAGATATAGCAATAAACACAATGATATATGTTATATATTATATTATATTATATTGTAATATATATTGTGTCATAGTTTCAATAATTTAGAATTAGGTCTCGCAAATTATCTCTCAGATGACATACAAGCTTTACGTATGAGAACGAGTTATAGTTGAGAAATTTTTTTATTATGTTTTGACTGTTTATTTTATGAATGTATTTTGTTTCTTAATTTTACTATTATCTGAAAGTTAATCTTAAAAGTTTAAGTAGTTAAATAACACGTAAAATTATCGAACTCGTAATTTGTTACAAATAAGTTGTTCTTAATTAAGTGTTGAACTTTAATATCTTAATCTATACAAAAGATCAATCTGTGAAAAAAGATTATTCAATTATTTGTGACATTTTAATAAGAGGTAAATTGGAAAATTGTCAAGCATGCCTCTTAATTAGTAACCACCAAATACGAATTCAAAGTATTTTTTTAAATTATTATTATCTCATATATTTAGTAGTAGAGAATTACTAATTAATTATGATCATATTGTGATAATCTCTTTTAATCGTTTTTTTTATTTACGAATTTATTGACTCCCTTGACTTTTATGATAGCTAAAAATATATTTTCGCTACTAAAAAAATCTCCTATGTTGTTTATTTAAGAGCCAATTACAACGGTACTATAAATATAGTTAGTACATATTCTTATATATTGTATACATAAACTATTAAAAAAAACTCGAGTATAAATTTACGGTATTTTGTATGTATTAATTATCATTTCAAGCATTGATAATTCTATTTTTTGAACAAGGAAAAAAATTATATATGAAGTCTCTATTTACAAGGGCATCATGTGCCAACTTTATCATTACACACATGCAGTGCTATTTGTGCAAAAATATAAATATTGGTATTATTCATAATTAAAGTACAATATCTTATTATACAAGTTGCTAAAGGTACAGTTTATACCACAATTTTATTCTTGTTTTATTCTTTTATATTTTAAAAACCCAATGTTTGTTTGCTAGTAATTTTCTTTATTTTTATTTTTAACTTACTTGCAAGTCTTTTTAAAATATTATTACTTAAATTTAAAAACAATTAATAAAAGAAGTAGCATTACAATTATGTTCTTAATTAATTCCTAATTATTTGCAGATTTATATATGGACAAAGCTTAAATTATAGGCCAAAATGAACTCTTTTACAAGTATGGAAACAAAATAGATTGAAGTTGAAAATGTAAGAAACAAAATTAATTTTAAAAAATTTGGTTTCTTAAAAAGATAATAATAATGTTTTAACAAATGAAAAAAACATATCAATCCCATCAAATATCATAATCTAACAGTGTAAATATGTTTATTAAATGTCTTTCCCTTTTAAAATTCATAAATTCCTACTTTGTTTGATGAAATAAGACTATTACATTAATTAGATTTTTTTTTAAAAAAAATCTATGCACTAAAAAAAAATTTGGCACGTCTAGTAAGTATGCGTGTGTGTGCATGTGTTTAAAAAAGACAAACTAAACAATATCTTTACGGTTAATTTTAGATTAAAATTGTTAATTCCTCAAAAACTTTTAAAAAGTCTAAAAATACCCTTAAATTAAATTAAATTATATATATAATATATATTAAAAAAATATCTACTGTTAGTATATAAATAAAAATACCTTGTTGCAAAAATAATTTTGAACTTTTAAAATATGTGCATTATTAGTGCCTCCATTTTGTGTCAATAATGTAATTTCGTGGGATTTCAAGTTAAAGACATTAATGTAACTTTTGAAAGTTCATAGATATTTTTAAAACGAGATACTAACGGTTTTCTTCTATTTAGGAATGATAAAAGTATTTTTTTTTTAAGCAAGCTTAAGGATGTACTAAAACTTTTGAAAATTTAAAGGCAATTTTAAAACAAATTATCAACGGTTTTCATTTATATATATTTTATTTATTTATTTTTTATAATTTAAGAGTATTACTAAAACCTTCAAAGTTCAAGATATTTTATATATATATATATATATATCAACTATCCTAGATTCTTCTTGATGCAAAGCAAAGATTAAAAAAAGAAAAAGACAACCAGAGAAAATCAACAAAAAGAACAAGAATCAGAATATAAATAGGAGAAATTTAATTGCATCACGCCAAGCATTTTTTATTTTCCCCCTATTATTTATAATATATATTCGTCCTTTGACCTATCCATTAAAGTTTTCGAGTCAATTGAGATAAATTTTCGCAAATGCCCTTCATGTTACTAAGATTAATTTTCACAAAACTCGTTTTAAAATTTTATCCATTTAATTCATACGTAATTATTTGGTATAATTAATACTCTCAATTTAGAGTTGTGGCTACCTATGGATTTCTTTTTATTGTTTTCATTTATAGATTGTCTTTATAGTTACATGATACTATTTTTTTTATAAGTGTTGGTCGTCTTAATTTTTAATATGTGTTGTGTTAGTAGGATGGATATCTTGTTATGGAAACTCCCCACTCCTTGCTCTACTAGTCTTCTCTTGTGGTTCGGACTCGTCGTTGGAGTTAGAGGTGATTTACAAAAGTGCATGTATTGGCGTGATACCAAGTCATATTCGTTGTGATGCCTAAGTTAATCCATGGAATATTGAGTTAGTACATGGAATATTTAACTCGACTAAGCACAAAGGGAATTGCTTATCCCTTGAAGTTGATGGTGTGAGGTTATTTATAAGGCTCAATCTCTAACTCTCGTTTGGGATACAATTTTTGAGGTGTATTCAGAGTAGGTGTGACTCTTGAGGTAGTAGAGTACTTACCAGTGATGAGTCGACTTGGTCGTTTCTCTTTTAATAAATCGGGACTAGCTGAGTTTGATTTTCCTTTTGGGAATGTGTGGACCCCATTTGGGCTACAATGCGCCTTTCGATTTTGGGCCTTGGGCAAGTTGTCGGATGTTTTTAATTAAATAATTTAATTTTTTTTGGGTTAAATTGGAGTATATTTTTATCCAGTAATCTTGTTGTTTGGTACAAGTATTTTCTTGTTTTGATTTCGAGACGTTTACCAACATAATTTTCAAGAATAAAATAATTATTCGTAAGTTTTAAAGTTAAAATTTGACATTTGCACAGCGAACCCATCTATATGAGGTTACAAATTTGTTTGTTTGTTTTGTTTTTCCTTAAAAAAAAAAAGTCAAAAATAAGTATAAAATACTTTCCTATTATTGGCAGCAATGGTCTATTTGTTGGGTTGATGCCCTAAATCTTATGGGTTCTATAGTTTATAATTGTAGCGTACAAACAATTTATTTATTTAATAAATTCGAGGTAATTTATTCGACATTTATTAGCATTAACCCACAAAACCAATAAACAAACATCTAAGGTTATCTTTTGTAGCTCAAACATGTATGTAGAGATATACATGTGTATTGTGTTTAAGTGATAACCTGGACGGTCTGTAGTAGATGGATGAGACTAGATACCTTATCCTGGTGATACACGAATATGACCCGCTTTATAAATGTTACAATTATTATAAAGTTTTATAAATTATCTGATCCTGATTATTCATGTAGAGACATGTGAGCGGGAGTGTTCTATACAAAAGGGTTTGTATAAGACTAGACCATGAAATGAATAGTCTCATTATATAACATAGTTAATAGTAGAGGCCTACATTTCACTAGGGTGGCCATAGTTGACATTACCTGAATCCTCAGTGAATTGTGAACTTCTGCCTATGAAGGCATTAATTTGATTTGCATGGGTGAGAGTGGTTAGTTCTCCAACTCAATATGCCTACCATTTTGGTGATTCATCTGATTAGGGAGCTAGGAAGACAGCTACACAAGACAAAATTCACTCATTCTCTAACGTCAAGGTAAGTAGATAAATTGCTCTTTTAAGGGCTTATTCCGGGGCTTGAAAAATGTGGCTCCACACCCTCTCTTGGCCCGAGAGGGGTTTGGTCATAGCTTGACTATGACTTATTATTCATTAGAGGGATCAGTGGTACTTAAGAAGTTAGATGTAACTATAGAGGCACAATCGTAATTTGGCCTAACTATACTTATGAGTAATTTGTGAAGAGTCATCGCACAGTTGATTGATCATATCCAATGGATACAAAAATATATTTGTAGTGCGAAATGTGTAGCTTTTTTAGTGGAGTGACTGGCAGTTAATGGAGGTTGAGAAATTTAACTAATTATTCAAGTACCATTGGGTTTCAATCTGTAAGTTCATAAGGTCCTCTTTGTAGCTCAACTGGGATTAGTGAGAATCAAATTAATTTTGGATTAATTTGAAATGTTTAAATTAATTGAAGGAATTAATTATATATAATATAATATAATTAATATAATTTATTTGATACATTATAATATATATTTTTTAGAGGAAATAAATATTTGAATATGATTCAAATATTAACTATATGAATTGGAATCATATAATTAATTTTAATATGAATTTAATTCATATTAAATACTATATCTTACTTGAGACATTTTAAAACTATATGTTATATTATATTAGATATGACATATAGTATAATATATATGTTATATAAGGTGGTTAGTGTATAATTATATATTAAATAAATCAAAACTAGTTTTAATTTATTTTAAATGTTAAATTATTTGAAATTTAAATGGAGGGAGTTATTTCTAACTTCCTCCCTAATTTTCTCTCTTGATGATGGTGAATGGATAGTTTTAAAAACAACAATCTTCATCTTCCAAAACCAAGACCGTTTGTGATCAATTGGTTCTCTACACTCTCACGAAGAAGAAAAAAATTCCCTACAAAATTTCTTCTCTCATAAAATCTCTCACTCTCCCAAATTAATTATAGAGCCCCACACACTCCTGTAATTCTCAATCCCTAAAGGAAAATAAAGAGGATTATCTCTTGGTAGTGTCCAATTTGGGTTGGTATTCCTGTTGTTTTTGTTAGTGATCCTAAGGAGAAATGAAGTGATCGTGGCCAGATCGAGAGGAAGATTCGTGAAGAATTGGTTTTTCAAGAGGTTAGTAATCCAAACTCCAAATTCTCTCTATATTTTTGTTCTCAGCATGTTATAATTTATTTAGAATGCATAATAGGGTTCTGAATTTTATTTTCCATGTAGATTTAAAAAGGGGGAAACAATCTCGCTTCCGACTAAGGTTTTAAAAAACCTTCATATTGCCATTTTAGATTTCATATTTCATTGTTGCAACAAAGCCTATGTTAAAGACAATTATGACTTGTGGATTGACATTCTAAGTGTCTATAAATACTTTTTTTTCACTTATAAACACTTAAAAAGTCAATTCAAATACACCCTTACACTAATATTAAAATCTCATATATTTCCAGTACTACCCCTTATATTACACAGTGTTTCAACTCTGTGCCTTTTCTTTTCTTTTTAATTTTTAGGGTGGAATACTTTCGGTCTCTAGGTTTTAGGTTTAGTTTCTATTTGGTCTCAAAGTTTCAAAATGTTACACTTTTAATTTTGTCCCTAAATTAAAAAATATTATAATTTTATCCTCGAGATTTGAGTTTTATTTCAGTCTAGTCCTTAAATTTCAAGATTTAAACTTTTAACTTGGATTTTCACTAAACAACCACTTATGATCTTTAGTGTTAATGGTTATTAATTAATTTAATAAAAATAAAAGAATTCTAGTTAATTAAGTTTTATTATTTTTTCCATCGCCATTAAAATTAATTAATAAACATTAACATCAAAGGCTGAAGTGAGTATTGAGTGAAAAAAAATGAAATTAATAATGTAAATCTTGAAACCAATAGAGACCAAAATGAAACAAAATTCAAATTTCAAAGGTAAAATTGTAACATTTGAAATCTTTAGACTAAATTGAAATTGAACTCAAAACTTAAGGGCTAAAAATATAATATTTTGAAACCTTAGGATTAAATAGAGACGCATAACTTAAGAATAAAAATGATATTTTATCTTAACTTATACAATTTTTTACAGTCCAATCCATGTTAGGTTGTATGTCATAAAACTCGCCATTTGTAAATATAAACAATTCTATTTGCAATAAAGATGTTATTGAGGTTTATTCAATAAAATTATTATTGAATGTATGAATTGCTCATTCCGTTTTAGAAAGAACCTAATTTCATTAAACTAAAATTCATGCCTATTACATGATTACTTAGACTTTATGTAGAGTCATAAGATTGGATCAAGTTCGAGTAGATAGCCAAAACGGTCTATAGTATACAGATAAGATTGGGTACCTTATTCTAGGGACACTATTGGATGCAACTTACTTGGTATTTAGTACAAACGAGTTTACCTGATTAATCTTGGATCGTTGGAGCTCATAATATGCGACTCACTTTGATACTGATTATGGTTATATTGGGTGGTAAAAAATATATTTACAGTGAGGGGAATGCAATTACTAGACTTTAATAGGCTGACCTAGTAGTTAACAAATGTTAGTTAATTGGGATAAAAAGTTTACCCGGTTGATCTTGGATCGTTGGAGCCCATAATATGTAGGTTTAGTGGAGTTCATTAGGTTCCCCTACTAGTTAACAAATGTTGGTTAATTGAGATAAAAAGTTTAGTTGGTTAATCTTGGATCGTTGGAGCCCATAATACTCATTAGGTTCCCTTACTAGCTCATAAACAGACTACACCTTAAAATAGAGTGATGAGATCATTTGAAACGTTCAAATTTGATTTATGGGAATTGTTAATTATATGCGATATAATTAAACGTTTAATTAGAGTTGAGAAATATTTAAATAAGATTTAAATATTAATTACATGAATAGGAATTCATGTTTGGAATAGGTGTTAGATTAATTTATGTTTGATATTAAATTAATTAATTAATTGAATTGTTTAATTAATTATTTAAAATTAATTAAATTTAAAATTAATTAAATTTAAATTTAATTATTAGAATTAATTTTGTTTAAAGTTAATTAATTTTTTTAATATTAATTATTGAATCAATATTTTAAAATTAAATCTCATTTTAAATTTTAAAGAATTGATTTCAAATTAAAAGTTGAAAAGAAAAATTTTTAAAAGTGAAATTCCACAAATTGTGTTTTTCCAGCCCATTATACTTTCTCATTCCCTCACTTTATGGAGCCTTGGAGTCAATTTCTCATGAAATTGAAGTGCATGTTGGTATTGTTCAAAAGAAGAAAAACTTGTACTAAGACCAAAAAAAAAAAAAAAAAAAAAATAGTTTTCTCTCCAAAATTCCCTTCATTTCCTTCTCATTTTGGATCCCACAATCCAATCTAACATCCTAGAGGATAGTAGAGAAGATCTTGTGGTAGTATACATCAAGTTTTTTTTTATTAATTTCAAGCTAAGAAATTACTGATTTGAAGGGTTCATCAAAGGTATACTTCAAAAACTCCATACTTCAAAAACTCTATCTCCTTAATATGAACATGTTTACTTGATTGCCAAAATTAATGAAATTAGAGTGCTCAAGATCCTAATTACTTCCACATGTTGAATGTCAATACCAACAATTGAAATCAAAGCAAGATTTATCACTCAATTCATATTAATTTTAGCTTGCTAGATATTTTTCATAAGTTATGTGAAAGTGGGTGCTGATATGAATAATTTCAATTTTGGCATTAGATTTCTCTTCAATTCAGTGATAGTTGTTGTAATTGGCTCTTTTTTTATAGGCCTTAATGTATGCTTAAATGTCTGTACATTTGTTAGAGTCAATAGAGTTGCAATTAGGTTGTAATTAAATAAAGAAAGAAGCGAGCTTAGCTATAGAAAAACGTTTTTGAAGCTACTACCTCGCAGCGTTGCAACGCTCATCAGACAGCCTAAACCCCATCCGTGACCCATTGACCTATCTCGTGAAGTTTGAGCCGTCTCGTGAGTTTCAGACGTCTCATGCACTCTAGCCATCCTGTGACTCGTCAGCTCGCGCACGCCAGCTACTCTGTTCGAGTCGCCTGCTCGACTGAATATGGCTTAGTTGGTTCAGATGGTCTGGACCGATTCGGTTCGATTGATTTGACCAGTTTTGATCGATTTTGGCCAGTTTTTGGAGTTTTAGAGCTGGTTCGAGGGTTTTTCAAGTGGTTCGAGTCAGTTTGTGCGGTCTTATTGTGGTTTAAAATCGTTTTTCAATTATTATTGTAATAATTTAGATTGTTTTCTTGCTTAAGATGCCAAAATTGATTGATGACATGCAGAAATGCATGTCATTGCATGTCATCTTAGGTTTTTTTCTTAGAATTATGAAGTTCGTTAAGCAGAATATGTGGCAATCATGATAGGAATTCATGAGAAAATAAGCTTGCGGCAATCAACATGTTGAATCTCAGCTAACCCATTATTTTGCATTAATTATGCGTTCAATATTCTATTTTTATAGCTAATGCAGGAAGTGGACGCAAACGCGAAAACCAGACCAACGCATAAACGACCGCATGCGGAGAAACTCTCCTTCGCAAGGCAAACGCATTAAATCAATGCATGGATGTTGCGGTGATCAGCCGCATGCGTCCATCACATGGGAATTGCGCTTGTCAAGCGATTGCGGTCATCATGTAGAGTTGCAGTATTAAGGGAATGCGGTCATTGAATGATTGCGGCTACGCAACAACGCATATTGATGAGATCAACGCAAGGTTGGTGGAATGAACACATCAACGGCATCTAACCTCGAGAAAACCAAAAGATGATGTTGACATTTTATGTACCACAACCGTTAGTGGTAGAGGTTTAAAAAGGACTAAAGGAGCCAAATGTCAGACTCAGAGCAGTCCATTAATGTTGTCAGCGATCCAAGCTCTATAAATAGAAGCCGATGAGTAGAAATTCAAATCATCCGGGGATTTCCCCTGTGTTTCAGACAAAATACGTGAGAAGACGCTTGGGAGTTCTTCACCTCCTTCATCCATTCCGAGTGATGATCGGAGCTAGATCTCGAGAGAGTCAGCTCTCTGCCCATCCATGGCACCACCGACAGCCTTGATGCACATCCGCTGGAAGCAAGTCTTTGCTTCCAGCAGGTCATTTCAATCTCCTTTCTTTTCTCATATTGTATTGTATGACATTTTGTGATTAAGATTAATACAATTTGTTTTCAATACATTTCTTTACTCTTTCGACTCCATCTCAATCTTCTTTACTTAGCATCTTTACTTTCATTGCAACACCTAGTAAGATTGCTTGGGTATCGCATACTTATCCATGTGGATTAGGGATATGAAGCATGTAGCAACCCACCGAGAGGTGTGCGTTGCCTGAGTGTGTGAGTAACCTTATTTGCTTAATGTGAAGCTGCGACAACGTCTGTCTATAGGCTAACGCATTGCTTGTTTATAAATAGAGTCAGCAAGAACCAACTCCCCAGGAGGGTAAGTGGTTGGTCGCATTAAGCAATGTATGCATTGGTCACTAGAGATAGGAACAATCTTAGGTTAGCAGAGTTCATGCGGTTACCTTGTCCTATGAGCACTTCACTCATCATTTAGACATACTTGGGAGAGTAATCTAAAACAAAAATCTAAGACTCGAGAGAGCGGATTGGAACGCATAGGCAAGAATGAAGAATTTAGGGATAAGCTCCATTTGCTATCACACAGCATAGGCTTCTCGACAATATCGTAGATACACCGCATACGTCCTAGAGTTAGGTTCACGTGTGTGTAGCATTATTGCATGGCTTGCGTTGACTAAGGTTGCTCTTGCGATCACTCTTAAAGGTTGCAATGAAATCATCTTCGCATTTTATCTATTTTCCCATACATTTATTTTATGTCAAGAGTTGTCGTGTCTATACCTCTCATGCATATTCTCATTGCGTTATCTGTTAGATAAGAGTAGAAGTAGGGTTAACTTAGCAACCTCTTTTCCATTTAAACCGCCGCATGCACATTACCGCATACATATAGCTACAAGTCCCTGTGTTTGACCTCGGATCACCTGAGAAACTTGCGTTCATGTTATACTTGGCGTGAACGTAAGAAAACTTGTGACAGGACGCATGGTCATCGCATACATTTGTTAACGCATTATCATTCCAACGCATGACCATCAACGCATATGTTAAGAATATGCATCACATACCGTGTCCAATGGATTTTAGTTTTCGAGTAAAATTGACTTCTAATTTTCTGTCACCACTGATCCATATTAATGTGTGTTTAATTATTTATGCATCATGAATATATGTTATAATTAAATAATTCTTGTATGTGCATATAGTATGACATGTAGATTTAAAATCCCACCATAAGAAGCATGTAACATGCATTGAAAGTATGTTATAAATGGTTATAATATATAGTACGCATGTGTTAAGGTTTCATGTTTTAATATAAAGTGTTGTATTAATTGTGGAATGCTTGATGAATGCTATAGATTGAAAGCATGTCTACATCTTATAAAGTGTTATATAATGAATTAGACATTTAAAATCCATAACAAAGATAAGATGCATGCTCACTTAGGGTTAACAAAAAGCAACTTGTTTTAATAGTTAAAATAGGTTATCTTGTAAAACTTTGGTTACAAACTCCCCCGGGCTAAAATCTTATCTAGGGCTAGGGGTACTTAAGTTGGTGGTTTATAGAACACCTGCTACCTAGGGATTTTAATTGGTTCTTGAGCGTTGTTAACCCGGTTTTGAGCATGCGTGAACGATATGAGGTAATAAAATGGTTTATCACCTAGGTATCGTAGGTTAAATCCAAATATAAACGTTATACTTGGATAATCACCTAGACTTAAATTGTTTATTATAAAAAATAAACCTAAGTAAATATTTACCGAAAACAAATAGAACACTTCAGTGGGAGATTAATAACATATACGATATGTTATTCTTAGCTCTCAAGTCCCTAAGAGTTCACACTGTGAGATTCATGCTCGACTTCGTGTCACCCTGGGAGTGACCTCCATTCGGAAAATGTTTGCATAGGTCAATAGTAAGGTGAATAGGGGAAGTAGTTCATAGTAAGTGGGTGAAGGATGTGTGTCAACGTATCCTACGATCTCATCCATTAGTTTGGACCATGAGAATCCTATGTTGCATCTGCTTATCGTTTTTAGGCGGCATAAGCTAGTCGTTTTACATCGGCTATCCCCTCAAAGGGTTGTAACATAGGACTCAGAACAACCCAAACTCCAAGAATGGATAGGATCTCTTAGGTCCATTCCCAACTTTTACTTTTCAATTCGGTAGCATCGTTGGGACCGACCTCTGATGTCTGAAAATGGAGTGTTACACTTATAAGAGTTACTAAGTGTTAGTAAGTTTTTAACCAAAAATGATAACTAAATGACTATAGAAATAAGATTTATTCTAGAATTAGTATTTAGTCAAGAATGTATTGCTTAAGTGAAGGAGTATTTGACTGCCCATCGGTAGTACCTATTCTGACTCATTAAAGTATCATAGCAAATAAATAATGAAATTTGGGTACATTATTTCTTTTGCTAAAATTTGATTGGATTTAAAAGCAATATATTGATTAGAATTTATTTATATTTTCATCGTGTTGAATTCTTCTAAATTACTCACTTCCGATAAATTTAACGGTATTAATTTATTAACATGGAAATCAAATATAAACGCAATACTAGCAGATGATGATTTAAAGTTTGTTCTAACAGAGGAATGTCCTCCATCTTCCAGCTCATATGCAAACCAAAGAGTTTGAAATGCATATGATAGATGGATTAAGGCAAAGGAAAAGATATGAATCCATATCTTAGCAAATATATTTGATATACTAATTAGGAAATTTGAGAACATGGTTTCTGCTAAAGAAATCATGGATTTGTTACAAGCATTGTTTGGACAATTTGTCATGAACGAGATTCTTGAAGAAGTTTATAATCACGACATAAAGGATAGAACCTCTATTAATGAACATGTTCTAAATATGTTAAAAGTAGTAAATACGAATGTTATAGATGAGGAAACTAAGAAAGCACAACATAGTAAATATAATTTACTTGTCATTGAGACATGTTTAGTGAAAAATGATAAATTAACTTGGATATTAGATTCAAGTTCTGCTAATCATATTTGTGCCTTCGTTCAAGAAACTAGTTCTTGGAGGCAGTTTACAGAAGGCGAAACAACCTTTAAGGTACGGACCAGAGAGGTTATCTCAGCTAAAGCAGTGGGAGATATAAAGTTATTATTGATGATAGATTCATTTAACTTGAAAATCTTAATTACATTCCTGCCATCAGCGGTAAAATCGGTTCGGTTTGGAGGTCAAACGAACTGAACTGAAATCATTTATATATAGAACCGAACTGTACCGTTTGTGCGGTTTGAACCGAACCAAACCGGTTCCATTCGGTTTGGTTCGATTTGGTTTCTCTTTTTTTTTTTCCCTATTTTTAAACGTTTTTTTTCTTCTACCTTTTATTTTCCTTCTTCCTTCCACTATCTCTTGCCTTTTATTTTCCTTCTTCCTTTTTTTGAAATTTGTATGTTCTCTTTTTTTATTTTACAAAATTTTCACATAATTTAAATTGCCTTTTATTTTCCTTCTTCTTTTTTTTTGAAATTTGTATATTCTCTTTTTTAAATTCTAAACATAATTTAAATAACAATCCACAATAAGAACATGTCCAAATGACTACAATAAAAAGTTTAAAAAAGTTATCCAAAGTACACAATACACAAATTTCAAAAAACTACCTTCAAAGTTTAAGTCACATAAAAGCAAATAACAAGCTAAACACTAGTACTGAATTCCAAAAGTCCAATCAATACAAACAAATTTGTTCGCTTGTCGATCACTATTCTCCTTCTCCTTTTTTATTGCATTTGTCACTCCGTTCAATCCCGTTATGAAGACTAAGAAACAAATTATAAACTTGTTAGTAGTTACTATAATACATATATGAATAAATATGTTAAAAAAAATATAAATATAGTTAGAATATGCGAACTTTCCTCTTCATCTTCAATTTCCTCTAAGTATTGTCATAAACCAATGCTAATTTGTTCAAAATGTAACTAGTTTTGTGCACATACAAATGCCTCAACAGTGATTGGAGATAACGAGGTACGAAAAGGATCAATTACTCTCCCACTAGTGTTGAATGCGAACTCAGAAGCAACTGTGGATACTGGAATAACTAAAAGATCTCGTATAATTTTGCTAAGAATCTTATATCTAGAAGAATTCCCCTTCCACTAGTCTAAGATATCAAAGTTATCTTCACGTTTAACACGAGGCTCCAATAAGTAAATATTAACTTCTGAATCCACACTTTGCAAATCATCTTCATCCAAATCTTCAAAATCAAAATGGAAAATCTCTTAAGTGCTTGCACTTGTAGTTCTAAATGGAGAACTTTTAATGGTACGTGAAGATTGACCCTTATTAGCAACTGATAGTGACAAATTGTATTCATTGAACAATGTTCTCAAAACACCATCTACCTTACTTCCTATGACTTTTGCCACATCAATATCAAATAATTGATTTAGGAAATACAAAAGAAATTGAAGGCAACATACAAGAATAAATTTGTTCTATATTTTTTTTTTCCAATACTTATCAAACTTTTCTTGCATTTTCGTTGTCATTTCTTGTAAAAGTACATCATTAGAACCAGTTGCACTTGAATATTTTTTTTATGCAATCCTGAACAACACTAATCTCATGGAAGACTGTATTGGAACTAACATACAAAGACCCTGAAAGCCTAACAGTTACTTCATAGAACACTGACAAGAATTTGGTAAATATTCTCGCAATTTCCCAATCCATAGTGGTTGGTTTTTCCTCCTTGTTCATGTAGACTGTGTCGTAGTCTTTTAACCTCTCAAATGTATTTTCAAATTTTACAGTGGCCTCAAGTATCAAATAAGTAGAATTCCATCTAGTTGGAACATCAAGACATAACATACTTTTACTATCTATGTTCTCCTCTTTGATACACTTCTTAAATGTGGCAAGTCGAGCAGGAGAAGATCTAACAAACCTCACGGCATCTCGAATTCGAACCAATGAATCATTAACATCTTTTAGGCCATCGCATACAATTAAGTTCAATATATGTGCAATACATCGAACATACAAGAACTCACTATCTAACACCAACCCATGCTTAAAATGCTTCTTCAAATCAGCAATGGCAGTATCATTTGATGAAGTATTATCAACTACCAATGTGATAACCCTTTAAATACCTCACTGTTTTAGACATTTCTCAACCTCTTTTCCTATCGTCTCCCCTCTATGATTCTCAATTTGGGTGAAATTAAGAATTTTCTTATGTAATTTCCAATATTTATCAATAAAGTGTGCAGTCAAAACCAAATAATTCATATTTTGGATTGTGACCACGTATCGATTGTGAGCGACAATCTATATCCTTTTTTCACAAAAATTTCTTTCAACATCTCTTTCGTGTTATTATATATTCCCAAAATATCCTTAGCAATTATTTTTCGAGAAGGAAGAATAAAATTAGGTTCTACTAACGTCAAAGTCTCATTCACAAACCTCTTAAATCCTTGGTTCTCCATGAATTTAAATGGTAACTCATCTATTATAATCATCTCAGCAAGTAGTTTCCGAGCACTCTCAATAGTAAACATCTTATAACTAATGGATGAATGTGATTGTGAACTATCTCTAATACCCCCATTCTTCTTAAAAACCAACTTATTTTGTGTTACATCTAACTTACACTTCTTAATCTGATAAGGACTTTTTTTTTACAGTAGTGTTCAATATGCATTCTCATAGTTAAATTTCCATTCCTTCTAGGATGACATGTATATACCATACTACAATAGTTACATTTAGCATGTGGATCATCATCACTATATTTAGAACATTTAGTAAAGTGAATCCATACCATAGATGAATTTTTCCTCTTTCTTCCATTTACATGCTTTGAAACTGTCTCCTCACTTTCATCTTTTCGTGATGGTGATGTTGGGGTTGATGTCCTAAAGTCTCGTGTCCTGTAGTTTGTACGAACGCTTGTATTGTTAATATAAGATATTTACTTCACATCTTGTATTTTGCTCAGTTACTTGTTTTATTTACTTTACCACAAACCAATAAACATAAATTCTCTGGTTATCTGTATGTGACTCAAACATGTATGTGGTGACATACAAGTGGACCATGTCTTGAGTGATAACTAAAATGGTCTGTAGTATATGGATATAGGAGGGAAACCTTATCCTAGTAATGCTACGGATGCGGCCCGCTTTGTGGAATGTCCACAAGTGTTGTGACGTGTCACAGATGGTCTGATCCTGATCATTCATGTTGGAGACATACGAGCGGGGGCGTCCTATACAAAGAGTTTGTATAAGACCTGACCACGAAGTGTTAACGTCTTGTTATATAACACCGTTCATGACAGAGACTTCAGTTCACTAAGATGACCATAGGTAACATGCCCTCAATCCTGAGTGAGTTGGGAACTTCTGCCATTGAGGGCGGTCCTTTGATATGTATGGGTGCGAGTGACTAGGTCACCGATTCAAACCTATCATTTTGGAGATTCGTCTAATTTAGGAGCTGGGAACTTAGCTACACAAGATGAAATTCACTCCTTCCCCGAGGCAGGGGTAAGTAGGTAGATAGCTCCCTTAAGGGCCGATTCCGGGGCTTGAACGATGTGGTGCCACACATCTTCTCTTGGCTCAAGAGGTGTTTACACATAGTTGGACTATGTTGTATTGTTCATTAGAGGAATCAGTGGTACTTAAGGAGTGAGATGTAACTACAAGGGCAAAACGATAATTTGGTCCAACTGTACTTACGAGCATTTGTGAAGGATCATCGTACTCATGATTGGTAATATCCGATGGACACAGAAATATATCTGTGGTAAGAAAAGTTCAACTGTTGGTCTTTAGTGGAATGTCTGACAGTTAACGGATGATAGATCTCGTGGCTAAAGAGTTTAGTCGGCTATTCACGAACCATTGAAGCATCGAGCCATAGGTCCATTAGGTCCCCTAGGTAGCTTGGATAAAGTCAAAAACCAGTGTTTGGGTTAATTTGAAATGTTCAAATTGACAAGAGGAAGTTCGGTTATATATGATATAATTGGACTGGTTAATTATATATGATATAATTGGTTAAATGTATGAGATACATTATTTTGGAGGAAATTAGATATAAATATGATTTATATCAAGTAGAGGAGAAAATACTATAATAGATATGTGATATCAAACTATAGGATAAAAATATAATATAATTATATTTATTAATTAGTTAGTTGGTTAATTATATGATAATTAATCCAAAATTCACTTTCAGGCGTGGGTTAGTGGGGCAACGTCTGTTATTGTAACCAATGAGTTAAACTAAAAATAGTTTTCATTTTGTTCAACCGACCATCGAAAAGTCGTAAAAAAAAAAAAAAAATTGTGAGAGTGCATAGGTAGAATTAGAAAGCGATCGCTTAAGTTTTTTTGAGAGCCTATACGATAGCACTTTCCGCATAAACGATCATCTACTTCGCGTCTAAACGATCGCACACTGTCGCCTACATGATTGCATAGCTTCTCTAGAAGATCATATAGTGTGCCGATTTAGTTAAACGATCATATACCTTTTCGTAAACGATCGTTTAGTAAATCATACATGATCGTGTAGCTTCTCCTAAACGATAAGCAATCTGCTATGCGATAGCGTCTTTCTCCCTCCCACTTGTTTATCGCCTACACGATTTGTGTTTCCTGCTTCCTCTACCAAATTCACCAAAGACCACGATTTGGGTTATCATTCTAAGAATACCTGGGGCTCTTTACTAGTGGTGTCGTCCCCACGATGTTCGTGTTCATGGTTGTTGATGCTGCTATTGTTGACGTTGTTGATAGGCATTGGTAGATCGCATGGAGGGTTCTGCTGTGTTGAGTTCCAAAGTGTCGAAGATTGTCTTCAACGGGTATGAAACTCTCTCCCTTGTTATTTTCTCTTTCTTAGCATGCCGATAATTAAGTGTTTGTTTGCATAATTGTATGTATTGAATGTATAATATGTTTTTCGGGCACGATGAGATCGGAGCAATCCAAACGTGCTCATAGAACTCTTCGGTAAGAGATCCTTCAGGTGGTACTCGTGGCATCAAAACAACATGATCATTGGAATTGTTGCTCTTGCTCAAGCTCAAGCTCATTGTGTTGGTACCTATAAAGGGGGAAATAGAGAGAAAACTTATTACCATCAAAGAAAATGAAATTAAAATTCTATGAAAATCATTTACTTAAAATAAAAATTCAAATATTCCATTGAATTGAACTCTTCCCTCTCTCGACAGTCGGCCTCCACCACAACAACATATTCATTTTTTTATTTACCTTAATTCCCGATGCCGAACAAAATGGGTGGAATCTTCTGTTGAGACCATCGATGTCGAGGGAGAAGGAGAACCGATGAGGGAAGACGAAGAGAATGAATCGGCTGAAGACGAAGAGATGGAATCGGAGATGAAGAGATAAAGATGGAGAGATGGAATCGGCTGAGGACTGAGGGAAGACGAAACATGAGGTCATAGTTTCGAACGAGCGGCTGAAGCTGAAATGAAGAGTGAAGACGAAGGCTCGAGTTTCGAATGACGAATCGGAATCACGAATCAGAGCGGCGGCCACAAACTCAAACAAAAGCCGAAGAAAGGAAACCTTTTTATTCCAACGAACCGAATCAAACTGAATTTTTCAGTTTTGCTGATAAATCGATTCGGTTCAGTTCGATTTTGCAAATCGAATCGATTAATACGATTTTCTGTCCACCCCTACCTGCCATGAGAAGGAATTTAATATTTATCTCATGCTTGCTAGAACAAAAGTATAAAGTTTCTTTTTAAGTTAATGAAGTGTTCATTATTTTAAAAGGTATTAAAATATGTTCTGCAAAATTGGAAAATAACTTATATGTGTTAAAACCAACTAAGGTAAAGTTGTTTTGAATATAAAGATATTTAAAACGGCTAAAACATAAAATAAGAAATGAAAATTTTCTCCTAGTACCTATCTTTAGCACTTAAGACTTGGTCAAATTAATCTCAATAGGATTAAGAGATTGGTTAAGAGTGGACTCCTATCACAGTTAAAAGACAACTCTCTACCACCATGTGAATTTTGTCTTGAGGGTAAAATGACCAAAAGATCTTTTACGGGAAAAACTCTTAGAACCAAAGAATCCTTAGAGCTCGTACATTCAAACTTCTGTAGTCCGATGAATGTCATAGCACGATGAGGGTCTGAATATGTCTTCAGTTTTATTGATGATTATTCTAGATATGGTTATATTTACCTAATGCATCATAAGTCTGAAACACTTGAAAAGTTCAAGAAATATAAGGCAGAGGATGAAAACCGATTAGGTAAAACATTAAAACACTTCGATCAGATCGAGGTGGTGAATATATGGACTTAAAATTCTAGGACTATTTGATAGAATACCGAATTTAGTCTTAGCTTAAGGCACCCGGTACACCTCAACAGAATGAAGTGGTGGAAAGGAGAAATAAAATCTTATTAGACATGGTTCATTCGACGATGAGTTATGCTCAGTTGCCTAATTCTTTTTTAGGACATGTAATAGAGACTGATGTGTATATATTTTGAACATGATTGTCTCGAAAAGTGTTTCAAAAACACCTTACGAGTTATGCAGATGACATAAAGGTGGTTTATGTCACTTCAAGATTTGGGGATGCCTAACACGTGTATTGGTGAAAAACTCAAAGAAATTGGAACGTAGGTCAAAAGTATGCCTATTTGTAGGATACCTAAAAGAGACAAAATGTGGTCTATTTTATCATCCTCAGGAAATTAAAGTATTTGTATTGACAAATGCAACATTCTTAAAGGAAGACCACATAAAAAATCATCAACTTTGCAGTAAGCTAGTATTAAGTGAAAGTACACAGAAGCTACAAGAGTTGTTAACGAAACTAGTCCATCACATTCTTCTCAAGAGTTAAGAATGCCTCGACGTATTGGGATAGTTCTTCAAGAGCCTGATCGTTACATGTGTTTGACAAAAACTCAAGTCGTCATATTTAATGATGGCTTAGAGGATCCGTTGACCTTAAAACAGGAAATGGAAGGTATGGATAGAGACCAATGGATAAAAACCATGGATCTCGAAATGGAGTTTATGTACTTTAATTCAGTCTCATAACTTGTAGATCAACCAGAAGGGGTAAAACCTATTTGTTGCAAATGGATCTACCAGAGAAAACGAGACCAATCTGGTAAGGTACAAATCTACAAAGCTAGACTCATGGCAAAAGGGTTTACCCAAAGAGATGGGGTGGACTATGAAGAAACATTCTTTCTAGTTACCATGATCAAGTCTATTAGAATACTCTCCATTGCTGCTTTTTACGATTATGAAATATGGTAAATGAATGTCAAGACAGCCTTTCTGAATGGCTATCTTGAAGAGAGTATCTATATGTCTCAACCATAAGGGTTTATAGAGTAGGGGCAAGAGCAAAACGTTTGCAAGCTTAAAGATCCATTTATTGGTTGAAACAAGCACCTCGATCCTGTAATATGAGATTTTATACTGCGATCAAATCTTATGGCTTTGAACATAACGTTGACATACCTTGTATTTACAAGAAGATTATCAATAGGACTTTAGCTTTTCCCGTTTTATATGTTGATGATATTCTACTCATTGCAAATGAGATAGAATTTCTGGTTGATATTAAGAGATGGCTGACATCGGAATTCCAAATGAAGGATTTGGGGGATGCACAATATGTTCTTGGAATCCAAATAGTTCAGACTCGCAAGAACAGCACACTAGTATTATCTCAGGAATCTTGTATAAACAAGATGTTGTCAAGATATAAAATGCAAAATTTCAAGTTACCTTTCAGGTATGGAATTCATTTGTCTAAGGAACAATGTCTTAAGAAACCTCAGAGGTTGAGTTACGAAATGAATTCCCTATGCATCAGAAATAGGAAGTTTGATATATGTCATGTTGTGTACACGCCCGAACATATGCTATGCAGCTGGAATAGTCAATATATATCAGTCCAATCCTGGATATGATCATTGGGCTGCCGTTAAGAACATCTTCATGTATCTTCAAAGAATGAAGGATTATATGTTCATGTATGGTGCTAAGGATCTGATCCTTACAAGATACACTAATTCTGATTTTCAAACCGATGTAAATTCTAGGAATCTACTTCGATATCAATATTCACTTTAAATAGAAGTGTTATAGTATGGAGGAGTATAAAGCCAAGTTGTATTGTTGACTCCACCATGGAAGCGGAGTATGTAGCTACATGTGAAACAGAAAAGGAAGCAGTTTGGCTTAGAAAGTTCTTAACTGATTCAGAAGTGGTTCTAAATATGCATCTATCGATCACCCTTTATTGTGATAACAGTAGAGCAGTTGCAAATTCCAAAGAACCAAGAATCCATAAGTGCGAAAAGCACATCAATGACAAGTACCCTCTCATCGAGGAGATAGTACACCGAGAGACGTGATCGTCAGGCAAATAGCCTCAGAAGACAATTTAGCTAATCCATTTACAAAGGCCCTCACGGCTAAAGTATTTGGGGGTCACTTAGTCGGACTAGAACTATAAGCTTCATAAATCTATGGTAAGTGGTAGTATTCATGGGTATAAAAATGCCCTAATTTATTGTATTTATTCTCTCATACTAAACCTTGCATATATTTATATATATGTAAACTCACTGGAGTTTTAGTCTAAGTAGGAGTTTGTTGAGTTGTATGTCCTAAAACTCGTAGTTTGTAAACATAAACATATTCTATTTGCAATAAAGATGTTATTAAGGTTTATTCATAAAGTTATTACTCAATGTATGAATTGTTCATTTCGTTTTAAAAAGAACCTAAATCTAACAAACTAAGATCCATGGCTATTACATGAGTACTTGGAATTTATGTAGAGACATAAAAGTGGATAAAGTTCTAGTAGATAGCCAAAACGGTCTATAGTATACGGATAAGGCTGGATACCTTATTCTGAGGACACTATTGGATGTAATCCACTTTGTATTTAATAAAAATGATGTGATCCTGTATCGTTTATGTAGAGACATGCGAGTGAGGACGTCCTGTGCAAAGAGTTTGTATATGACCAAACTAAGAAATAAGTCACTCTTACTTTATAATATTGTTTAATGTTTAAGACTGACTATTTCAAAGCGATGACCTAGGTAACTTGACCTTAATCCTGAGCTAACTATGAACTCTTGTTATTGGAGATTATCCTTAGATTTGCATAAATAAGGGTTGGCCCATCAGCGCCGGCTCAATAAGCCTCCCATTTCAAGGGTAAGATTGGGTAGATAGCTGGGGATATAGGGTGCAAGACGAAATCCACTTCCACCAACTTTTAGGGATAGTAGATAGATTGTTCCCTTAAATTCTGACTTCGGGTTTTGAACAAGGGGCCCCACCCTCTCATTGGACCGAGAGGGATTCGGTTTAGCTATTGGATCACAAACCAATTATTCATTAAAGAATCAGTCGAACTTAAGGAGCAAGATGTAATTTAGAGAGTAAAACAACTTATGGCCCAACCATTATTACGAACAACCTGTGAAAGATTGAATTATTGATTATGATTATAGCGGGTGGACAAAAATATATCTACAATAAGGGGAATGCAACTACTAGGCTTTAGTGGAATGACTTGGTAGTTAACGAATGTTGGTTAATTAAGATAAAGAGTTTAGTCGGTTAATCTTGGATTGTTGGAGCTCATGATCTGTAAGTTCATTAGGTCCCCTACTAGCCCATAAATAGACAAAACCTTAGAATGGAGTGATGAGAGAATTTGAAACGTTCAAATTCGAATTACGAGAATTGTTAATTATATGTGATATAACTAAACGTTTAATTATCGAATTACACATCATTGGAGAGTTGGAAAATATTTAAATAAGATTTAATTATTAATTATATGAATAGGGATTCATGTCTGGAATATGAGTTAGATTAATTTAATATTTGATATTGAATTAGTTAATTATTTATTTAGAATTAATTTTATTTAAAATTAATTATTAGAATTGATTTTGTTTAAAATTAATTTATTTTTTTAATGTTAATTATTTAATTAATATTTAACTTTAAATTTTATTTTAAATTTGAAAAAAAAAACAATTTTTAAAAGTGAAATTTCACAAAGTGGGTTTTTCAACCCATTACACCTCATTCTACTCACTTTATGGAGTCTTGGTGTCAATTTCTCATGAAATTGAAGTACATGTCGGTATTGTACAAAAGAAAAAAAAAAAAACTTGATGAGAAAATGATATTGATGTAATTTTGATTTGGTTGAGAGAATTGTTCTCTCAAGGACCATCATGCACTAAGACAAAAAAAAAACCATTTTTTTCTCCAAAGTCCCTTAATTTCCTTCTCACTTTGGATCCCACGATTCAATATAAGGTCTTAGAGGATTGTAGAAACGATCTTGGGGTGGTCTACATTAAGTTCTTGATCAATTTCAAGCTGAAAAGTTGTTGATTTGAAGAGTTCATCAAATGTCAACTTCAGAAACCCTATTTTTTTTAATATGAACATGCTTCCTTGATTGCTAAAATTAATAGAATAGTATTTAAGATTCTTATTGCTTCCGCATGTTGAATGTCAACAACAATACTCCAAAGGCCAAAGTACCAAGCGTACATCACATGCAACCCTGTTCATTTTTAACTATATGGTTATTTTAATTATTTTTTAAAATAATAATACGCTAATGAGAATTGATAAGTAGATTAATTAGTATTGGAGAAAGAAATGTAATTGACCTTTGGTTTTCTAAAGAGGCAAGAGATGAAAAGATTTGCAAATAATAAATATATTTTAATATGAAATTTTCTTTTTAAAAAAATGGTCAAAATAGCTAATATAAAGAGTTGTTTTTAAATAAAGAAACACTATCTTAGTGATAGACTGCGATGAACATCCATCGATATCAGTGATGAATGTCTATTACGGTCCATCACTAATAGATAGTGACATTTTTCTGTACTTGAAAATATTTTCAGTAGTTTTATCATTTAAAACAATTATCTTAATATTAAACCCTTTACATTTTTTTTCTTTTTTTCCTTTTTTATGAACACAATTCTATTGATTAAACAAACAAACAAAAACATTAGCTCTAAGTTTGTTTTTCCTAAAAAGAAATAATCAAAATATTAATTTCACGTGTCTATGTCTTCCATTTCTCTTTCATAACAAGTACACATTCGTTAAAAGAAACAATCAAACTATTAATTTCACATGTATTATAAATAACAGTTTGAAGGGAGGCGTTAAGCAACTGTTACGAAAGTGTGCTTGAAAGTTCTGAATGAAGGGAAAGACGTTAAGCACATCAACAAAATACGGATTTCTTTAATCCCAAAGATCTCTAACCCAATGGCCATTGTATCCGACTTGATCTTGACTCATGGATTAACAGAAATGGAAGTTGTACCCTTCTCTTTGTAATGGCTAGTTTGCTGTGAAGTTAGTTCATAGCCTTTTAGGAGAAGATGGTCGTTGGAATGAGGGTCTCGTTAGAAGCAGCTTCCCTTCCCTTAATGCGGAAGCCATTCTTAACATGAGGATGGGACCACATTTACCAGGGATGTGATCATTCAGAATTACAATCCCAAAGGTCGCTTCATTGTGAAAAGCGTTTACCACTTGGCTATTTCCTTTTCGACTTCTAAAATAGTTTCCTTGTTTGTTAACCTTGGGAAGCTATTGTGGAACTCCCTTTGGAAGGCTAAAGCCCTCCCAGAGCTAAGCATTGTGTTTGGCGAATCAAGAATGATAACATCCCCACCAATGTCAATATTTCTAAAAAAGAAGTATTTGCTAACCCTTTGTGTTTGTTTTGCAGAAAAGAGCGAGAGTTGCATCTCATGCTCTCTGGTTTTGTGAGTTGGCCAAGAATTGTTGGCTTAAGTTCCTTCCTAATATGCGGTCTCTTTTTATATCGTGCAGGTCTTCCTGGCATCCATGGGAGCTATGGCATTGGATGGCCAACAACCTTGATGAGGGGGAGCGAAGCAAGCCTATCACAATTTTGTGGTGCCTTTAGAACCACAAAATCTCTATAAACTCCAATGGGTCAAAGGGTCCGTTGAAGTTTTTGCTTAGAAATGTTACTCTGACCTTTGATAGGGGAGGCTCTGTTCTAAAATCTGATCATTGCCCCAGCCAGTTGGAGAGCTTGACAAGTCATGTTTGATGAAGCCCCCTCCCCCATATTAGCGAGTGGAAGATGAACGTTGATTTTTCTTGGAACAAGGATATGTATCTAGGTGGTGTGGGTTGGGTGGTGCGTGACTCTTCAGATCTCTTAAAGGGTCAGGCTACAAGACATGAGTGGTTCATAAAGTTGCTCGAGACTCGGGCTATTATCGACGGTTTATCTTTTCTTTCCTCCTCTTGTTTACTTTCCCCTGCCTCTTTAGTGGTTGAATCTGATGTGAAGGAGGTGGTGAACTTGCTAAACAATTGCTTGAAAGATTTACCCAAATAAAGGATGTTGTTGTCAAAATTTGAGATTTGACAAGTCGGTCGGGTCCTGTCTCCTCATCTATCCCCATGTATGTAATAAGGCTACTCACTATATAGCCCGTTATGTTGTTGGTTTTGTAAGTTTTGTTGATTTTTATGTTTCTACCATTTCCAAAGATGTTGGGTGTAGTTGGTCTTCCGACAACTATAGTTAAATTGTGGATATTATTTTTGGTGATTTGTCGGTTCTATAAGATCAAACTTTTTAATTGCAATCAAAATGGCTAAAATTGGCAGTTTGTTCATGTAGATAAGCAATTCATTGTCAAAATTAACCTCTATCCTTTTTATTATTATGCTAATTATTCTAAGATTTTAATTTTTAATTTTTACCAGTATACAAATGTCAATACCTTGTACCGCACGCATGATCGAGCCAACAGCGGGCCCAGCCCAACAGAAATGGTGTTACGGTTCTTTGATGGCCCAATATTTGAACCAAAAAAGGTGGGCCTTTAACACCTTGTTCATCAAGCAAAATCAAATTTTCAACAATTCTAATAATTTAATAATTCTTTTTATGACAAACTTTAGCTCTTCAAGATAAGAAGTTTGACCAACTGGGAATATAAAATCCAAATGAAATAATGTAAACAACAACAACAAAGTACTGTGAAGGTCCTTTTTTGTTTGATCGTTTAAAACAAAAATGGAATACTCTGTGTTCTATTCATTGCCACTTTGTTTGGTTGTTTTTGGAGTAGCAAAAGCTTTTCACTCCATTTGGTGGAGACCCAAATTGGTGGAAAGACAGTTGAAAAGACAAGGAATTAGGGGCAGTTCCTACAAGCCTATGGTTGGTGATGTCAAAGAGTTTGTGAGGATGATCACTGAAGCATGGTCCACCCCTATGAGTCTAGATCATCAGATTGTTCAACGTGTCGATCCGTTCACAGCAGTAAACGCTAAAAAATATGGTATGTTGTGTCGTGTTGTATCTCGTTGTATCTTGTATTAGAATAAGTTTTAATACTTCGTCATTTGTGTGTAGGAAAGGTATCGATGTGTTGGTTTGGAACAAATCCGAGATTGATAGTGAAGGACCCCGAAATGATGAAAGAAGTACTATCGAACAAGGCGGGTAGCTTTGAGAAGCCACCATTGAACCCACTTATTCTGAAGCTAACAAGGGGATTAACTACTCTAAAAGGGAAGGAATGGGCTAAACATAGGAGGATTATCAATCCTGCTTTTCATCATGAAAGGCTCAAGGTATACTCTGAAAATATATTTATGGTTATAGATTATAAGAATATGTTTGGAATTCATTTTCAAGTATTTAATTCAAAAAATAAGTCATGTTGGAAGAATTATAGTATTTGACAACTTTTCAAGTATATTTTAATCAATTTTTATCAAAAGTATTCAAATAAAAATGAGTTTTTTGAAAAATAATTTTTTTTTTTTAAAGTCAATCAAACTGGGCCCTAAGTTTGGTTTCTGTACTCTATATACTAGAACATAAAAATGTCTGGTAGATCCTTGAACTTCCAATTTTATGTCCTATAGACACTTGGTTTATGAGACATTCATCGATACAAAATTGAAAATTCATTAACTCATTACACACCAGGTTGAAAGTTGAAACACTTATTTAAATATTACGATCGAACCCAAATATATCGAGATATGATAGGTAATTAAACTACAAGATAAACCAAGTTATTCGAGGTACTTGGACGCTCCCCTCTTGAGATCACACACCAAAACATTCCCTCCCTTCTTCATCCCCTCGTCCTCTATTTATAACCAACAAGTATAACAAACTCTTGAGCTAATTACTAATATGCTCTTAATACTCTAATAATACCCTAATCCATTCCTATCACATCATTGTTTTCACTTCAAGGACTAAATCTTGTAGCTTAACAAAGCAAATGTTGTAAAACGGTTTTGAACAAAATTGAAAATATTATCTATTTTGTAGTACAAAAGAATTTGTTTTCTCTAGGCTAAGTTATTATAATATTTTTCTAAAAAAAAGCACTAAGTTGCAAATAATTTATCAGTAACCAATGTTTTTGTTTCAAAGAGAGCCGAAAGTCAAGTGAAGGAAGTTCAGAACATACTAATAAATGTTTGGTTGATGAAGGGAATGATGCCAGCCTTTAGTATAAGCTGTAGCAACATGATAGAGGAATGGAAGGAAAAGGCTGCAAATCAAGACAGTGTTGAAGTGGATGTATGGCCTGAACTTCAGAGACTAACTGCAGATGTTATATCCAGGGCTGCCTTTAGCTCCAACTTTGAAGAGGGGAAGAAGATTTTTGAACTTCTCAAACAACTCACTCATCTTACTCTTGATGCTATGCAGACCTTGTATCTTCCTGGTTTCAGGTCTAATTTCTCTTATTCATAAATTTTACTTCCCTGACCATCTATTCTTTTCCTGTCTTTTGAATGGCTGGGTTGAGAATGACAACTTGAGTAGGAATAGTTGTCCCACCCATGACTAAATAATTTGTCATCTTTGGATATTTCATTCTATCAATAAAACTGTTTCTTATCCAAAGAAATAATTTGTATAAGCAGAAGATGAAAAAAAAATTAGTTTGCAAATTAAGATAACTAGAATTGATTAGTATGGAGCCCAAGTTCTATAACCATGGGAAAAAATGAAGCTAAAATTATTGTGAAATCCAACTTTCAAGATGGACATGTGGCTTTGTGTATATGCAGATTTATTCCAACAGCTAAGAACAGGAGGAGAGAGAAGATGAACAAGGAGATCAAAACCATGATAGGGAGTTTAATTCTAAGAAAAGAAAATTCCATGAGCAACCAGGAAGACAATGTAGATGATTTGTTAAGCCTGCTCTTGCAGTCAAAGAAGAAAGAAAATCAACAAGAAGGTGATGGACTGACAGTTGATGAAGTGATGGAAGAGTGCAAGCAGTTCTACCTTGCAGGGCAGGAAACAACAGCAAGCTTGCTAACATGGACAGTCATCGTTTTGGCCATGCACTCAGAATGGCAAGAAAAGGCTAGGCAGGAAGTCTTGCAAATTTGTGGGAAGAATGAACCAAGTTTTGAATCTTTAAACCACCTCAAGATTGTGAGTTTTCATTCCACACTTAGCAATCTTCATTTACCTATTGGTACAAGTTTTTAATTGTTTTTCAAAAATCTAAGGAAAAAAAAGTTACTGATTCACAAAACAATACTCTGCAGGTTACCATGATACTTAATGAAGTCCTGAGGTTGTACCCCCCAGTTATTGGTCAATATCAACATACTTATGCAGAAACAAAGATAGGCGAAGTTTTAATACCAGCTGGGGTTGATGTTACCTTACCTACGCTGCTTATTCACCACGATCCCCAGTACTGGGGAGAAGATGCAGAAGAGTTCAAACCAGAGAGATTCTCGGCAGGAGTTTCGAAGGCAAGCAAAGATCAGTTGGCTTTCTTCGCCTTTGGATGGGGGCCTAAGACCTGCATTGGACAAAACTTTGCTATGTTAGAAGCTAAGGTCGCATTGGTTATGATTCTACAGAATTTCTCTTTTGAGCTTTCTCCTTCTTATGCACATGCTCCTCATACTGTCATGACTCTTCAACCACAGCATGGAGCCCAGCTGAAACTTCACCAATTATAGGTTGCATGTAAATGAAGTACCACCTTTGAGGGATGAAAATCATGTTTGGCATTTCTGCAAATTATCTAGCCTTGTACTGTACTTTGTTTTCCTGTAGAAAGAACTGATAAGAATCTACTAGTCAAATGATTTCTCTGTAAATATGCTATTTTTATTTTAATAAAGAATCGTGCAAAGTGAGAGCATTTTTAGTGCCTACAGTTGATCACCTAATGTTTGAAAGCATCTCACCTCTATGACTATGTAAAACCTCGAAAGATAAAGAATGTAACACATTCTCTAGATCTCACTCATCGCAGTTGATATTTGCAACATATTGACAACGGTGTTTTTAAAGCGCAAGGCGCATCTTAAGGGGACATGTCTCTTAATCACCTTAAGACGAGAGACGACGAAAAGGCGTCGTCTGAGTGAAACAAGGCCCACTTAATAAAATAATAAATTAACATTATCTACAACTATTATATGTAAAAGAAAAGGAGTATTTAATTCTCAAAAAATGAGAAAATATCAATGTAAGCTATTTAATATTTAAGTAAATTAGACTTACACCATCAAAAACAACTTACATATTAGTGCTATAAGAGTGAGCCTATGACAACTAAAAAGAACATACTTTAAATAATGTCATCTGTTTCCGTAGTAGACTTTGATTAACAAATGATACTACCAAAGCATTGATTGGAAAAGAGAAATAATGGCCATCTGTCAATCATGGAGGAGAGATATAGCATGCAGCATGCAACCTCTTTTCACATTAATGAAGGTGCATTTTCATAACTTCAGACTTTTCATCTTCTTTTTCCTCTTAATCTTTTCCAACTCTTCTTATTTTACTTCTTCGTACTATTATTCTTCTTTTTTCTTCTTCTTCTACTCCTCTTCTGTATCTTCTTTCATATTCTTCACCATTTTCTTTGTCTTCCTAATCTTCCAAATCAACAAGCGAGCGCCTGGTTAAAGGTGCTCGCATAGAGGCGCAATGACAATGAATGCTTATTAAGATAACGACATACATCGCATTCAAGTTATAATACTGAAATGCATTAAGAAGGGGGGACCAACAAAATATTTCGGTACGGTAGAATGAGATTTATTGCTCTTGTCAAAATTGTAATTAGTATAATCGATCTACTTGATCGCATGACAAATGTTCATAATTAAAAATCTAGGCACTCGAAGCTAAACAAGAGAGAAAATAGTCACTCTTCTGTTTTGCATGAACCAGTGCATCTTTTTCTGCTGTTATCTTTTGTTGTTCTATCCTCTTGAGGTTTGATTTAAACAAAAAAAAAAAAAAAATCACTCTCGTCAATTTCTCTACACATTGATGTCTATGAAAAAATTCCACCTTCAGAGAAAATAATTATAAATCCTCAATATTCTTTAACACTGAGTCCACATCTGGTGTTAAAATGGCACGCTTGCTAAGCTCCCCAACGATGCAACAACACTTCCCTTCCACATTGACAGCTGCAACATCTTGTGCAAAGCCACAATCCATTCCAGAAGAAACCTGCCCGTATTTTAAAACTGGTGTGAGAAGGAACGCGAAATCTAAGATTTCATCTAAGAATAGCCCTTAAATAAATAAGAACATCCTATACATAAGTAGTAAATATTTTCATCAAGTGAAAAATTTAAAAAGCTGAGGCAGAGACTTCATGCTTCTAATATAAAATATTTCATCTCAAGAGATCATTCAAGTTGGTGAAAGAGTAGATAGCGAAGAAGTTGGCATGCTCATGTTTATGGTAGGAAACAAAAATAAATAAACTCACATCATATATAATATCACCAAGCTTTAACTTGACAGCACCACTCCTATACACAAGCAATTTACCCATGGAGCCCGAAGGTAACTCATTCATCAAGCAGGCTTTCTGTCGAGGTTGTGAACCTTTACTTTGTTCCAGGCTGTTGGCTGCCCCCGTCCCTTCTACAGTAGAAGATTGCTTTACCATAGGCACCATAGGTGGTAATTGTAGAAAAAAGACGTCCATTTCTGGATTCTCCTCCTGCCAATCAACCATTAAGCGTAAAATTGGAAACAAGAGGCTCAAGATATGCCATCAACAGGATCCAATGACTAACCAATAAACCAAGATCCATTGCTGGAGTAGTTGTATTTTCATCATAGGCGAAGTTTTCTGAAGCTTCTCCAAATTCTTCTTCGTTTAGAGAATCTATGAAGTAGTGCATAAAACTTAGAGCAAATAATTGATGAAGAATGCAGAGGATGTGGGTACAGTTTTCATCGATACAGGTATAGTTTTCACCATGAAAACTGTACTCCAGAAATGATAAGTATGCAAACCACACATGTAGAGGATAAATTGCATCTCAGAATAATCCAGTTGTCCACTGCAATATTTTCCTTTTAGTTTTTGTAAATAACATGAACTTACAAAGATACCTGGATTTCCTGAATATGGTCTCCGCAAAGGAAGAGTTACAGGATAATAACTGTAATAATCCTGGAGTAAAATGAAAATAGAATTACTAATTTGACATACTGATGGAGAAGGCAGACGCAAATAGGAATTGAAAAGGAAAATAATTGATGACTTGTATGTTTTACTGACCCATGGTTCTACATACTCCTTGCTTGTACTAGACGGAAGAGTTCCATCTGCATAATCACCTTTCAGTTTAGAGCATTGAAAGCCTCTCATGTGCAGTAAATCAAACAATTACATCTTGAGTAGAGTAGATTTTAGTAGTTTAATAGCCAACCTTCATTTCTTGGTCTATTTCCAGCTTTTGAAACACCATATGATCTTAAGGTGCTCGAAGTACCTCCAGAACCAAATGCAACTTGTGTAGGTGCCGCTGCATATTAATATAACAGGCAGGCAAATGAAACAGAGGCGTGTTAAAATAACTAAAAATCTTTAGTCGTTGTGCTAGTAAATTTCGATTAGATGTGAGGTTCATTAACAAACAAAAGTTACCACATTTTCCTGATATGCGAGGTAGCACAGTTGGGGCAAGACCACATGATGCATAATTGATATGTTGAACCATATTATCAGAACTTCATGGATTATTCTACAAATTCATTATTACACTCATGATGTCTAGTAAACTTAATATGCGATCTCTTTTGGCTACACAAATGGTAGAAATTCCAAATACGGAACTGTATTGCTCGTCAAGAAAATTAAAGCATATTACAATTTTCTGCTCCCTCAATTTTTCGCAGATGGAAAATTGCCCTCAGTCTTCTTAAGATATTCATGTGATCTTATAGATGTCTGTTCTGAAGAAGAATCCTAAGCAAAATAACCTAAGATATTCAAATCTTTAGACTTAATTTCAATCACGCATATATAAATAGATTAATACATAGTTACACATAAACCAATATGCATATCAATCCTACTATCGAATTTTGTATATCATGACTAATAGATGGAAAAAAGAAATTAAAAAAAAAATGATAGCCAACTACGATCATCAATCGATGAAAAGAAGCATGACCGAGAACTAGCACTACATGAGTAACCTTTCACATCCAATTTAAAACAATCAGAAGATTAATCAATTAAATTTAAAATTATCTACTAAATAAATAAAATCATTAAGCTCAAAACCAAAAATTAGTTATGAACAATGACAAATTTATGGAAGTTTGCAACTCGCCTTTTCTCCCAATTTTTTGCTTTGTCCTAAGGGTGCTTTCCTGCAATAATACATCAAGAAATTAAAGTGAAAACAGAGAACAAGAGTGTAAAACAACTGGATATTCTATATGCACAACAATAAAAGGAAACGGAAAATAAATGAAAACAAACATACATTGAAGCGTTTTAGTAAATCCCTGGCTTGAGCAGCATCAGCATCCTCTGCTATTTCTCTACATAAAACAAACATACATTTTGACTACGACAGAATGTTGGAACAATTGAAGGTGCTACTATATTTGAAAGCAATGTTCTCACGCTTTGACTTCAGGTTTTGGTATACGACGAATAGGTGCTTTTGGAGCAAATTTCAACTGCAGCAGACCATTCCATCAGATGAAAATAAAAATTTTAAAATCGTCAAACAAGTAGATAGATGAGAGAGCCATAACATACTTTCCTTGGAGCAGCTGTCTTGTTTTTCGGCGGATCTTGTTCCATGTCTTCAAATGTTCGTTCAAATCTGGAAAAAAAATGATCAGTTATAATATTGTCAAATGCCACAACCAATACCAAAAAAAAAGGGAAAAAAACGATCGTTTATAGCGTGATTTGACATTCATAAACATGCAAAGAAACAGGGCATCAAGAAGAAGAAGAATGGCGTCAGAAGATTTTACCTGTTCTGTTCTGAGAGTGAATGAGACGCACCGGAACTGCAGTGTCATTGCCTCAATGTTGAACATCGTTCGCTTTATACGTATATATAAATTTATTCCATAATTTTGTTCTTGTGCTTAATCAGTTTTACGGTTCCATTGAAAAATAGCATCTAAGAACAAAATAATTCTAAACTGTAAAAGAAATAAAAGGTGAATGAAGTCAAAAAAGCATTTACCTCTAAATGGGTGATCGATAGATTCAAAAAAAGGAATGTTGGTCGCCGAACGCTAAATGAGACTAACGATTCTTCTCAGTATCGATTAGAATTGGTAGATTTGGCGGTGGTTAAAGCCTTTTCCGGTGGTCGGTGGATAGAACGCCTCCAATCTTTTGCGTGGGTTGTTTGTGATGTTTGCAAAATGCAAGCCCGTTGATTAGGGCTTAGAATGATTTTTTATTCTTAAAAAATTGGTTTATAATTTAATCCCTATATTTCAAAATATTATAATTTACAATTGAGTTTTGTTTTAATTTTATCCTAAATTTTAAAATTTATACTTTTAACTTTGCTTTTTTAAATAAATACTCAATTTTATAAAGTGTGCAATAGCAAAAGCGAAGATCGATAACATTCTAATTACATAAAACTAATAATAAACATGCCTAAACGGTTATATAATATAACCTTTGTATAATTCACCGCAATCTTCCTCTTCGTGCTCGATTGACACCACCAACTGTAAATCCTTGTTATTCTCCGATTGAAGAACACGATTGTGGGACCGTTTTACTAGTGAACTAACGGGAATTTCACTATAGTGAAGAGGAGACACTAAGGAGATTTTGGTGGAAGAGTAAAGTCAAGAGTCAAATAAGCATTAGTTCTTATACATTTAAAAAACCAAACTATTTAAAGACAAAATTACATGCAAAATTCTATCTTGCATGTCTTCTACCTCAAACTCCACTAGTATGTAATCTTTAGGTGTCAAGCTTTGGAAGTGTCACTTCAAAGTCCACTTAATGAAAAAATCTAACAAATGAATTTAGATTTTTCCACTAACTAATTTAAAAAACAAATAAATCAATTTTTTATGAAAAAAAAACATTTTCGTGATTTAGAAAATATTTAAAAACAAATTTAATATCACATGTTAAATTGTTTTTGACACATAACTTTGATTAGTCACATTAATCAAGTTTAAAAAACACTTTCATGCTAATGTTCAATAATACTCTAATAAATAAATAATTGTAAATCATATCTCATATAAAATACAACTTTCCCTAAAGCCCGAATTTGAACATTTCAAATTCTTGCTTTACTTAGTTCTTCAATTTTGTCCATAGCGAGCTAGCAAAGACGCCCAATGGACCTACAGATCATGGGCTCCAACAATCCAAGACTAACCGGTCAAACTATTTAACCTAGTTAATCAACATTCGTTAACTAAAAAGACTGTCCACTATAGCATGTAGTTGCACTCCCTTCACGGTAGATATATTATGGTCCATTTGATATAACCATCATCGATAAGTTGATCATTCACAGGTTGTTCGTAACCTTAGCTAAGTCAAATACTGAAATACTCCTGAGTAACATCTTTTCTCCTTAAGTACCACTGTCCCTTCAATGAACAATTGATTTAAGATCATAATCACTAAATCCATTATCTATCGGACTAACAAGAGGATAGGGCCCCTTGTTCAAGAGTCAGGATCAGCCCCTAAGGGAGCAACATTTTTACTATCCTTAAAATGGGTAGGAGTGAATTTCATTTTGTAAATTCCATGTCCCCAACCATCTACCCGGTCTTTATCCCTTAAACGTGAGGTATATTGAGCAGCAATGTTGAGCTTACCCTTACATATGCAGATTAAGGGACAATCGCAAATAAACAGAAGTTTATAGATAGCTTAGGATTCAGATCAAGTTATCTAGGTAATCAATAAGTGAAATTAATATATGTTAACAATAGACGATGTCAATACGTAACAATAATTATTTCGTGATATGTCTTACACATTCTCATCGCATAGAATACCCTCGCTCGCATGTCTTTACATGAACGAACTGATCACATTGTTTATGACACTTTACAATATCTGTAACAATCATAAAGTGTGTTGTATTCGATAGTATCTTTAGAAATAGGTACCCAACTTAATCCAAGTATTATAGACTGTTTAGGTTATTTTACTCGAATTTGATCTAGTTCATGTCTCCACATAAAATCCACGTATTCATGACGATAGCCAAGGGTTTGTAGTTTAATGGATTTAGAGTTATAAAACAATCAACAACACTTGTATGAATAAAATTCATATATGTTTAGTAATTACAAACTACGAGTTTTATGGCACACAACCCAACAATTCTCTAAGGTTAATATAGGGCAGTAAATTTAAAATAATCAATATAATTATAATTGATTAATTTTCACTGTTTTTCATCGTGTTTAGAATTAAATTTAAAATTTCACTTTAATTATTTTAAATTGATTAAGAGACAATGTCGATGATTGGAAGTTAGTATTTAATGAAAAATTGAAATAAAAAATATAAAATCTTGTTTAGTTTTAACATTTCTGTTAGTGAAGATGAACTTCTCAAACATATTTTTGAAATTTCATCGACTAAAATGGTCAATTTAAAGGTCCAGAGACCAACCACACATATTTCTAAAAACTCATGGACTAAAAAAATATTTTACCCAATAACTTATATATGTTAATGTTAGAAATTTATACCACTATGGTCTATTTGGTAGAAAAATTTGAAAACAAGAGATTTAATAAAAACATAAATTTATTTGTTTTCAAATACATGTTGCCAATATTCAGAATTTTAATTATAGTTTAAATAATGGTTTAAAATGTGTTTGATGGTTTATTGGTAAATCATAAAAGCTAAACTTATCGAAGTTATTTCTGATATGTTTATAAAATATTTTATGTTAAAAATTTGCATAATTATTATCTTGTAATATTGTATAATTTATAATACAATAATACATATATTAATTTAAAAATGAATTTAGTCTCTAATACGACATACAATATTTTTAAATATTTTAATCTTTATTTAATATAACTCTATATTTTAGAATTTAGAATAAAAAAATTGGACACATTGAAAAGAAAATATCTTCAAAATTTGCACGGTTTAGATCATAAAATCCAAAAACTATTTTTATACACGGAATATGGTTGTCTGTCAAACACATATTTGTTGAATTTGAATACATTAAAAAAATGAGTTGCCAATCAAACAACCATTAAAAATTTGTTGGTTAAAAATGAAATAGTTTATTCGATTTTAGTCGAGTATTCCAATAAATATTAAATTTAGTATCTCAAAGTTAATCGTTATCAAAATTATTTCGATAATGATATTAATTTTCATGGAAGAAAAATAGAATATTGAGAACATATTTCCAAAATCTATAGCAAGGATGATAATTAATAATAAAAAGTTTTTAACCAATTAAATTTAAACTTTATTTCTCGGAACGTAGAATTATATTAATTTTTAATAATTTTTTTTTACAATACAATAGATGAAAAATTTGAACCTCTAGTCAAAAGGTCAACAGAACAAAATTTATATTAGTTCGATGTTGGCTTATTTGTATATTCTTTATTTACTTAGAAAATTTCAAATTCACAATTACCAAATTATGAATCTACCTCAACTTTGCTCCTTATTTCGAAAAATAAAATAAAAATCCTATTCTATTCAGATGGTAGAAATCCTTTAGAATGAATGATGAAATAATTAATATGGTAGCGATGTGGAACGACATGACAATGACTATAATATTTGTTAGATTAAGATCAGACCTAAGCCTAATATTATAATAATTATTTTTTTTTGTTAATTTTGAGGACATTTTTTAACCATTCTTTGATGATTATTTTTATACTTCAATGACATGTGAATAACAATATTATAACTTTCAAAGGAACAATGATGTTTTCTATAAATAAATAGCAACATTTGGGATATTTTTTTTTTATATGATCTAGATTTTTTTTAATCAAACAATAGTACAATTTGTTCACGACTCGAGTATACATAAAATGTGTTATAAAAGTTAATTTGTTTTTTTAGTACAGTGTGGGGTGGATGAATTCAAACTTCATACCTTTTGATTGAGAATGTGCATTTTTTTTTATGTCAATTGAGTCATGCTCACATTGGGTATAAGGGTAAATTTGTTGAGACAATCAAACTCGTAAGATATTGCTTTTATTTTATAGAAAATAAAAAATCCATCGATTATGTAAAGAATGAGGCCAAATCCGCCTCAACCAAAAGATAAAGTGATAAAGCCAATTGAGAAAATTGTCCTACCAACAATGAGATTTAGCCATATATGCTCCCCGTCAAGCTCAATCATCTGCCACAATGTTAGCTTTACGAGCTTCAGGTATACCATATGTTTGATGATAATGAATGCTTATTTACCAATGATTTAGACGTAGGCTTGTAGAGAAAAATTCAATGCACTTCGAATAACTCAAATTGGACCTCAAACGAAAAAAGATACAAGTAAACAAATATTGGAAACAAATTTGATGTGATCGATGACATGAGAGTGACATGGCAAACACGGCTCAACACTAAGATGACATGTGATATGTTGTTTAAGAGATAGATGAAAATAAAAAGAAGAAAAAAAAAAAAAATGAGATCACATGAGATTGTAACATGTAACATCATAAATCTATGAATTTTTGTTTTTTAAAAATGAAAAAGGTGAATCTCCTTCAAATTCCATCCAATTTTTTATGATTCGTGAATTTAATTTCATTCATTCTCTCATCATTTAATCACAGCCATTAATCCTTTTACCATAGATTCAATGATCAATCTTAAACCCTTCGAATTTTATAATCAATCCTATTTTTTGTTTTTTTAATCAATCATTCATCATCATCCTAAAAACCTTATTGAAAAAAAAAAACATATTATTCCATCTGTTCATCCTCTAAGTGTTTGGAAAGTTTGTATATTTCTCATTCTCTTCCATTTTTACAAGTGTAATAGTCGAGAGGAAATTGTTGGAGTGTCATAGGATAAACTTGTGAATTTTACCTATTTAGAGGTAATATTTGAGTTTTTTTTTTTTTTTTTTAAATTGATTTTTTATATTAACGCGTGAGCACGTATTTGGGATGTGAGAGAAAAAAAGGTTAGATCATAAACTAGTGAAGAGGATCCGAGATTCTCTTTTAACTTAGGTAAAAAGGGGGGGTTGTGTAGGTTTTAGGTGTATTGGAGAGTGGACGTAGGCAAATTGTTGTACCACTATGCATTTTAGTGTCTTCTTTTTCCTGAATTCCTTTTATTTTTGTACTTAGTTTGTTTTGTAATGTTTAGACTGCATGTTAGGATTTGTTGATCTTTTGCTTTGCATATTTGTGATATTAACTATCAACTTGAATTGATTGCTTGATGTTATTTTGTTAGATTGACATTAAAGTTTGGTTGTCACACGTATATCAACTAGGGTTTCAAAGTTAAAAGTGGCAGATAACTGTAATCACCCATTTAGTATTGTCATTCGATCCTATATACGATATTAAGAGATCTTTAAACTATGGAATTAAATCTCGTGTTGCGCCCTATGAATATAACGTCTGATGCTATTGATTTCAAATGGAGTTGCATGTGTTCCTCCCTGGTCAACAACTACATAGCTATCAAACTGTCCAACTTCCTGCCAAATGCAATTGCACGACCAAAATAATGACTCATAATCTAACCACAATCACACGAACCTCTACAAACAATACATCAAAAGATCATTACATTTCCCCCTCGTCTAGCTGCAATGAGTGTACTTGTATGTTCTCGAAGTGCCTCACAAATATCACCCTAATACTTTGTCGTGTTCAAGCATCATCATACGACAATATCAACCATCGATTATTGAATCAAAGGTAATACATATATGTACTCAAATACACACATATCAATTTTTTATTTAACGTGAAGTAGATATTAGTTAAAGCCACAAACATGACTTTTAAAAAAACAGTTTTTACTTTACTTAAATGTGGAATAAATATTAGTTCAAGGTAAAATGTGATTTTTTTTAAAAAAATTCCCTTTATTAAACGTAAAGTAGAGATCCTCTCTAGACAAAATATGATTTTTTTTTTCTTTTTGTCTTGTTTTTTTTTTTTAAATATATGATGCTAAAAAAGTTAAGGATAAAATGTGATATGTTTTAATTTTTTTCCCCTTCTAACTTGAAATAGAGATAACATGTGATAAAATTTATTTTTTTTTTTAATAATTATTTTCGTGATTCGAAATAAAAAAGTATCGGTATCGTTTATTTATTTTAATTTTAAATTTATATGTGATGCTTAAAATTAGAAGAAAATATTATTTTTTGATTTAAAAATAAAATTGCCTAACATGATCATATGACCAGCATCAAAAAGGGCAAAAGGTAAAATCAAGAGTTTATAAACGCATAGATACAATATAAATTTTAGATAGTATAAATAGATACTTAACCCTATAAAATACCAAAATACGAAAGTGCCCTATGATCAAATTTCGTGATTCATTCTTTTGTTCTTCAAATTCTATTGATTTCTATTCCTCCTTTCTCCCGGAGAAGAGAGGCGGTCAGAGGCTCGAGATTTTCCGGCGAACAATTCTGTGATTTTCTTCCCCTCCTCCGCTTGCCCTGCTTTAGCGTTTCGAAGGAAAAGCATGGCTTGTGTGTACATACCGGTACAGAACTCGGAGGAGGAGGTCAGAGTAGCTCTCGATCAACTCCCCAGAGACGCTTCCGACATTCTCGACATACTCAAGGCCGAGCAAGCTCCGTTAGATCTCTGGCTAATCATCGCGGTTCGTTCTACTCTCTATAACTACAATGCTATGTACTTTGATTTCAACTTCCCTCCTTTGCTCATCTTGTGACGCCTGATTTTGTCGTATGAATAGGTTTTGTTTTCAGTTATGAATACCTAATTTCGAACTTTTTGAGTGATATGCGTAATGGGTGAAGTTGATGCAGTATTGTGCTTGTATCGTACTAATAATTATTGATCTACGAGGGGGTGACCAAATTCTTTGTGCGTGCGTGCGTGCGTGTTCTTTTTCTTTTTGCGGGTATTTTAATGTAAGGAGCTCTTTTTAAGTTGTTGATTATGCGACTGGAACCTAGTCATATTGTTTTCTTTTCTTTTGTTTTTGTTTTTGTTTTTGTTTTTTTTGTTGTTTTTTTTTAAACTTCAATTTGGGTACGAGTGTGAAGATTGATTGATGGAGTGCTTTGGTTTCCAATTGGGTAACCGTGCGAACTAGATGGGGATTGTATAATAAAGGACTTAGAGGGAATGTGTTTGGTCCATGGTAGCCATCAATCTTCTTATTCTTTCTTTCTTTTTATTATTATCCTTTTAATTTTTATTTTTTTCTAATTTCATCGATGGAATGAAATTACAAAAGGATAAGGAATGCCATGTAGATTACAAAAACCTATTCCACTGAGAAGTAAGAAAAGTAAGATTGTAATCACTAAAGAATGGGGTGAATTTACACCAAAAAAACGGCAATATAAGTAAGGTGTTAAAAAAAGGATGAAAATGTCATAGTTTTGTCTTTGAAGATGCGTCAGTTCCTTTCAAGCCAAATGTGTCAAAAGAAAGCTTTAATGAAGAAAGTCGATAGGACCTCTTTTTCCTTTATGAATGGGTGACTAGTGAGGTGAGGAGTGACTGTAGAAGGATAAGAAGATCATTGGAGAAGACCATGTGATAATGGAAGGCCTCCAAAATCTTTGACCAAAAAGCATGAGCATATTCACAAGTGACAAAGAGGTGAGTAATAGTCCTGCTATTCTCGTAGTTGTGGCAAAGGGTACACCTATTAGCGGCAGAGACGATCCAAGAGGCTTTTTTGATCAATATATCAACAATATTTATGCATCCATGGCTGTGTTCCCATTGGAAAACTTTGGCCTTTTTAGATATGGGACTTTTCCAGATGATTGAGTATAGATCTTTTGGGTGGATGATTCCACTGGAAGAAAGTTTGCTTGATAGAGACTTGGCTGTGTATAACCCCATGGAGTTCATGGACCATTTCCAACAATCCTCCATCAAGGGAAGAGGGGAGATAATAATTGTGGATAGTAGGGACCGTTCATTGATCTCGTTTTCAGTGAGATGCCTTCTCAAGTGAAGATTCTAGGGTGTTGTCTCTCTATTCTAATAGTATGCAATAGTAGAATTATTGTGTAGTGATAGTGCGAATATTCTAGGAAAAGCTTCTTTGGGAGGAAGTTCCAATCCATGTATCATTCCAAAAGGAAGTGGCTGCCACATTTCCAACAAAGCTGACAACGTTGTCAAGAGTCAACTCCTTGTTCTGTATGATATTTTTCGATGGGCCCTCGAATAATTTGAACATTGTTTGGTTCGGTTGAAGAGAGGGGTCATTCTTTGTAAACAATAAGATGCCTCTGAAGGGTGAGTTTTCTCGTCGTGGTATCTCTAGCAAGGAGGCTTTGGTTTTTAATTTTAAGTCAGTCAGCTCAGGACCCCCTTCAATAATACGGAGTTTAATCTTCTGCTACTTCAAAGAGTGTAAGGCCCTCTTGTTTGTATTTCCATTCCACGAAAACATTTCTATAAAACTTTTCTAGATGAGCCGCGACTTTGGATGAGATCACAAAAAGGGAGAGAGTACATGGGAAGTGTTGCTTGGATCAAAGTTAATTGTCCCCCTTTCGAGATATGTGTACCACTCCAACCTTTAAGTCCTCTCTACCTTTTCAACAATAGGTTCCCAAAATGGCACCAAGAATGCCTTTCCATTGAGAGGTAAGCCCAAATATATGGAGGGCCAATTACCAACCTTGGATCCAAAATTGAGACAATCAACCAAGTATCCATGTTTAAGCGCAAGAATTCTGATTTCATGTGGTTCATACCAAAATCTGAGGCATCTTCAAAGGTGTGAATGGTATTTAATAGAAGAGATGGTTTGTCTTTTCTTGGAGAGGAGAAAAGAATCGTGTCATTGGCAGACTGCAAATGATTGTTGTATAGACCTTCATTCTAATTCTAAAATCCTCGAAAACACCATTTTCAGCCTCTTGAGAAAGCATCCTGCTTAGATAATTACTCGCCATAATAATTAGAAAGGGGGAGAGGATCACCTTGATGAAGAATAACCCTTATTTTTCCCTTGGTCTACCATTAATGATAATGGAAAACTTTGCCAAGGAGATACAACTTTGATCCATTTTCCTCCATTTGCGCCCATAACCTTTGACAATCATCAAATTATCGAGGAAATTCCAGTTGATTGTATTAAAAGCCTTTTCAATGTCGAGCTTTATAACGATAGCCTCTCTTTTGGTTTGTGCACAGTCACTGTCTCTTTTAGTATCTTACTAGTTTCTTTGGCACCTAAATATAGGAGATTAGGTAAGATGTCCTGTGAGATTAGTTGAGATACGCGCAAGTTGGCCCTTACACTCACAATTATAAAGAAAACTTGGTGACTGTGTGAGCTTGGAGACAAGCTTAGCTCTTGGTTGTATAGATGTGTAAAAACATTTCCTATTCAAATGTAATATTTTTTTGGCGAAAGGTTATTCTAGATTTGATGGTTTTTTTGGACAAAGGTTTTTTCAGATTTTATGTGTTTCTTGGCCGACATGTTAGAGGGTTTACCATAAACTTTGTGTCACTAGGTTTTCTATGACCACTTGAATTGTTATTCTTGTTTTGGGGATGTCTGTCTGTCTAGTTTCTCAGGCTTGGTTGGTTTGGGACCTTTGTTATCTTTGTCTTGGAATAGAGATGGTTACACTATTATTGAGGAGAGGTGCGTCTAAAATTTCCTTTCTAGGAGAAAGGATTTATTATTTTTATTATTTTTTTGTGTCAAGCTAGGTTTATTTATTTATTTATTTTTTTCCCTGGAAGATTGGCTTGGGAGGAGCAATAGGATTTTTAGAGAGGTGGAGAGGTTGTGTGTCGACGTCTTGGAGGTTGTGAGGTTAAATGCTTCTTTGTAGACATCGGTCACTAGGCCTTTTTGTAACTATGAGTTTAGTTTGATTTTGTTGGAATGGAGGTCCTTTTTGTAGTTTGTTGGAGTCTCCTTTTTTGTTGGATTGTTTTTTTGTATGCCCTTGTACATTCTTTCTTTTATGTCAATGTAAGCTCAATTCCTTATCAAGAAAAAAAATGATTACTTGAATCCGCAGCCAGAGGTGATGTTATCCACTATACACTTTTAGATTATTCATTTGGTTCAATTCCATATTTATTAAGTATAGAATTATTTTTCCCATGCATTTAATTTTAATTTAAAACTAATGTCCATCATTTCTCCACCTCTGGTTTATGCTGTCCGAATGATGATTGGCTACAATGAGTCAATTGCTACTTCAAGATCAATTATAACTTGACTATCAAACTTAGAAGTTCATGCCTTTTAGGACAAACTATTCTTTTTGAATATGTTATTTCTGAGTATATATATTTTGAGGTTTCTTTTAGCATGTAATACATCCATGTCTGAGTTTCTGTGTATCATTTCGTTTACACATTCCAGAGGGAATACTTCAAGCAAGGAAAACTGGAACAATTCCGACAAATTCTGGAGGAAGGGTCGAGTCCAGGTATTGGCTTCTTTTCAAATGTTGGACTTTTGGTTATTTTTATTTTTAGTAAGTGTAATACTTTAATTAGTTGCGGCTACTTGAGTAGAACAAACAAGCCCACAGCCTAAAAAAATTTCTAATCTTATCTCAACATTTGTAATTTCATTAATGTTGCAGAAATCGATGAATACTATGCTGATGTTAGATATGAAAGAATCGCAATCTTGAATGCCTTAGGTGCTTACTACAGCTATCTTGGAAAAATTGAGACAAAACAACGAGAAAAAGAAGAACATTTCATTTTGGCCACACAATATTACAACAAAGCGTCAAGAATTGATATGCATGAACCTTCAACTTGGGTCGGAAAAGGTAAACTCTTCTAGTTAAAATTTTGTTTTAAGTTTAGTTAGATGTTATGACATTAAAATTAAACTCAAATGATTGCCTTTTGCTATCTGTTTTAAACTGCTTGTGATCTTCCTTTGATTTTGTCTTTTCAATGATTCTTTGAAGCATGCTTGGAATTATAATGCTTGAAATGTTCACAGGTCAGCTTTTATTGACCAAAGGGGAAGTAGAACAGGCATTTGCTGCATTCAAGATTGTTTTAGATGGAGATCGTGACAATGTTCCTGCTCTTCTAGGTCAAGTACGGGCAAAATCTTTCACCTGACTCATAGTTAACTGGTCTTTGGTAACTCTAGATCATGGAAAAGGTGTCATCTAGAAGATGATTACTTTTTTGGTTCCTTGATTATAGATTGTTTCTTTTAATACTCCTTGATTTTAGAGTGGCTTTTTCTGAAAGACTTTTTTTTTTTATAATAAAAAAAATTTCAACGCTACTATTTTATATATTCCCTTGCAAGATGAAATGCATCTGCATGCCTATTTTATCTGATATTTGGAAGTAGTTGAATGTTAATTGCTTTAGAATATGCTGTACTTGATCTTATGAACCTTTTCAAAGTTTGCAATTCTCATTCAATTTATCTATTCTATCTGATGTACCTGATGGATCATGTGCTTCACCCTGGTCTCAGCAATGTGGTGTAAAATTATTATTGTTGCTTCATATTTAAGTTTGCTAGTAACTTAGTTGAGGTGTGATCCAATTCTTAAAACAAGACTGATTACTGAAGGAGTTTGTGTTGGTTGATCTCTCCCCTCAACAACTTTGGCATATCTGCAGGCATGTGTTGAATTCAACCGTGGACATTATTCTGAATCATTAGAGCTGTACAAGGTTGGTTGTCTTCGCATGTCTGCACATTAAGTGATTTTGAATCCACTTTGTAATCTTTTATGCTCAGTGGGGGCCAACTTGCCCTCTTCCTTGATTACTTAAGTTCATTGGAAGGTACAATTATCTCAAACCAATTTGATGATGCCTTTGGTCTTGTAACATGAATTTTCTAACAGAGGGCCTTGCAAGTGTATCCTGATTGCCCTGCTGCTGTAAGACTTGGCATAGGCCTTTGCCGCTACCAATTAAAACAATATGGAAAAGCTCAGCAAGCATTTGAGAGAGTGTTGCAGGCTAGTGATATTAGCTTTTTCAATCATCAATTAAACTCATGCGAACTTACCTTCTTGAAGTTGATGTTGGCTTAATATTTCTTAATTTTATACTTGCAGTTGGATCCAGAAAATGTTGAGGCTCTTGTTGCTCTAGCAATCATTGATCTGAACACAAATGAAGGTAGGTTTCATCATGGCTTCCGTTCCTTCTCATTTATTTTTACTAGGTCATATTTTCTGATACGTTTGAGTAATTCCATTGTGGTGTATATTCACCACCGCAGCTGGTCGAATCAGAAATGGGATGGAAAAGATGCAGAGGGCATTTGAAATATACCCTTTTTGTGCAATGGCTCTGAATTACTTGGCAAATCACTTTTTCTTTACTGGCCAACACTTTTTGGTGGAGCAATTGACTGAAACTGCACTTGCCATTACCAACCATGGGCCTACAAAGTCTCATTCTTTTTATAATCTTGCTCGATCTTACCATAGCAAGGTATGGTAGCCTTCTTGATCTCATAACCTTAAGAAGGAGAAGATTACTATACTGATGGTAGAATGTCTGTAGGGAGACTATGAGAAAGCTGGTTTGTACTACATGGCATCTGCAAAGGAAGCTAATAAACCCCGTGAGTTTGTATTTCCTTATTATGGTAAGTTTGTTTCCCAATTTTTTCTATCTGTCTGTGGCTTTATGATTTATTTTCTTTTTGGGTATGTTAGAATAGTTTGAGTTTGGTAATGCCAAGTCTTTTTAATATATTTTTTTCCAGACCTTTTCCTCCCCTCTTCTCTCTCCCTTGCAAACTCTTAGGTACTGTAATGTGCCACTGCTTTTGAAGCTCTAATCTTTTAGCTATCTTGATGAATGTTTAAACAAGGGTGCCTAGGCAATGAGTTCTCCATTCTTTGAATTAGTAAAAAAAAAAAATGACGTTTCTTTATCCAGAAAAAGTAGAAAAAAAATTGCTCCAAAAAACCTGTCTCTCTCTAAAAATTCTCTTGCAAAAGCTTTGATTATTAACATTTCAATGATCTTACTAGTCATATCAATTTATTTTTTCATGTATAAATATATTTTTCAATTGTGGGCGCTTCATGCCCCCAGTCCCAAGGCTTTTGCCCTATTGTAATAATGACCCTGAAGTGTATTCTTTAGATGACTAGGTTATCTTCTTGTTTGAAGTGCTTATTTCCTATTTTCCCCTTGTGTTTAGTTTACTGCAGGTGTACTTACAAATTATGGCTTTTCAGGGGGGTTTATTGAAGTGATAACTGCATCAATAGTTTACTATTCTGTCTAATGATGTTGCCATATCGATTTGTCGTTAAATTCATTATTTCTGATATTTTGTTTATTTGGTTTAGGTTTGGGTCAGGTTCAATTGAAGATGGGAGATCTTAGAAGTGCATTATCAAACTTTGAGAAAGTTTTGGAGGTTTATCCCGACAATTGTGAGACATTGAAAGTGAGTTGAAACTAAAAAGATATTTAGATGTGTTCCAGTTACTTGTAGGCCCAAGGTTTTTGTATTTCTAGCCTTCATTATTTTGTGTCTCATTAGTTGAGTTACTGGTTTTGATGTAGGTACTTGGTCATATTTATGTTCAACTTGGACACGCTGAGAAGGCCCAGGAATCTTTAAGGAAAGCTACAAAAATTGATCCACGTGATGCACAGGTAGACCTTAAGTTGGGGGATTTAAGAGGCTTTATCATGTCTTGATGTTGCAAGTTGGCATCTCCCACCCTTAATGTTGGACTTGTTTATTTGATTCCCTGTCCTTGATCATGCCTTGGTACTAATGCCTAATTTTATCATTATTACTTTACAAAGCTGTGATTGTTCCCTTACACTTACTTTTGGTGCTTTGGCATTGACAGATTATTTCTTTCATGAGCTTGTGTGGCATTTCACAGTTGATCAAATTATTTGACAAATGGTCATTAGATTACTTGTCTGATTGAAAGCATTAGCAAGAATTGCCTCTGTAACTAACAAGTTTTCTATAATCTATCAGCTGAAAAATGATGGCAATAAAACAATTAGCTCCAATTGACATTAGGCCTAGTGCACGTTCAACATTAAAATTGAACTTCCTGAAAATTTTATTGTTTGCTTAGAAGAAGAGTTTTCTTTAATTTTATAATTCTTTAGTCCGGGGGTGTAAAGCTGTAGCCTGTATGTCACATCACGTCACACTCATTCTCCAATTATTTTTCTGTTCAGTTTCTTTACAAAAAGTGGAACTAGAATATTTTGTTCTACATTTGATTGGAGGCTATCCCTAGGACAAACATCTAAATTTCTGCTTTTCTGTCAAAGCAAGTACTATTGTTATTGCCATATGTATGGACGAACTACCGTTTAGTTTTCACTACATGTAATGTAACGAAGAATTAAATTGCATGGCAGGCTTTTTTAGATCTTGGAGAATTGTTGATTTCAACTGATGAAGGTGCTGCTTTGGATGCCTTCAAAACTGTAAGGACTTTTTATTTATTTTGCAATTAGATTCTTTATATGATCGGTATTTACTTCCTAACTTGTTATTCCTTATTGCCTTTAATCTAATGATTTGTTTTGGTGATGAGTGTTATTACAGGCCAGCATTCTCTTGAGAAAGGGAGGTCAAGAAGTACCTATTGAAGTGCTCAACAATCTTGGGGTTCTTCACTTTGAAAGAGAAGAGTTTGAGGTGTGTATGGTTTGATGTTGAGATTATAATTGTTTACATCGAAAATTGTTCTAGGTCAAGTTATGAAGTGCTTCCTCTTTTATTTTCTTTCTTACTTCCTATTCTTGTCAGCTTGCGGAGAAAATTTTCAAGGAGGCTTTAGGTGATGGAATTTGGCTAGATTTTATTGATGGTAAAGTGAGATGCCCTGCTATTGAAGCAAGTGCGTCTGTTCTTCAATACAAGGACGTGGAATTATTTTATCAACTGGAGAGGGAAGGTCGTTCAATTGTACTACCATGGAAGAAAGTCACAAGTCTATTTAACCTGGCTCGATTATTAGAGCAATTGCATAAAATTGAAGTTGCAAGTGTACTCTACCGCTTGATTTTGTTTAAGGTATGTGTTAGTTCTATATTAATAGCTCTTTGGGGTTCATTATTGCACTTGGCTTTTAACATCTCCTGTCTTCGTTACAGTATCCAGACTATGTAGATGCTTACCTGAGGCTTGCATCCATTGCAAAAGCTAGAAATTATGTTCAATTAAGCATCGAATTGGTCTGTTAACTCTTCTGGCACATCTACTTCTGTCTTGAAATAAATTTTGTATTCTTAATAATATGTTCCTCTCATAGGTTAATGATGCTCTGAAAGTGAATGACAAGTGCTCAAATGCCTTGTCTATGCTTGGCGAGCTTGAGTTAAAAAATGATGATTGGGTTAGGGCAAAAGAAACTTTCCGGGCTGCAGGTGAAGCCACTGATGGAAAGGATTCTTATGCAACTCTTTCTCTGGTGGGTTACTTTTAATTGTGCACATTCATTTTAGTTCTTGTCAAATATTACTATCTTGATTCTAAGGAATGTGTAGCTTCTGTAAATTTCCAATGTGCCATCTTTCTGGAAATCACACTTGCATCCCACCTTGTATTGGTTATATAAAGCTTCTAGAGCGTTATTGGTGTTTTCAAATTACTTTCAGCATTATCATCTTTATTTCCCATTGAAACATCATTTTTATTTTCTCTGTTTTTTCTTTTAACGTTGGACAGGGGAACTGGAACTACTTTGCTGCACTTCGAAATGAAAAAAGAAATCCCAAGTTGGAGGCTACTCATTTGGAAAAATCCAAGGAACTATATACAAGGGTATGTTTTCAGTTCTCTGTCATCTGGCTGTTTATTTTGTCAATTAAGTCCCGATGGTTGATTCAATATCCACACATGGTTGAATGTTTCTGCTGGCTTTTTCATTAAATTTAAACAACGTTGATCTATCAAAGTTGATGGAATGAAGTTCAGCATCTTATATCATATACTTGAATTTTTCTGATTAAAAGACACATTTATTGCAGTTGTTTAAATGGACGATGATGGACGTATTACTTTCTATTAAAAAGAGTATGTGTGATATTCTATAAGCGAAGTTTTAAAATATGTTTTTTTTGCTGTATATGAGTTTTTCAATGCCTTAGTTTGAACAGATAAAGAAGTTCAAATATTTGTGAGGACTCCAATCTCGTAACTCTGTGGTGCCCTTGTTGAATCTTCCGTTTTTCCTTATTGTAAATTGTGATTCCTGTCCTTGATCTTGCAGTTTAATGGTTGGTATTCAATCTTTAATTGAGCAGGTTCTGGTACAACATCCAGCTAATTTGTATGCTGCTAATGGAGCTGGGGTAATCTTGGCTGAAAAAGGTCAATTCGATGTTTCAAAAGATATTTTTACACAAGTGAGCACTCGTATTGTTACTTCATACTAGAACCTTTTAGAACCTGCTATTTGTAAAATTAAGGCCATTAGCACCTGTTGCTAACTTTTTAGCTGTTGTAGGTTCAAGAAGCTGCAAGTGGGAATATTTTTGTTCAGATGCCAGATGTGTGGATCAATTTGGCACATGTCTATTTTGCTCAAGGAAATTTTTCATTAGCTGTTAAAATGGTATGTATTTATACCTTGTCCACAGTTGAATTGTAGGTGTCCTGTCCTAATCTTACTAATAAAAAGTCATTGTCATTATTTTATCCATGAATTAATGCCAAATGTTATCTTGCAGTATCAAAATTGCTTGCGGAAGTTTTATTACAATACGGATTATCAAATTCTTCTATATCTAGCTCGTACATATTATGAAGCCGAACAATGGCAAGACTGCAAAAAGACCCTACTAAGAGCTATCCACTTGGCACCTTCAAATTACACTTTAAGATTTGATGCTGGTGTAGCAATGCAGAAGTTTTCAGCTTCAACACTACAAAAGACAAAAAGGACAGCAGATGAGGTGTTTTCTCTATATTTTTGGCTTAAATATTTATTGATGTTGTATATCTGTGGAGAAATTTCTTTATCTCGATAAGGAGGCCTGAATTCATTAATAAGTTATCCTGGAAATATGCTCATCATTCCCTCAAGTTTTTGCTTGCTATATCAGTTATTTAGCTCCTTGTGTCTATGGTATAATTGAGTTGTAAAGCCATGTAAATTATGAATTTGTTCATAGTAATGCTTTACATTACAAATTATGTTATCCCATTATGCTGCCTCAATCTTTGACCCCACATGTTCTCCCCTTTTGCTTGGGTGTTGCATTAATTTTTTTTTTGCCCCATTGAAATTTATTAGGTGCGCTCAACAGTAGCGGAGTTGGAAAATGCTGTTCGTGTTTTTAGTCAGTTATCTGCAGCTTCCAACCTCCACTTTCATGGCTTTGATGAGAAGAAGATTGATACTCATGTTGGTTACTGTAAGCACTTACTGGAGGCTGCAGGAGTTCACCTCAAAGCAGCAGAACATGAAGAGCAGCAGATCCGTCAAAGACAAGAACTTGCACGTCAAGTTGCATTGGCGGAGGATGCCCGCCGTAAGGCAGATGAGCAAAGGAAATTTCAAGTGCGAATTGTTAATTTCATAAGTTGTATCTATTCCTATTTATAAAACACATTTATTTATTGTGAATGATGAATTCTTGTCTGATATTATTTGCTATAACAGTTGGAGAGGAGAAAACTGGAAGATGAGGAAAAACGGATGATGCAACAGGAGCAGCATTTTAAACGTGTGAAGGTAATTGTTTTGAATTATATTGTTTCTTTGAGTATTTGATTTATATTATCACAGAGCTTAAAAAATTTGAAAGGGAATTCATTTTTGAGTAACTGCTTTGTATTAGTAAGCGAAAGTGCTGAAGGAATTGTGTTCAGACACTCTTCTTCATTCATTTATTTATCATGGTAGGCAGGAGTTTATGGTTTCAAACGGAGTTTAGTAGTTTAGAGGGAAAGTTGATGCATTTTACCTTTTCTATGGTGCAATATTTTAGATAAATTCCTTTTATTTGTTTGTAGCATAATTCGCATTAGAGCAGGGTTCTATGCTTGAGTTCGCATGTACGCACTACAGTTGTGTAGTTCTGAGTAATGCTACACTTTTTGTCATAAGAAGTTGATGTGATATTCTGTTGCATGTTATTTGGATGACTATTTTAACCTGTAGTGCTTTTATTTCAAGTGATGTTTTTCCTTCTTGGTCGATTGAGATATTTAACTGGAGAATCAAAGCTTAAAGGTATGTGATCTAAACTTTCTCCAGGAGCAATGGAAGAGCACCACACCTGGTAAACGAAGAGAGAGGTCAGAGATTGATGATGATGAAGCTGGTAATAGTGAGAAGAGGAGAAGGAAAGGTGGAAAGAGGAGAAAGAAAGACAGGAAGGGGAAATCACATTATGAGACAGAGGAGGCTGACAATGATATGATGGATGATCAAGAACTAGACAACGGAGATAATAACATAAGTTATAGGGAATCCCGGAGCCAAATGAATGATCAGGGAGATGATTTAGAAGGGAATGATCAAGATGTTCTTGCTGAAGCTGGGCTTGAAGATTCTGATGCTGAGGATGAAGCGGTAATATATACTATTCCTTGATATTAGCTTTGAGAAAATATTAGCATCTCCGACTCTTGATACTGCCTCTTGCTACTGCACCTAATTTGTGCTTTAAATCATTGCATCTAGGGTTAGAGGAACAATGGTGTTCTTATTAACAAAAAGGGTTTAATATATCTCACCTAGTTTCTTCATGATCATAATTTAGATTCGATTTGCCCGTCCTTTCTAAAGTCTCCATTGTTGAGGTTGAATTGCTAATCAAAGTAACTGCTGATTTATATTTATATAAAGTGGCTCTCGTTTTTGTATGCGGGCTAGACCAATGCTTTTATATACTCTTAGGTATTTTACTCAATTAGTTTGGTTTGAGTCATTTAGTTATTTTTTACTTTTGAAATTGCAGGGTGTACCTTCATCCAATGCTGCCAGACGAAGGGCCACCTGGTCGGAATCTGAAGAGGATGAGCCTAAGGATACACAGCGAGAGTCAAGACTTCAAAGAGAAAACTCTGCAGGACTTGAGGATAGTGATGGAGAAATCAGATGAGATAGCAATAATCCAAACTGGATACCATCATTGACTCTCAAACTTGGTTCAGGAGTTTAATAGATATCCCAATCACGTCGTACCAGCTGCCCTTAAAGTTAAGGTGAAAGGAAGCAACTTGATGGATTATTACAACTACATTGGCTGCTTCTACTGCCAGCGTCCTGAGGCATCAATGTCTTGACTAAACCTTTTGTGATGTTACGGCCAAAAGAAAAGTAAATTTAAAATATCTCTCTCTCTCACCTGATAAGCCCCTCAACTTAGTGAAGTTTGTTCTGTATTTATGTAGTTAGTGGTTCTATAACAATTGGAAATTAGATAGAGAGATGGACTGATGACTTGCATTCAGGACTAACACGAGTAGAGTAAAGAAATTGTATTTCTTGTTTATCATGTAATTTTTACCGTTGATTAATTAGTAGAAAAAAAGAGGGGTTTTGTTTTTCTGTAACAGGTTATTAAAGATTTTCGAAGGTTGCCTTGACTCCTCACTTAAATCTTTATTTATTGCTAATAAATGGAACTGAATCCAATCTTATCTTAGTCTTATTGTTGGAGATTTCAGGGACGCGTTGTTTTATGTGCCAACAACACCAACTCTGCTGCCACTCTGAATTTTCATTATATCGATGGCAGGTTAGTCGTAGAAGCATTGTTTACCTTTCCTTGCAATGCTTTACAAAAATATATTTTGTTTAAATATGGAAACGTTCCTATTTGTATGCTAACAATTGAGGATGGGCAGTAAAACTACTGACATTGAAAGTTGCAACTGTTATAATTTTGGTACCTTCACTTTTGTAACCAGCAGATTGCCTATATTTTCCCTACTTTATGCAATTTAGTTGCTGGGACAAGTATAAGAAAATGGATTTTGGGGAAGTTGAATTTTATATCATCTTCCCTTCAATATAATCAGTTTAGGCAGACTATTCCACTAAGTTTGAGCCCCATGGTCTAGCAGCATTGTCCAAGTGATAAGAAACCTCCTACGTAAGAAGTGATGTAGAAAAGTCAACAAGTACACAAAAAAGATGGAACATTCGTTTAATAAACAACCCATGGCCCAATTCAACCACACCCTACATAAGAAAAAATAAGGGGTGAAAACTCAGCAGGGAAGTACATCCCTGGGAACAAAACAAAATTCAACTAGGAACAGCTGGGGTCACCCTGGAGATCAAGCACAGGAACAAACTGCACAGGAACAAGCTAACTTTAGAGAAAGAGAAAGGTCAAAGAAAATAAAATTGGGAGTTTGGGGCTAGGTTTCACTATGGATTTTTTGATCTGAAAATGGGGAAGTCGTTTGAAGCTGTGGGAATGGAAATTGAGAGCCGAGTGGTGGAAACTGAGCTAGTATTTGACGATTTATTGTTGAAATCAAGCCATGATCCTCTTTCTTTTGGAGGCCATTCATCGAAGAATCGATGAATGGTCTTCTGTGATTCATCTCTCTTTTGTTGCTTCAAAGGGTCTGTGAGGCTCTGATGAAGCTGATAACATGATTGATCACTCTGCAAAGAGGAGCTATTGTTCTGTTTTGGGTATAGAGAAGAACAACTCATTGTTAGTGGTGTCAGTTGCAGAGAATTAGCTATGGACGAAGAGAAATCAGTTCTCGCAGTGACTTCAGATGGTTCTTGCGAGAAGAAAACATGTTCATCTACATCCTCCTTTAGCCCGTAAGTGTACCTACTTCGTTTTAATGACATAAGATGGACAAAGTTCAGAATCTCAATATGTAATGTTAAAACTTCAACTCCAAAGAGAAGAATGTTCTACAAACCTGTAATCTGGGTTTCTGTCCGAGTAAGAACCAGGTTCAAGAAGCAAGAGGGTATTGGTGTCTTTGGTTGATATGCCATTCCCATTAGGAGTTGAGGATATTTGATGAGCGGGGAACGGTCGATAGGAGAGTAAGGATGAGTTGTTGTTTAAGGAAGAAAATGCTGGATTTGAGAGGTGGTTTATGTCGTTTGTTGCTGTTGTTTTCAAAACATCCACAGGCTTTCTTGAACGATTTTTCCCTCTATGCATGTGTCTCTCACAGTATTTCGAATCTGGATATGCTTCTTTTGAACATCTCCACTTTTTCCCATCAGTTCTCCTGCACCTCCCTGGTTCTGGGTCTATTTTCCTCCCCAAACTCATCTGCAAATAGTTCCATCCAACTGCATGAAACACAAACATTTCAGAGAGGAAGAAAGAGAGAGAAAGAGAGAGGGAAGGATGTTGATTTACCATGTTGAGGATGGTGGGGGAAGGGCTTAGAAGTGAAAGGAGAGTCCAAAGCACTTCTTTTAATACTGAAGAGGAGATCAGGAGGTATAGGGATACCAGAAACCATGTATTTGAAGATGAGAGCTTGATGTTCAAGCTCTTGCCACTGAGCTGATGTGAAAGGAAGCATATTTCTGGTACTCATACTTAAAATAGATAAAAGAAACGAGTCTATATATCAGTTGAAAAACAACCAAGAACCTCAAAAGACAGGCAGAACAGAGCTCTAAGGAAGATGATGAAACCAAGCAAGAGTGTGGGAAACCTCCTCTGTTTAGGTTATTACTAGAGCCCTCTGAGTATTGCTCAAGTCTGATACTGTATATTTATTTAATAGACCATTTGGGTTGCAGAATCTTCAGCCATGGGTAAACTAATGGTTCTGATTATAGTGCTTGCATGCCCACCTCTCTCTCTCTCTCTCTCTCTCTTATTGTCTGTTCAAGTGTTTTCATATTATGACTGCATCTCTCTGTAACTTCTGGTTGTGGAGGGAAACTGCCTTTTTTTTCCCCCTTTTTTTTTTTTGCAGCTCTTGTCTCTGACATCTCTACAGAAACCCACAAACTAAAGCAGGGGGAAATAAATAACAGTGTAAATACAGATTTAAGAGAATTTATTATAAAATGTGACACAAAAGAGTTGGTGTCAGAAAGCCAATGCCTTAGAAGAAGAAAGAAAGAAAAAAGATATTTTATATATATATTGTTTGTACGGTTTGAGCTTTTACTGTCTGCTTCTATCTCTTTTACTTTTCTCTCGGAATTTTGCAGACTTCTCCTTCTCAGCAACCCCCACTTACCATTTGACCTTTTTTGTAATTTTGGAAATTTATAAAAATGAGTGATTCAGCTGCTCAGGGAAGGGTCTTTTATGTTCTGATAAAAACAGAAACACACTCTTCTCTTTTTATCCTTTTCCTCTTGTGTGTTTCAGACTGATACTGAAATTTGCTTTGTTTTGTTTCCCAAGTGCTTTCTTTACTGTTTCGTGCTTCCTTCTACTTTACAGTTACTACACAAGTATTACTTTTTGGTTGATGTTCTCTCCGATCTCTTTTAACATTTCACCACTTCATACATATCTACTCTCTAATTTTCTATTAGCTGCTTAGAGATTCTTTTCCTTCCTTATTTCGACACTTTTTACCTTGCCAAACTCTTGGAAGATATTTGATTTACCATTTTAATAACCTTACTGTGTCTTGTGTAAAGAAAATAGTGTATAGAAAACTTGTGTGTATGTGACTTGTGTTTTGGTTGATGGTTTAGATTTGTAAAAGTAATTGCATAGGTTGGGAGGTGAGTTTGAAAAACTTGGGGTTATCATTTATATTTCGTCAAACGGATGGACATCTTCGGTTCTGCAAATCTAGATTACGCAAACTCAACTTCGAAGTGGATCTAAAATTCCTGAAGTGATAGGTCGAAAGTTAATGCAACTATTAATATATTTCAACACTTACTTTTGTGTGTGTACTATTAAATACGAAATATAAAGAAAACAACATTGTCGTATTAGGAGTTTGAACTTATACTTGTCTTGATACCATATTAAATCAACACAAGTTTTGAAAATTTAAAAGGTTTAGTTTGACTATGCAAACTCAACTTCTGAAGTGGATCTAAAGCTCTTGAAATGGTTGGTTGAAAGTAAATGGTTATACTCAACCATTGAAACGGATCTAAAACTTCTGAAGTGGTTGGTCGGAAGTAAATGTAACAATTTAATACATCTCAACACTTAAGTGGTTCAACTATTTGTGAACTATTAAGTACAAAATATGAAGGAAACAAAATCGTAGTATTTGAACTTACATTCTTATTTTGATGCCATATTAAATTAATTTAAGTTCTAAAAATTTAATTTAAATTTTTAGATTAAGAAGATAGAACCTATCATTATATGATGAGGTTGAAGGGTTGAGAAATGGGGAGAAACACATTCAAAGCAGCAATGGCAGAAGGAAAAGGAAGTGGATTTAGATGGGTTTTTGTTTGAAGAAAGTGTAATGTGTTTGGATGCTTGTGTTACAAGTTTGGCACTTGTAGAAAATTACTGTTTTTATGGACAGTTGCTATCTGAATCTGAATGAATGACAGATTCAAACCACATGCATATAGCTTTTCAAGGTACAAGAAAAAAGGACCCCACTCTGAACTTTGACAGGCTTACTTTTGCTGTTAAAAACCACCTCCCTTTCTCTATTTTATTTCCTTCCCATTTCCTTTCCACCTCACCATCTTTCTTGTGGGATTTTGTTATTATCTTGAGAAGAACATGAATCAATTTTACCCAATTTACTATACGGGTTGGATTGAGTTTATTGGATTCTTCGGGTCATCTCATTTTTTGAACAACCACTAATTCGTAGCAATGAGTTAAGTCATTGAGTTTGAAGAGATCTTTAATCTTGTGGGATTTTTGTTATTATCCTTGAGTGTATGTCATGTTAACTAAAAGGAGTGTTTAGAGTTGAGGTGTTTGTGGGTTGGGTTGAGTTAGAACATTTTTTTGTTTTCATTTTTAATTTTTATTTATCAAATTCGATTGTTTAGATTGTAAGTTTATTCAACCTAAATAATGAACTTAACTCAACTCAATCATAGAACATTTGGGTTGGGATACTCAGGCCATTATTAAATTTTTGTTTGAAAAATAAGTAACATGTTTATATATAATTTTTTTATTTAATTATCTTTATGCAACTCAATATTTATTCATATTATGGAAATTCTTTCTAAATTGTTAAAAAGTATTTTTTTAATAGTTGTTGGAGCATAAATAATCTAAGAAAATCATGAAATTAAGTAAAATTAAAATGTATATGTATATGTAATTATATTGTAAGTAATAAAAACGTACTTTTAAAACTTAATAATAAGTTTGAGTTATTTTAAGTGAATCTATGAATCAATCCATCCCAATCCAATTCATAAACTTAATAATAACCCAACCCATACAGTTCGAGTTGGATTGTGATAGGTTGGGCTGATCGGACTTTTTGAACAAAGAGTTAAGTTGTAGAGTCTGAAGAAATTTTTATTTTTTTTGAAGTACACGCTGTAAGGAGTTAAAAAGATACCAATTTGATGTTTTTTAATCATATGGCCCACAAACTTTTTAAACTAAACACTCCTTAAAAAGTCTCACAGGTCATTAAATTGTCTAACTTTATATCTAATGAGTCTTTGACATACTTAGAATTTTAAAAGAGTGGATTGTGAATCTAACCAAAACCTAACCTTTCAATTATGTGTTGAATCGAGTCAAAATTTTAAAATGATGTCAAATACATTAATAACTTATTAAATACAACGCAAAAAGAAAGACTAGATACTAAAAATAAATACACTTTTGTATTTTAGTGACTTATTAAATACAAAATTGAAAGTTCAAAGATTTGTTAAATACAAACTTGAAAGTTCATGACTGAACTTGTAAATATAAGTGTTTGAAAATTTCTTGGTAGGATTGGAAACATAAGTTTGCTGTTCTTACCACTCTTTTAAGTACAATAATTGTGGGGTGGAGGATTGAATCTTTAACTTTTAGGAACAAGGGTCATTCCAATATCATTAAGCTAAGCTCATTTTGACTTGGTATTACCTTAATAAAGTTAACCATACTAGAGGTCCTTCAATAAACCTTAAGATGTTAGCTAATTTTAAAGCCACCGTTTGATAATCATTTGGTTTTTAGTTTATAATTCTTGAAATTAAGCCTACAAACACCCCTTCCACCTCTAGATTTCTTGTTTTATTATCTACTTTCTACCACTATATTTAAAAACCAAGCCAAATTTTGAAAACTAAAAAAAAAAATTTTTTAGAAATTTGTTTTTGTTTTTAGATTTTGGCAAATAATTTAACTCTTATACTTAAAGATGCAAATTATGGTAAAAAAAATAAGAAAATATAGGCTTAATTTTCAAAAACAAAAAACTAAAAAAAACGATTATCAAACGAGATATAAATTATCTAAAATTTTGAATGTAAAAAGATAGACATTGATGTTTGCTCGAAGAAAAAGAAAAAGACATTGATGTGATGATGATATTAACTGCCATTGTGTTAAGTGGGTAACTAATTTTCTAACTATGTTAAAATAATTAAAATGGAAAACTGAAACTACTTTAAAATCTAACCATTTATTTATTGAATGCAATTAAATATAATACTTCATTAACCCAAAATTTTTTAAAACTACACTCAAATTTTAGGTATTATTCTTCTAAACTTTTTGATTCAAACATAATTTTATTTTATTTTTTTAAAAAAACTCGGTTACTCAAACTCTTCGGTCTAATCTTTCGTGTTTAACATTTTTCAGTTTAAGATGTCAAACTTGTATGTTAAACATCTCTTTAAAGTTTTGGTTTTATGAAGTTTTTTCTATGAAAAAAAGAAAAGTTTGTTAAAAAAAATATTTTTGGTTTCTAAATTTTAGTCGATAAGAATTTAGTCTTCATACTTTCTATTGGGTGAAAATTTAATTTTTAAAACAAGAGGGAACTACTTTTTTGGTTGGAGAATCTCACATTGAAAAATTTAGTGTTGAAAGTCTCTTTTATATACTTCAATCTTGTGTTTTGGGTTTGGGCCCTAAGGGGTACCCATGTTTTGGAGGGAGTGAGGAGATAGACCAATGTGGGTTTAGTGGACGTCCCACACATGCGCCACCAGTCGGGCATGGCAAGGCGCATGTGATGATTAATTTTAATAAAAATATTATTTTATTTTTATTATTTTTTAACCGAAAAAAGAAGGAAACGGTCTGTTCTGTCCGCGTTCGTCCGCACATCCCGTTCTGTTCGCGCACGTTCTGAGGCAGAGAACTTTTTTCGCTCCCTACGGTTCGACGCTGAAGGCCTATAAAAGGCATGGCCTTCAGCAATTTGACAGACAGAATTAATTCTTCATTTCCCACTTCATTTTTCCTCTCCTCCTCCATCTTAGCTTTTCGAGCAGTGAGTTTAGAAAGGGTGTATGTTCCGTTGGCGCTCTGTTCCGTTTGTGTTTGTCGGTGGTTGTGAAGGGTGGTGGATAGACAATGGTGCTATGCGCCATGTCTGTCACGACCTTAGTCTATTTAAAACTTATACTGAAACTAAGGATACAAATATTCTGTTGGGAGATCATCACTCCATGAAAGTTGCTGGAATCGGCGAGGTGGAACTGAAGTTTACCTCTGGAAAGACCCTCACGTTGAAGGACGTTCTGCACACTCTGAAGATAAGAAAGAATTTCGTTTCGGCCTATCTCCTCAACAAAGCCGGGTTTACTCAAACTATAGGGGCAGACCTATATACCCTTACCAAAAATAATGTATTTGTAGGGAAAGGGTATGCAATTGAGGGAGTGTTCAAATTAAATTTAGATTTTAATAAAATGAAATCTTCTGTGTATATTTTGTATTCTATGAATATTTGACATGCTAGACTCTGTCATGTGAATAAAAATTTAATTAGTAACATGATTAGGCTGGAAATGATACCTAAGTTATCCACTAATGATTTTGATAAATGCGAGTATTGTAGTCAGGCTAAACTTACTAAAACTCTGCATAAATCTATACTTAGGAATTCTGAGCCTCTAGATTCGATTCATTCTAATGTTTGTGAATTTGATGGCATCTTGACTCGGAACAGTAAAAGATATTTCATTACTTTTATTGACGACCGCTCTGATTTTACTTTTGTATACTTACTGAAAAACAAAAGTGATGCTTTTGATGCGTTCAAACTTTTTGTTTCTGAAATAGAGAATCATTTTAATAGAAAGGTTAAAAGACTTTGTAGTGATAGGGGAACCGAGTACGACTCAGACAGTTTTAATGAGTTTTTTTTTAACTCACATAGAATAATACACGAAAAGACCGCACTTTATTCTCCTAAAATGAACGAAAAAGCCGAAAGGAAAAATAGAATTTTAGCTGAGCTAGTAGTTGCTATTTTACTTAGTTCAGGAGCCGTGTCTTATTAGTGGGGTGAAATCATCCTCACCGTGTGTTATGTCCTAAATAGAATACCAAAATCTAAAAACAAAACTTCGCCTTACGAAATTCTCAAGAATAAGAAACCAAACTTGTCTTACTTTAGAACTTGGGGTTGTCTAGCCTTTGTAAGGATTCTTGACCCAAAAAGGAGAAAGTTGGCTAGTAGAGCTTACGAGTGTCTTTATAGGTTATGCCTTAAATAGTAAAGCCTACAGGTTCTATGATCTAGGGAATCAAGTGATCATTGAGTCAAATGATGTCGACTTCTTTGAAGATAGATTTCTCTTTAAATCAAGGAATAGTGGGGGCTCTGGATCAAGTAGTATAACCCTAATTAGAAATCCTAACCCTAGAGAGGAAACTGACCAAGAATCTAGAAGAAGCAAAAAAGTTAGAACCGTCAAAGATTTCGGAAATGAATTCCTGACCTACAATGTAGAAGAAGACCCTAAAGATTTGAGGGCTGCTCTGTCCTCAGTAGATGCCAACCTATGATGAGATGGACTCACTTAAGTCAAATAGAACTTGGCACTTAGTAGATCTCCCCTAGGATGTAAGGTAATAGGGTGCAAATGGATCTCGAGAAGGAAACTTAGACCTGATGGGAATGTCGATAAATTTAAAGCTAGGTTAGTAGCAAAGGGCTATAGACAAAGAGAAAACATAGATTACTTTGACACCTTCTCTCCTGTCACTAGAATTACCTCTATCCATGTCCTGTTCTCTCTCGCGGCCTTTTATAATCTTGTAGTACATCATATGGATGTAAAAACCACTTTCCTAAACAGTGAACTTGAAGAAGAGATTTACATGGAACAACCTGAGGGTTTTGTTGTCTATGGTCAAGAAAATAAGATGTGCAAATTAGACAAATCTCTCTATGGATTAAAACAAGCTCCTAAGCAACGACATGAAAAATTTGACAACCTTATCCTATCTAAAGGTTTCAAGGTCAATGAAAGTGACAAATGCATCTATTATAAGTTTGATAATAACCTCTGCACTATCTTGTGTTTATATGTAGATGATTTATTGATCTTTGGGTTGAACTTGCACGTCATAAATGACGTAAAATCAATATTGAGTGTGAACTTCGACATGAAAGACTTAGGAGAAGCTAGTGTAATCTTAGGCATAAAAGTAAAAAGGTATGAAAAGGGAATTTCTTTGGATCAATCTCACTATATAGAAAAGATTCTAAAGAAATATAATTACTTTGAGTGTAAACTAGCCCGTACTCCTCATGACCCTACGGTCAAGTTGTTCAAGAACACTAGTGACAGTGTTAATCAATCTGATTATCCGAGCATCATAGGCAGTCTTAGATACGCTGTCGACTACACTAGGCCTGACATAGTTTACGCTGTAGGATTACTTTGCAGGTTTACAAGTAGACCTAGTAAAGAGCATTGAGATGCTATAAAAAGAGTCATGAGATACTTGAAGAAAACCCAAAACCTAGGATTACATTATCAAAAGTTTCCCGCTGTCTTGAAAGGGTTCAGCAATGCTGATTGGAACTCTCTTTCGGATGATTCAAAGGTTACAAGTGGCTATATCTTTAATATAGCTGGCGGAGCTGTCTCTTGAAAGTTCAAGAAACTGACTATTTTAGCCCAATTTACGATGGAGTCAGAAATGATAGCACTAGCGACAACTAGTGAAGAAGCAGGCTAGCTTAGAAGTCTGCTATAAGAGATTCCCTTATGGGAAAATCTAGTACCAGCCATATTGATCCATTGCGATAGTACTGCAGCAATCGCAAAAGTTCAGAACCGTTACTACAACGGAAAGAGATGTCAAATACGTTGTAAGCACAATATCATTAGAGAGCTTCTCACTATTGGTACAGTTAGAGTGGATCACATACAAACTGATGAAAATTTGGCAGATCCTTTGACGAAAGGACTGGCCAGAGAAAAGGTTTTCAAAACCTCAAAAAGGATGGGACTCATGCCTATCGAAAGATGAATCACAGTGAGGAAAACCCAACCTATAGACTTGAAATCCCAAGAAACAGGTTCAACGGGTAATAACTGATCATGAGTGATATACAGTGAATCATGCTAAACCAAACACAGAGTTCCATTCCTATGACTTAAAGTTTGAGCATGATATCCTGAAGCGTAAGAAAGGTTGAACTCAGTTCTTAATGAAATTTATACTTGATGACAAGTGGGGTACCTTGTTACATGAATACTCTTGATAGACTCACCTGTGTGAATGTGGAAGTGAGGGCCGCTTCCTATGGAGTTTTTAGACAAACTCTCTAGAGCATTCACTAAACTGGGATTCACGTGCTAGGCCTTAAAGCACGGGCTTTCGTACTACACCCTAATAACACTCTATGTGAGATGCTGCTAGAGATAGAGTTTAAAACCAAGGGTTACTCTAGTATATTCCGAATCATCTACACTATGTAAAGGTTCAAGTCGTAAGACACCTTTACTTATGCACAGTGTTGTATAGACTGAAACTACTCGATCGAAATCTTCTCTCTTTTTATTTTTTGTTTAAATTTCCAAGTGGGGGATTGTTGGGTGAAAATTTAACTTTTCAAAACAAGAGGGAACCAACTTTATGGTTGGAGAATCCCACATTGGAAAATTTGGTGTTGGAAGTCTTCTTTATGTACTCCAATCTTATGTTTTGGGTTTGGGTCCCAAGGGGTACCCGTGTTTTGGAGGGAATGAGAAGATAGACCAATGTGGGTTCGGTGGATGTCTCACACGCGCGTCATTGTTCGTCCGCTCGGGCGGGCGAGACGTGTGTGTGATGATTAATTTTAATAAAAATATTATTTTATTATATTATTTATTATTTTTAACAAAAAAAAGGCGTGACCTTCAGCAGTTCGACAAACATAATTAATTTTTCATTTTCCACTTCATTTTTCCTCTCCTTCTCCATCTTAGCTTTCCGAACAGTGAGTTTATAAAGGGTGTATGTTCTGGTCGGTAACGATGCATATTCCGATCGGTTTTCATTTGGCTGTTTTATCCTGGGGACGACATGACATTTTTTTGACCTGCTTGCACACTTAGACAGCTGCGAAACGTCTTAAAGAGAGCAAGCTCTGCAACTCAGTCTATAATGAGTTTATATTTTGCAGGTTTTTTCTCTTCGCTTGACCATCGTGCCTTGATGGTTCACTATTCGTCGTTCTGAGGGTCCTGCCATTTCCAACACTTTCAAATCGATAACAATTTAATCTTTAAGCTTTAGTAAATAATAAAGACTTTGATTGAATATTGGAGAGAATTCTCCTTTTATCTCTTTAGGCCACATCAATTTGGTATCAGAATAATTGCCTGGGCCAATGTTGATAGCCGCCAGTGGAAAACTAAAATAATTTTGGCGACAACGATCATAAAAGGGAACTTTGAGTGTTGTGTTTGTTGCAAAAAAACCTACATATATTTAGGGTGAACCCTTTAAAATTCAAGTTAAGAAATAAGAAAGTTAAAAAATCATCGAGAATGAATTTTTACAATCAAAGAAGAACGTTCAAGGCCTGAAATTACTCTTTTGGTTAAGAAACATGACCAAGAAAGGTTGATTGGTTCCTATTCAAGAAAACAAAAGAATAAGTCCTATACATATTATGAGATAAAACATACTCAAGAACCCAACAAAATGACTACTTTGATCCTATAGCATTGGAGAATGTAAAGAAAATAACAAAAGAAGTTCAATGTTCATTGAGAAAAATGACCTAAAGTTTAGTTCAAATATCAAATCATTTGTAGGAATTCAAGAATAATTGAGTTTGCATACTGAAGAAAAGAAATCTCAGTTGGAAACTTTCGAAATAGAAAATCTCGACGACAATTTTAGGAAAAATCTCATTGAGACCCATGTAATCAACAAAATTGAAGAAAATGAAAACAATTAAGATAGAGAAAATATGATATTGAAGAAGTATGCGACCATGGGCGAAGGGATTAAAAACTTTAAAACCCTAGTTCCAATCGGTTGCGTGGAAGTTATAAGGGAAGAAAATTTTAGTACCTCCGACCTCGAGATTGTGCGATCCGATCTGAAGGAAGATGAAGAAGAAAGTGATACTCATGAAGTGGAACCCATGGTTGAAGGTGATGGGAAGCACCTTCTCCGACGAGCTCTATGTTTTGTGCAACCAATTTCTCTCAACCCATATATTCCAAACCTTTATTTCTTAACAATTTCATATTACCCGATTCTTTTCCATATATTTTCTTAAGTTCTTTAATTCGAATATTCATGTTCAAGATTTAGGAGGTTGGTGAGGCCATACTTCTTCGACCAGCTTATTTTCCTTTTTACCTCTACTTGTAATAAAAATCTATAAATAGGATTTTTCCCCTCGGGTACGAAACAATTTATCACTTTTAGGGGTGGATAGCAAAATTGCATAAACCGAATCAATTTGCAAAATCGAATAGAACCGAACCGATTTATCAACAAAATCGAAAAATTTGGTTTGATGCGGTTCGTTGGAATGTTAAAATCGAATTTAAACGGTTCGGTTCGATTCCAAGTTTGAAAACCGATTCCTAAACCGAACCAAAACCGTTTAATATAAATATAAAAATTAAATAAATAAATATATATATATATATATATATATATATATATATATATAATATATATATATATATAATATAGTTTAGGGTCGGGCCCTCACGTATTTCATCTCTTCGTTTTCACTTTAGCCTCAACCATTCGCGTTTGTCATTCAATTTCATCTTTTCATCTTTAGCCTCAGCTGTTCGCCGTTCGCGTTCAAGACCTTAGCCTCAGGTTTCAGCTTCACCTTCCCTCAGTTGTCACTCGACGTTCACGACCTCAGGTTTCGTCTTCAGCCTCAGCCATTCACGTTCGCCGTTCAATAACCATCTCTTCGTCTTTATCTCTTCAGTCTTCACCTTCCCCTAGTTCTCCCTCCTTCCCTCAACGTCGACGACGACGGTTCCGATTCCATTTCCCTCCGTTCAGGTTTCACGTTTCAGCTTCCATCTCTTCACCTTCCATCAGTTCTCCTTCTCCCTTGACATCGACGATCTCCACAGAAGATTCCAATTTCTTTCCACCCATTCCGTTTGACATTCAAGTTTCTGTTTCCTAGTTTTTTTTCACTTGACTTTATGTTTGAATTTTAAAATTTTCTTTAAATAATAAAAAAAGGAATATGTGGTGGAGGCCGAAGGAGGGAATGGAATATTTGAATTTTGAGTTTAAGTAAATGATTTTCATAGAATTTTAATCTCATTTATTTGATGGTAATAAGTTTTCTCTCTATTTTCCCCTTTATAGGTATCATCATAATGAGCTTGAGCAAGAGCAACGATTCCAATGATGATGTTGTTGTGATGCCACCACCAACACCACCACGAAAAGATGAAAGTGAGGAGACAGTTTCAAAATGCAAATGGAAGAAAGAGGAAAAAATCATCTATGGTATGTGATCTACTTTACTAAATGTTCTAAATATAGTGATGATGATCCACATGCTAAATGTAACTATTGTGGTATGGTGTATGCATGTCATCCTAGAAGGAATGGAAATTCAACTATGAGAATGCATATTGAAAACTACTGTAAAAAAAATTCTTATCAGATTAAGAAGTGTAAGTTAGATGTAACACAAAGTAAGTTGGCCGTTAAGAAGAATGAAAGTATTGGAGATAGTTTATATTCATCCGTTAGTTATAAGATGTTTACTATTGAGAGTGCTCGGAAACTACTTGTTGAGATGATTGTAATAAATGAGTTGCCATTTAAATTCGTGGAGAACCAAGGATTTAAGAGGTTTGTGAATGGGACTTTGACGTTAGTAGAACCTAATTTTGTTCTTCCTTCTCGAAAAACAATTGCTAAGGATATTTTGGGAATATATGATAGCACGAAAGAGATGTTGAAAGACATTTTTGTGAAAGAAGGATATAGAGTGTCACTCACAACCAATACGTGGTCATCAATCTAAAATATGAACTATTTAGTTTTGACTGCACACTTTATTAATAAAGACTGGAAATTACATAAGAGAATTCTTAATTTCACTCAAATTGACAATCATAGAGGGGAGACGATAGAAAAAGAGGTTGAGAAATGTCTACAACAGTGGGGTATTGAAAGGGTTATGACATTGACAGTTGATAATGCTTCGTCAAATGATACTGCCATTGCTTATTTGAAGAAGCGTTTTAAACATGGGTTGGTGTTAGATGGTGAATTCTTGCATGTTCGATGTTGTGCACATATATTGAAATTAATTGTATGCGATGACCTAAAAGATGTTAATCATTCATTGGTTCGAATTTGAGATGCTGTGAGGTTTGTTAGATCTTCTACTGCTCGACTTTCCACATTTAAGAAGTGTATCAAAGAGGAGAACATAGATAGTAAAAGTATGTTATGTCTTAATGTTCCAACTAGATGGAATTCTACTTATTTGATGCTTTAGGCAGCTGTAAAATTTGAAAATACATTTGAGAGGTTAGAAGATTACGACACAGTCTACATGAATGAGGAGGAAAAACCAACCACTAGGGATTGGGAAATTGCGAGAATATTTACCAAATTCTTGTTAGTGTTCTATGAAGTAATTGTTAGGCTTTCAGGGTCTTTGTATATTACTTCCAATACAGTCTTCCATGAGATTAATATTGTTCAGAATTGCATAAAAAAATATTCAAGTGCAACTGGTCCTAATGATGTGCTTTTGCAAGAAATGACAACGAAAATGCAAGAAAAGTTTGATAAGTATTGGGAAAAAAAAGATAGAACAAATTTATTCTTGTATGTTGCCTTTGTTTTGGACCCTCGTTATAAGATGGATTTTTTTTTTATATTGCCTAAATCAATTATTTGATGTTGATGCGGCAAAATCCGTAGGAAGTAAGGTAGAGGGTGTTTTGAGAGCATTGTTCAATGAATACAATTTGTCACTATCAGTTGCTAATAGGGGTCAATCTTCATGTACCACTAAAAGTTCTCCATTTAGAACTACAAGTGCAAGTGCTTCAGAGGTTTTCCGTTTTAATTTTAAAGATTTGGATGAAGATGATTTGCAAAGTGTGGATTCAGAAGTTGATATTTACTTATTGGAGCCTCGTGTTAAACGTGAGGATAACTTTGATATCTTAGATTGATGGAAGGGGAATTCTTCCAGATATAATATTCTTAGCAAAATTGCACGAGATCTTTTAGCAGTTTCGGTATCTACAGTTGCTTCTGATTCCGCATTCAGCACTAGTGGGAGAGTAATCGATCCTTTTCGTACCTCATTATCTCCAACCACTGTTGAGGCACTTGTATGTGCACAAAACTATGTACACAAAACTGGTTACGTTCTGAACAAATTAGCATTGGTTTACGACAATACTTGGAGAAAATTGAAGATGAAGAGGAAGGTTCGTATATTCTAAACATATTTATGTATTTTCTTAACATATTTATTCATATATTTATTATAGTAACTACTAACAAGTTTATAATTTGTTTCTTAGTCTTCATAACAGGATTGAACGGAGCGGCAAATGCAAAAAACAAGGAGAAGGAGAATAATGATTGACAAGCGAACAAATTTGTTTGTATTGATTGGACTTTTGGAATATGTTACTATGTTATTATTAAGTGTTTGGCTTGTTATTTGCTTTTATGTTACTTAAACTTTGAAGATAGTTGTTTGAAATTTGTATATTGTGTACTTTGGAGAACGTTTTAGTTTTTAACTTTTTCTTGTAGTCATTTGGACATGTTCTTATTGTGGATTGATATTTAAATTATGTTTAGAAAAATTTGTAAAATAAAAAAAGAGAATATACAAATTGCAAAAAAAGGAAGAAGGAAAATAAAAGGCAAGAGAAAGTGGAAGGAAGAAGGAAAATAAAAGATAGAATAAACACAAAAAAGGTTTAAAAATAAGAAGAAAAAAGAAGAAGAAACCGATTTACTATTTGTTTCGGTTTTATATATAAATTAATTCGGTTCGGTTTGATCTCTAAACCGAACCGAATCGAACTGATTCCACCCCTAATCACTTTAATGAAAGATTCATATGATTGGTTCTTGGAGGTTTATTCCTTGAAACTACTTAAGCTACATCATAAAATAACAATTTAGTCTATTTACTTTACAATTTGTAACAATTTAGTCTTATTGTGAAAAGTATTATTAAGATTTAATGAATTTCTTACAAATATTGATCTATAAATTTATCGAGAATCATTTTTGTTTAATATAAAGGACACATAATAAAAATGGACAATTTTGAAAGATTTCTCATGTAAGTCTAATTTTTTTTTTTTTTTATAAATTTCAAAATATAGGGATTAAATTTTTATAAATGTAAGTGTACAGGGACTAAATTATTGCCAACTAAAGTTCAATAACTAAATACTTCTATGAAAATTTAGGGATCAAATTTTTTTTTTGAACAAAAAATCTATTAATGACATGGACCATAGTAATTAATAAATGAAAGTATCAACTCTTAATGCTTCCATGTTGACTATTTCTTTTGGTGTGTCGTAGATGTTAGTAATCTTGTCTTTCATCTTGTCCCATGAGTTATTCTACTGGATGTCTTACACGATATAGTTTCTATCTGAAAATTCTTTCCTTATCTAAAAAATCATGTGTGTTTCTTCTTAAGATTTTTTTCGTTATTTGAGGCTTGACTAATTTTGGTAATGGTATGATTGTTCCTTTTTTCTGTGCATATTTAAGTGTTTGTATTGTTCATTTTAGAGTTACCACTTTTGAAGAAGATTCGAGTCGTATCTTGTGTTTTGTCAAAAAACAAGAAGTATGTCAATCCGAGCGATTGTGAAATTGGAAGTTCTGAAGATTTTAAGTTGTTTCTCTTAATCACATTGGAGCATTGTCTTTTACATGAGAAGACATTCTCGCACTTAGGAGGAGTCTAAGTATATCAAGTGAAATGGTTTTCATTTGAAATAAGAAAGGATTAAAGCTATCAATGAGAGGGATTCTCACCCTAAAGGGGAGCCTAAGTATTATTCACTAAGTTAGAGTACTGTTTGTGTGTCACTGTAGAAGCTTTGTATTTATAGATAAGTACAATGTTGTAAATGTTTAACTGTTCATTAGTGAAAATATCTTTCCTCAGGCATATTGCCTCCCAGACATATGTAGTATTGCACCAAACTGGTTTACCAAACCTTATGTCTTGTTCTATTCTTTTACTATATGTATTTTATTTTATGTTCTTGGAATTACTGTAACATTGTGTAATTTTTAATTTTGAAAAGAGAAAACTCTTAAAATAAAGAAAAATGGCTTTGATGTCAAAGTCAAAGATGGAAAAACATAAAATGAGAAATAAGCCAGAAATTTAAGTTCAAAACGAGGTTTTAATATCTCAGAAGTAAGTTACCTCATATCGAGTTACAATATTGTATTTATAGAGAGAATGACATGAAACTTACCTTTTCCTCTTAGAATTGGATGAGATAGATTATTTCTTATCTACATAAATTAGTTGATTGGATCAATGATTAGTTGACACCTTGATTTATTCGAACTCAAATCTACATTATCTTGTAGTTATCTTCCCTTATTTTTTCAAATTTAAATTCCACAAAAAAGAATTAACTTGGATGGTTAATATTTGAATGTGCCAAATTTTGACGTTAGTGACATTTAAGACCTTGTTAGATAATCATTTTGTTTTTGAAAATTAAGCTTATTTTCTCCCCATTTCTTATAATAATTTGCATCTTTCTTAAGTACAATAGTTGAATTCTTAGTCAAATTCCAAATTCTAAAAACAAGTTTTTAAAATCTATTTTTTTTAGTTATCAAAATTTGACTTGATTTTTTAAATCATTGATAGAAAGTAGATAATAAAAGAAGAAATTTGAGAGTGGAAATAGTATCTATAAACTTAATTTTTAAAAGTAAAAAAATCAAATAATTACCAAATGGATCTAAATTTTATAGTTTTCAAACTAATTTCTCTCTCACACACGTGTATCTATATATATATTTCATTTTCATACATATATTCATATTTCTCTCTCCTACCCTAACTCCTATCTATTTTTCTCTCCCCCGTCTCTCCTTTCTCTTCCATTCCAACCTTTTTTTTTTCAAAAAAAATAA